>NC_135713.1:204378699-204691495 GCF_964656455.1 Halichoerus grypus
ATCACAGGGTTTGCTTGTTGAACAAGCTCTACCAAAAGCTAAACTGAAAGAAATTACGGCAGAATCTGATGTATGTTCAAGGAAGGATACGAGAATGTCTTCAATAAGCTCCAACAACACAGTCTCCCTGTGTTCAAATTTTCGGCTGGTATGGGTGATGTACTAGAAGAAGTCATCCCTCAGGCTGGTGTTGATCATCCAAACCTCAGAGTCGTGACTAACTCCATGGATTCTGATGAAAATGGGGTGTTCAAAGGACTTAAAGGAGAACTAGTTCATGAATTAAATAAACATGGTAGGGCTTTGAACAACACAGAACATCTCAAATCAACCATAAGACAGTAACAACACAACTCTGCTGGGAGACTCCCAAGGAGGCTTGCGAATTGCAGATGGACTAGCCAATGTTGAACACATTCTAGAAACTGGATATCAAAATGATAGAGTAGACGAGCTTTTAGAAAAGTACATGGAGGGGCACCTGGGTGGCTCAGTCATTAAGCGTCTGCCTTCGGCTCGGGTCATTGTCCCAGGGTCCTGGAATGGAGTCCCGCATTGGGCTCCCTGCTCGGCGGAGAGCCTGCTTCTCCCTCTCCCTCTGCTTGCTGCTCCCCCGCTTGTGTTCCTGCTCTTGCTATCTCTCTCTGTCAAATAAATAAATAAATAAAATCTTTAAAAATAAAAAAATAATAAAAAAAAGTACATGGACCCTTATGATATTGTTTCAGTAAAAGATGAATCATTGGAGATAGCCAACACTGTCTTACAGAAAATTCTGTAAACAAGCATTCTTTAAGACCTCTTTCCTGTGGATGCAACTGATACAAGAACTGCTTATCCATTCATCTTGCTCAAAAACTCTTATTTATAATATATTCTTGCCCTTGAAATTTTCCTTTGCATTACTGAATATCTTGAGACACACTGAACCCATCAACTGGAAGCTCCTCTTTCTTCACCTCTCTCAATACAGTCCTCACCACACTTTTTGACAGATTAAAAAAAAAAAAAACCCAAAGAATCTTAAAGCCAAAATTTGAAAAGTAACTCCTCTAACTTTTCCAAAATGAATTTTGTAGTTTATGTTATCACAAAGGTTTTTTTAAAGGATTTTATTTATTTATTTGAGAGAGTGAGTAAGTGAAAGAGAGCACAAGCAGGGGGCTGGGGGAGCAGCAGAGGCAGAGGGAGAGGGACAAGCAGATTCCCCGCTGAGCAAGGAGCCTGATGTGGAACTCCATCCAAGGATCCTGGGATCATGACCTGAGCCCAAGGCAGATGCTTAACCAACTGAGCCACCCAGGCACCCCACCACAAAGTTTTTTAGGGCCTTTTTTATACTGGCAAAGTTTGTAGAAGTTAAAAAGAAGTTTTATGAAATGGTGACATGATGTGCATGGCTTTAAGTTTTGCTCTTTTTATAATTTGGGTGAATTATGCTGATGGCATAACCATCTCCTGATATTGTGTTATGTGTGATTATTTTGTTTTTGGAACATTAATATTTACCATAAAATATTGGCACTTGGCGTTTGAAAAAACTCTTGGTATCCATATGTCACTAATCATTACAAAATGTTCTGTAGTGAAGCACTGATAATAAACATGAAATGAAAAGCAAAACTAAAAAACAAAACTCACACATGATCCGACTATATGCTGTCTTTAAGAGACATACGTTAGAAAAGAAAGAAACAGGTAGAAAGTGAAAGGATAGAAAAAATAAACCATGCATATAGTAATCAAAAGAGAACTGGGGGTGGCGCCTGGCTGGATCATCTGGTGGAGCAAGCGACTCTTGATCTCAGGGTTGTAAGTTTGACTCCCACGTTGAATATAGAGATTACTCAAAAAAAAAAAAAAAAAAAAAAAAGAGCAAGAGAGAAGTGGAGTGGCTGTACTAATATCAGACAACATTGTTAATAGAGACAAAAAAAGACATTTTATACTGATAAAAGAGTCAATTCATTAGAAAGACATAATAGTTTTACAAATATATATGAACCGAGCAATAATACCCTAACAAACATAAAGAAAACCTGACAGAATTAAAGGGAGAAACAGACAGTTCAACAATAATAGTTGCAGACTTTAATACCCCATTTTTGATAGGGATAGAACAAAGAGGCAGAAGATCAACAATAAAATAAAAGACTTGAACCATGGACCAACGGGACCAGCAAACATCTGCAGAACACTCCACCCAACAAGATCTGGATAAACACCCTTGCGTGCACACACAACATTTTCCACAACAGACCATATGTTAAGGCCACTAGAAAACAAAATGAAACACAAAAGCACAGGAAAAATAAAGATGTTTTCAAACATATAAATACAAGCTGAAATTCATCAACAGCAAGACTCACACTACAAGAAATGTTGAGCGAAATCCTTCAGGCAGACAGAAAACGATACCAGATGGAAACCTGGATCTACACAAAGGGGTAACAAGCCCTGGAAATGTTTTTCTTGACTCAAATCCCTTTGAAAGATAATTGACTGAACAGAACAAGAACAATGTATTGTGGGGTTTATAACAAATGTAGAAGTAAAATGCACGACAACAATCGCATAAAGCAGGCGTTGGCAAACAATGGCCCATGGGCCAAGTCCATCCCATCATCTGTTTTTGTAAATGACATTTTACTGGGACACAGGCAAACTCATTCATTTCTGGATTGTTCATGGTTGCTTTCACGCATGACAATGGAGTTGAGCAACGGTGACAAAGACCGTATGACCCACAAAACCTAAAATATCTACTTGGCTCCTTCACAAAAAGTTTGCTGACCCCAGAAATAAAGGCACCTGGAAATATTTTATTGTCAAGTCCTTATACTATTTGTGAAGTGGTATAATTATCTCTTGAAGGTGGATTGTGATAAGTTAAAGAGGTATAAATCTATAAACCCTAAAGCAACCACTCAAATAACAAAGATGTGTATCTATTAAGCCAACAAAGGAGGTTAAAAAACAAAAACACTCAAATAATACCAAAGAAGTAGAAAAAAGAAGGTAAAAGGAACAAAAAGCAGATGGAACAAATAGAATCCTAATAGGGTGACAGACTCAACCCTAATTATATCAATAATCACATTAAATGGAAATGATCAAAACAGCAGATTGTCAGGGGTCCCTGGGTGGCTCAGTTGACTAAGCATCTGACTTTGACTCAGGTCATGATCTCAGGGCCCTGGGATTGAGCCCCATGTTGGTCCCTACTCAGTGGGGAGTCTGCTTCTCCCTCTCCCTCTCCCTCTTCACGCCCCTCCACCTCTGCTTGTGCTCACACACATTCTCTCTCTCACATAAATAAATAAAAATTTTTTTTTAATTAGAGATTGTCAGATTAGTTAAAAAAGCAAGACCAACTATACGCCACTCACAAGAAAAAAATTTTATATAGAGAGACACAGATAGGTAAAACAAAAAAGAATAGAAGATACACTATATTCATACTTGTAAAAGAAAAAAAAAGCTGGAATCATTATATTAATATTAGACAAGGTAGATTTCAGAGCTAAGAATATCACTAGGGATAAAAAGGTCATTTCTTGGGACACCTGGGTGGCTCAGTAGGTTAAGCGTCTGCCTTCGGCTCAGGTCACGCACGATCCCAGGGTCCTGGGATTGAGTCCTGCATCCGGCTCCTTGCTCAGCAGGGACCCTGCTTCTCCCTCTGCCTGCAGCTTCCCCTACTTGTGCTCTTTCTCTCTCTCTCTCCTTCTCACAAATAAATAAAATCTTTTTTTTTTAAAGGTCATTTCTTAACATAAGGAGATCAATTCATCAAGAGGGCATAACAATCCTATATGTCTCTGCACCTAATAATGGGGCTTCAAAACATGTGAAGCAAAGCCTGATAGACCTACAAGGAGATATGCACAAATCCACAGTTATAGTCAGAGATTTCAGTACCTTTATCTTGCTAATTGACAAGCAGGCAGAAAATCAGCAAGGACATTGTATTCATTTTCTGGAGCTGCTATAACAGACTCGGTGACTTAAACAACAGAAATGTATTGTCTCCCAGCTCTGGAGGCCCGTTTGGGATCCAGGTGTCTGTAGGGTTGGTTCTTTCTAAAGCTGTGAGGGAGAATCTGGCCTCTGGTGGCCTCAGGCATTCATTGATGGCTGTCTTCTCCCTACCATCTATGGGCAATCGTCTTCTCTTTGCATGTGTCTTGTCTTTCCATCCAAATTTCCCCTTTTTATAAAGACTCACTTATATTGGATAAGGGCCCACCCTAATGGCCTCATCTTAACTTGATCATCTGCAAAGACCCATTTCCAAATAAGGTCGCATTTACAGGTACTGGGAGTTAGGACTTCAACACCTTTTGGGAGGGGTGGGGAAGGACACACAGTTTAACCCTAACAGATACAGTAAACTTGAACAACACTATAACCTACTTAACCCGATCGACATTTATAGGATACTTTCCCCAACAACAGCAGAGGACACATTCTCAAGCGCACACAAAACATTTATCACGATAGACCATATTCCGGGCCATAAAATATACATCCATCAATCTAAAAGGATTCAAGTTGTACAAATTATATTCTCTGACCACAGTGGAATTAAATTAGAAATGGGTGACAGAAAGATCCCTGGAAAATCCCCAAATATTTAGAAACAAAATAACAGACTGCTCAATAGATCATGGATGAAAGAAGAAATCAAAAGGGATATAAGAAAGTATTTTGAACTAAATACCAGAACTTGCGGGATGCTGCTAGAGCAATACTTAGGGATGTATTTATAGCACTAAATGCCAATACTGAAATAGAAAAGAGTCTCAGCTTGCACTTCAAGAAACTAGCAAAAGAAGAGCAAATTAAACCCAAAGCAAGCAGAAGAAAGGAAATAATGAAGATCAGAGCAGAAAACAATGGAGAGAAAACAACAAAGAAAATTGATAAAATGAAAAACTATTTGAGTAAATCAATATAACTGATAAACCTCTAGACAGACTGATGAGGAATTAGAGAGAGAAGAGACACAAATTACCATCAGGAATGTCATCAAGGAAATACAAATTAAAACATGATACCACTACACACCTATTAGTATGGTCAAAATCTGGAACACTGACTAATTCAGCAAATGCTGACAAGGATCTGGAGCAGCAGGAACTCTCATTCATTGTTGGTGGGGATGCAAAATGGCACAGCCACCGTGGAAGACAGTTGGCGGCTTCTTATAAACAACTAAACAGGGCGCCTGGGTGGCTCAGTTGGTTAAGCGACTGCCTCCGGCTCAGGTCATGATCCCGGGGTCCCGGGATTGAGTCCCGCATCGGGCTCCCTGCTCAGCAGGGAGTCTGCTTCTCCCTCTGACCCTCCCCCCTCTCATGTGCTCTCTCTCTCTCTTTCAAATAAATAAATAAAATCTTTAAAAAAAAAAAAAAAAAAAAATAAACAACTAAACACACTCTTTCTATATACCAGCAATCACAGTCCTTGGTATTCACCCAAAGGAGTTGAAAACTTATGTCCACACAAAAACCTGCACACAGATACCAACAGCAACCTTATTCATAATTGCCAAAACTTGGAAGCAACCAAGATGCCCTTCAAGTAGGTGAATGGATGAACAAATTGTGGCCCATCCCAGACCACGGAATATGATACAGCACTAAAAAGAAATGAGCTATATCGAATCATGAAAAGACATGGAGGAAACGTGAATGCACAGTGCTAAGTGAAAGAAGCCGTCCTACCGTATGATTCCAACTGTATGCGACATTCTGGAAAAGGCAAAACTATGGAGACAGTGAAAGGATCAGTGGCTGCGAGTGGGGAGGGAGGAATGAAGAGGCAGAGCACAGAGGATTTTTAGGGCCGAAAAACTACTGTGTATGGTACTATCATGGTGCGTCCATGCCATTACACGTTTGTCCAAACTCATAAATTGTACAACACCAAGAGTGAAGCTTGATTAAAACTATGGACTCTGAGTGACATTATGTGTCCTTGTAGGTTCACCATTTGTAACAAATGTACTGCTCCGATGAGGGACGTTGTTAGTGGGGAAAGTTATGTGTGTGTATATGGGCAGAAGGTATAAGGGAAACCTCTATACCTTCTACTCCATTTCTTTAAATTTATTTACTTTTAAGATTTTATTTATTTATTTGAGAGAGAGAACAAGCAGGGGAAGGAGCAGAAGGAGAAGCAGACTCCCCGCTGAGCAGGGAACCCCAATGTGGGGCTCGATCCCAGGACCTTCAGATCATGACCTGAGCTGAAGGCAGATGCTCAACCCACTGAGCCACCCAGGTGTCCCTTTAAACTTATTATGTATTTATTTATTTTAAGGAAGCTCCATGCCCAATGTGGGGCTTGAACTCACAACCCTGTGATCAATCGTCACTGCTCCACTGACTGAACCAGCTAGGTGCCCCTATACCTTCTACTCAGTTTTGCTGTGAACCTAAAACTCTAAAAACAAAGTCTTGTTTTTTTTAAGTCAATTTTTAAATGCCGGGAGGGGGGATGGCTCCATGAGCCACAGCTAGCAGTTTCCCCACTACCCCCTTTTAGGCATATCTAATCCTGACCAGAGGCTGTGTTGTGATCCCCATCACAGTCATTTTTTAGTCAGGATCCAGGTTCCAATGATTATAATCTTTTTTTTTTTTTTAATTTTTTTAAAAGTAATCTCTACCCTCAGCGTGGGACTCGGAACTCACAACCCCAAGATCTAAGAGTTGCGTGTTCTACTGACTGAGCCAGCCAGCCCCCACCCCCGGCCCACCCAATGCTTCTAATCTTAAATGTCACCTGCAGTGACCAACCTCTGTAAAGCCACAAACACACAGCTGTTGGTAGGGGACTCTGGCCAGGGTGAGACTGGCCCCACCCCAGGGTGACTGTGGACTCCCTGGACACCGGAAGACCTTTAAATCTCAGCAAAACAATTTCTTACTACTCACAAAGAACCTACAAGATCCCAGGAAGCAGGAAAGATTTACAACCTCTTCGGACCTCACACAGTCGGAGCCTGCCGGGTTGGGGGCACAGTACTTCCCCGAGGTCCAAAGCTGCCTCACTGGTAAGACTTACTGGCCCAGCTCTGGGACTAGTTGATGCTGCCCCAAAATCACTGAACAAAAACACTAGCTCAGGGTCCTAGATTCTTTTACTACTCTTGTAGAGCAAGTTACCACTAATGTAGACATCGAAAACAGCGCGAGTTTATTATCTCAGTTTCCATGGGTCATGAGTCTGGTGTTGTTTTATCGGGTTCGCTGTTGGGGCCTCAGCTGCAATCCAGGCTAAGCTGCGGCCTTATCTGAGGCTCGGGGTTGTTGCCAGAATTCAGCTCCTCGTGGCTGGAGCTCTTAGCTCCTAGAGCCCACTCTCAATCCCAGCCACGCGACCCCCTCTCCATAGGGGCCACTCTGGTTTCACTTTCTCGAGGCGGGCTCGCCTGATTAGGTCAGGACCACCCGATCCCTCCTTTGATTAAACTTGAAGTCAATTTATTAACAACCTGATTATGCGAGAGATGCCCCACCATATCCGCAGGTTCTGCCCACAACCCGAGGGGATTATATGTGTGCACAACAGAGGGTGGGAATCTTAAAGCAAGTCTTAAAAGACACTCCAAGAAGCAACTGCTGTGGACTTTGTGTCCAGGTTATTGCCCGACACTCAGAAACAAGAGTAACAGAAAATGGCAGGAGAGTGCTGCTAAACCTCCCTGACTAGCCAGTCATTCACCAACTGCCCCAAGAGGAAGAAGGGGACTGTATTAATATGTTCCAGATGGCTGCCCTGACAAATTACCCCGCAGCTTAGTGGCTTCAAACAACACGAATTTGTTATCCTAACAGTTCAAAAGGTCAGAATCCCAGAGCTAGTTGCACTGGGCTGAAGTCAAGGTGACGGGCAGGGCTGGCGATGGCGTGGGCTCTCGGCACAACCTGCGTCCCCTCTCCTCCGGCTTCTTAAGAGTGGCTTGTGTCCGCGTCGCTCCAGTCTCTGCTTCTGTGGCTGCATCGCCTCCCCCTCTTCTGTGGTCGAATCTCCTGCCTCCCTCTCAACGGTACCTTTGTGATCCCACCACCGGGCCCACCCAGATGATCCAGAACCAGCCCCCATCTCACGATCCCTAACTACTTCACGTCTGCTGAGTCCCCTTCTCCGTGTAAACCGACATTACTCAGCTTACCACGGTGACTAAAAGCAAAGTCATGGTTTTACAGAATGCACAAAAGTTTGCGATCCTAGAAAAATGGACATAACAGCTACAGGGGTGGGGGAGGGGGTGGAATGGGGTTTTAGAAAAGTTGGCTGTTTTTGTTGCTGGCATTCGAGGACACCCACATTGTTTCTGAGGATCATGGGAACTGAAAGTCATGAGTGCCCGAGCTGACATCCTAACGGGAACCGTGCTTCGGACTCATCCGGATTTCTAAACAACAAACTGGAACTACACAGCCCCCTTCCAGCTGGGAAAACCCGGAACGCAGCCCTCTATTGCTCTGTCCCTCACACCCCACACCAACAAGCCAGGGGTTTTGGAGGCAGCGATGCCAGGTGCTCTATGTTAAGACAACTTCTCAACTCTTGCACCTTCCAGGATGGTCAACCTTGTGGGACTTTCCTACCAAAGAGTGCCTCTGCCATCTCTCCTTATTTCAGCAAGCCTAAGGTGGTGTCATTTAAAATGCACCACCAATTTCTGAACCCCTAAGACAAGGAATATGCTGCCAATTAATTACAAAACATCAACTCAAAGACACAACCTGATTTCGGAGACACTAAAACGTGAGGGAAAAAAATTTTGAAAAACAATACAATGATGTAATGTATGGGGGTTAACATAACAATAAAAAAATTAAAAAAAAAAAAGAAAAACAATACAATGTGAGGAGAAATATGCATCTTTGAATCAATGGGTTTATTTTGAGTCAAAGTACAGTTAAGCCCCTCCTTTCCTGCGAACCTGTTAGGTTGTGATCTGAACAATGAGAATGTACGATGAGCTCCTCTCTACACAGGATGGATCTCGCGCTTCCTCCTGAGCTGGAGCTTTCTATCCTTCCTGCCTTAAATGAGATCCCCCCAAGCATGGAACCTGCTATTTCCATGACCCCAAGACACCATAAAATGTTTATTTCTATTTCCCTGGGGATGTGCCATGGGGTGGCCAGGCAGATGGAAGTAGGGTGACTCTTGTGAAGCCCCTTCCTAACCTGCTCCACTGTTCTTTGGGTTCCGAAGCCCAAGATATCTAAATGGTAGTCACAACTGAACAGGGGATCACCTACCCTCAATGGAATTCTGAAAATAAGTTTTAATTTTGGCTACTTTATAAAGTAGAGGCCACAAGGCTTCGAAGAGAAAATGCCCTTTACCTCGGACATGCTATTTCTGCAAGAGATCATCTGTGCTCAAGGTGTGTGGACCCGGTGAAATTGTCACTGAAAGATTCTTCCATTGTTACGCCCATCGCCATGGCTCTAGCTGGAGACTCAGATGCATCACCTTGATGACGGGAATGTGAAGCAGCTTTTTCTTCCCTTAAGCAAGTTTGGATTAGCGTGCTAGGGTTGGTTGGCTCTTCCTGGTTATGGTGTGCCTTTCATTCTTTCTGACCCTTAGAAGTAGCACGCGGAGGGGGAGGGGAGGCAGACGGAGAAGCATCATGGTCATCTTTGTGCATATGAGCAAAGTTGTGGAGAACGCCCTGCTGCCCATCAGGATCCACGCTTGGAAAGCACTGGTCTGTGTCCTCGCGTGCACTCATGTCCTGGGACGGGCATCTTCCACCTCAGTTCTGAGCTCCTGGAACTGTGGCTGCTATGTGTGTGCTTGCAGCCTTCCTCCTCCAGGTGGAAACACAACACCCTTCCCATGTCCGGCGTTCCAGAGACGGGATTTACTCCTCTGTGCTGTCACCCCCGTACTCACCGTCCTAGCTTCTGTCCTGACCCTCTACTTATGACGTGGGCAGATGGTGCATCTCTCCATTGCCTGAGAGCTACCACCCCTCTGCCAAAACACTCGGTCGACCTTAAAAACGCTGAGTCTCGAAATCCTAATCTCATATTTATGTTAAAGGGTTCCACCAACAGGGCCAGAAACATTGGTCTCCAAGCATGTTTGTTGTGTTTTCTCAGCTCCAGACGGTGAAACTCCACTGCGTTCATGATGGTCTGTGCAGCGGCTGAACTTGTCATTGTCAGAGCTTGTTCTCTTGCTTCTCAATAATCTTTGAATATTTATATTTATACTCCTTTGTTCCTGGGGCTGTTGACAATTCTGAGCAACTGTCAAAAACAGACACTTTCTTACCTCTGGAGAATTGAAAGTGTCTAAAAGGGCTTCTGTCATGCTTATTTCTAGGTCTGGCAGGTGTCCTGCCGGCACCCTAAAAAAATGTGTAGTTCACTCAAAACATGATACTGCTATGTGTAAAGAGCTTTGGCTTAAAAACAAAACAAAACAAAACAGTGAAAGCAGAGGCAACCTTTTTCTAGGCCATTCCTTTTGCTTGCAGGGTCCTTCTGATGCTGCTTTCCTCTGAAGATGCCCCCCACCCCATTCAAAAAGCAATCTTAGAGACCAGCAGGGTGTCTTGTATCCACGTGATATTTGACGTGCCCCAGATGGCCACTTGGTGGCGCCAAAAGGTCCACTCTCTTCCCCATGTTGGTGTGGGTACTGGGGGGTGAAACTTTTTGAGTAACCCAGAGGCACAAAGCCAGAAGGGGAATATCCAGACCAAAAGGGCAGCTGATCCTCGTCCTCGAGGGCCATTTGATAATACCCATTTTATTCAGATAGAGAAAGGGTGGGGATGTGAAAACGATTTGGAGAGCACCTTGGCGGCTCCGTCATAAGCGTCTGCCTTTGGTTCAGGTCATGATCCTGGGGTCCTGGGATTGAGCCCTGCATCAGGCTCCTTGCTCAGCGGGGAGTCTGCTTCTTCCTGCCCCTCCCCCCGGCTCGTGCTCGTACACTCTCTCTCTCCCTCCCTCTCACTCTCAAATACATAAATAAAATCTTAAAAAATAATAAAAATGATTTAGTTATCCTGTGCACTGCCCTAGGACGGACAGATGCATGCATACACTCGTGTGTCAAGTCATCAACACAGGGCCCCCTAACGACATTTTATTCCCAAGGTTGGTCATCTCTGTCCACTAAGCATAAAGGGACTCAGGCATTTCAGACCAGACTGTAAGGAACTTTGAAAAGCTACAAAAGCAAATAAAAACTTCACTCAGGTACCATTTTCCATCCAATTGGAAAAAATTGGGTACAGATAGACAGTGCTGGTGGGGACTCAAGAAACACGTTCTCTCCCACGTTGTTGGGGAGGGTCTAAATTAGAACCATATCTGTGGAAGACAGTTTGGCAAAAGTGAGCCGAATCACAAATCTGCATTCCATTTCTAGGAATATACCCTATGAATATGTTTGCACACGTGAATGTCACATTGGAGCATGGTTTGTTTTAAGACTGGAAAAAACACTTAAAACATCCATAATAGGAAGCATGAAATTACAAACATCCACACAATGGAATACTGTGCAGTAGCAAAGACGGAGAGGTCCAGGGGAGCCCCACCCGAAACCAGTGCCCAGGTCCCCAATTTGTTCACCCCTTGTGAGGCCTTCCAGCCATCCGTAATCGCTTGCTCCAGCTCCTCCCAGGTGACCATGGTGACTTCTTCTCCAACAGGCATCAAACTCATCTTCCGGCTCACTAAGTCCTGATAGTAACAGACAACATGCAGGCAGACAGACAGACAGACACACACACACCCCAAGTTTAATCCCAGAAAGCTTTAGGAACAGAACTGAGCTAACAGAATCCACAGCCCTAGTCCTGAGGAGAAGTCACTGTCTTTCAAGTGACCAGTGAGATTTGGGCAGCCAGTTTCCTGTCGTATGTGGGCCCCTGGTGGGACACCGGGCAGGGATGGAAAGGATTTCCCCTCAATCCAGGGGTAGTGCCCAGAGGGACAGAGGGCCTCACCCAACTTCGGAGGGACACAGACATCTGGGGTGGGAGTCTGGACATCCTCCCCTACTGCCCGCTTGAGGGCCCTTTGTTACAGAACTTGCCCATATTACCAGGAATTCATCCCGTTCTCTGACTATCTTCTCTAGTACATCAATCCGTTGGAGGGCTTTCTGGAAGAAAAGTTCAGAGATGGAGGATCAAAACAGCCCCTCCTGTGGCCCCTACACATACATACACACACACACACACACACACACACACACGGAAGAAGAAGAAAGGCGGTGTGTGGATCTTACAGGAGCAGGGAGTAGAGAGGGGGCTGCTAAGTCAGCTAAATTGTTTTCTTTCCAGCCAACAAGAGGCAGGAAAGTGAGGTGTGGTGGGGGACAGCGTGCCAAGAGCAAATGCTAACCCAGGGGTGGGAACCTTTGCTCCCGGGATTCACTTCCTCCTACCCATGATCGAAGCATTCTGGCACTACAGAATGAGGCTGACCTCGCCTCTCAAGGACAAAAATGATCAGGTCCTTCAAGGGTGTCTGAATGGCTGTGTGGTTTAAAGAGAAAAGCATCCCAAAAGAACCCAAACAAGGGCCACCTGGGTGGCTCAGTCGGTTAAATGTCTGCCTTCCGCTGGGGTCATGATCCCAGGGTCCAGGGATCGAGTCCCACATCGGGCTCCTCGCTCAACGGGGAGTCTGCTGCTTCCCCTGCTTGTTCGGGCACTCTCTCTCATAAATAAACAAATAACATCTTTTTCAAAAAAAGAACCAAAACAAATTGCTAAACTTAAGTTGTTCCATATGACTTCTGCAAACCTCCGGAAAGTAGGAATCTAAAGGTAAAACAAGCCCTTGGTCAAAAAATCAATGAATCAATCAATCAATCAATCTAAAAACACCACACTTCGAAAAGAAAAGCTTCCCAGGGCAAAGGTGAGTCCCACTTGGGGCTCAAGGCCTGGGATGAGGGGCGGAACGGAGGCAGGGGCCCCCGTGGCCTCCCTCAGCCTCTCCCTGGGCTTCTTCCTAACTGCCCCTCCTCCTCCTTCCAGCGCTAAGCCCCTGGGTGGCTTCCCGAGAGCCTGAAATAAGAGCACTGCCTAGTGCTTTGGGGCCCTACTGTTCATCTGAAGGGGGTTCTACTTCTTTCTCCAAGAAAACAAAGATCCAAGTGAAGGTGTGGCTGGGGGTCTGAGAAGGAGCAGCGGAGTGGTAAGGACAGGCACTGCATGGGAAGGGGGCGACTCCGTGATCCGCGAGGTGGGGTCCCCGCCGTCCCTCACCGCAAGGCTCGACTCCGGGAGCTCCTGCGCCTTTTCCTGGGCTTCTTTGAGGGTTTTCACGTCCTCCACTACCTCGTGCAGCAGCTCCATGGCCTGCAAGGTGGACACGGGGCCGTTCCGAGGCCTGGCGCGCCCCCACCACGCCCGCGCCTCCCGGCTCCCGCCGCCTCCCTTCCCGCCCCCGGGGAGTGGCCTGTGGGCTCCGCCCCCCCCAGCTCCGCGCTCACCTGGGAGACCTGGGAGACCTGGGAGACGGTGGCCTGCTCGTCCTTTGCGATTTTCAGCGACCCTGCTCGTGCCCTTGCCGGCGTCAGCTTGGCCGGCTCCTCCTCCAGCCAGTCCCGGGCGTCCAGCTCGCCGATGGGGGCCGTCAGGTGCTGCACGTGGCTCACGATGCCCTGCACCTGGCTCGTGACGGTCTGGAGCTGCCTGCTGAGGTCCTGCACCTGCCCGCCCAGGCCCTTCACCTGGCTCTCCAGCGCCGCCGCCAGCGTCGGGGGCTTGGCCAAGCTGCCGCGCGGCTTCCCTTTGGACACAGCCAGCTGCGGGTCGCTGAGCACGGCCTGCGGGGGCTCCAAGGTGCGGCTCGGCTCCGGCGACGGCAACGGCGACTGGAAGTCGATGCGCACCTCCTGCAGGTTGAGGCTCCGGAGCATGGCCACGATGAGCGTGTGCAGGGCCGTGAAGTTGACGGCGCCCACCTCCGGGGTGCCGATGGCCAGGTCGGCCAGCTCCCGGAGGGAGACCATAGTGGTGGCCGCCGTCGCGGGCGGCATCGTGCGCCCTCTCAGCAGCGGTCCGCGCCCTCGGCCGGCCGGGCGGCCATGTCCCCCTCACTGCCCCCCGCGCCCCTGGGCGCTCTCCGGGGCACCAGTCACTGTCTGCCGCCCGCCTGGAGGACGGAGGGGAAGCGCCCGGCCGCCGGGCTTCCCACCCTCTGCTCCTGGGGACCCGCGCCCGCCTCCCCGGCGGGGTCCCGACACCCGCCTACCCTCCGCCGTCCAGTCTCCGAGCTACAGCCCTGGGCCGCCCTCCCCTCGCGCCGGGTCGCGGCCAGCAGACGTTTGGAACGGGAGGGATGGCCCGTTCGCTGCCCGGTAGTGCGGGACCCCGCGCGCCCCCAAGGGTTCTGCGAAAGAACTGGCGCCGTCTAGCCGGCCGGGACCTGCCCATACGCGAAGCCACCCCCCAACTCGCAAGGGGAGCCCATCCTAGCGGGGTCTGGGGAAGCCTTGGCCATACCCCAAGGCACCACAAATTGTTACCATCAGTTATCGCTCCTAAAGGGGCCATGGGGCTGGGTCAAGGCACTGCTGTGGGAACACAGCAGTTTGGGGAGGCGAGGCATCCTATGGCTCACCTAGATTCCAGCCGTCCCTTAACCTAGGAAGGCCTCCCATTCATTCAGCCACTAAGAACAGGACATGTAAGAGACACCATGTGTGTCCTTAGCCTGTTTTCATTATTTAGGGCAGTGGCACATTATCTAAGGGATGCAGTCCTGAGACCTCGGCCTTTTGGGGACAGTTCCCATCTCATTTTGCTTCATCAGAAAGGAGGGTAACTTGGAAAAGACCACTCGCCACCCAGGCAGCTCCAATCCGTCACCAGATGACAGACCTTCACTGTGCCACCCTGGCTTAGTTTATGTCAAAACAGACTCATCTGGTCAGGTGCCAGCATTTCAGCTCATCCCAAGGCAGGATTAGACAAGAGTAGAGGAATTTGGTGCTCTCAGCAATTGGGGCTTGACTTCCCCACACCAGATTCTTCCAGAAAATGTAAAATGTCAGTGTTTACATTCAGGAAAGCTAAGGAAAACCTGCGCAAAAATCTGTACCATGTACTCCTATTTTAACTACTTCTCAAATTCAAACTTTTAGTCTGCGTTGGTAAAATGTAATGGAAACCCTTCGTGCCCCTCGTCCCCAAGTGTTGCCTGGGAGTGGAGTTAAACATCAGTCTAGAACCTCCAGGAAGGTTAACACCTGAGGATTTTTATTCACCATCATAGTCCCAGCGCCTGACACTCAGTGGGGCCTTCACGTGCTTGCTGATACCATCAAAAGAACAAATTCTTTGCAGCCTTGTGCACTTAGGCTTTTACCCCATAAAACAAAAGGCTGGATCACAAAGTTAAAGCCTTGTAGTGGGGCATCCACGGTCCCAGAGGGTGTGGAATGTGAGCTTCTTGATTCTAGGTTCAGTGACTTTCCAGAAGGATGTATCCCTGCTACTACTGTGCTAGTGCAGGCCGGAATCTTAACTCCCAGAATCCTCACGACTTCATCTGCATATGCCTGAGACCTGGCCTCATGCCAGGCACATATTAGGACCCACTAAGGGCCCATGGAAAGGGTGTATCTGAATATATTCTATTTCTAATCCCAGGAAATATATTCTACTAAATAAGTACATAGAAACACCTCTGTTCTTATAGACACAGGAAAATAAACATTAACTGGATGTATAAATGGAATTTTGGAGTTGAAAAGGACCTCCCTCAGCTGTCAGTTCCAAACCTCCCTCTTTATACCTGATGAGAGGCCCAGAAAGGACTAGTCATCTGCCTGGCCATACGAATAAGAACTAGGTTTCCTGGGTAATAGTCCACAGCTCTTCCTCCACCACCATGCTATCTGATAATTAAGTTCTTACTCAAAATGCCCCTACTTGGACTATTAACAGAAGAGAAGGCAACTTGTGTGCTTGAAAAAGCTAATGTGCTCAAAGTCTTGATTGTGGCCTGGGAACTTTTCAAGTCATTAGGAAAGAGGGAAAAATGTCAAGGAAACGTCCCTGCAAAGAAATTTAATTGTACAAAGTAGCAAATTGTCCTTTACTATCCCTCAGGAACAGAAGCAATTCCAGCTCATTGCCCAACAGACAGGCTCTGCTCCTTCCCATTACATTCAGTCCTGCCCAGAGCAGGCTGAAGGTTTAAAAGGCCTACCTGACAAATGTGCTATAAACTAGAGTAATTTTAATTGCTGGGTAGAAAGGTCAAGTGCAGTCCTGAGCAATGCCTAACACTGTCACCTATCACACAGGAAAAAGTATAATTCGTTCCGTTTTTTAAAAATTTCGATTTTTAAATCCATTATTCCAACAAGTATTTGACTTTGATGTTTAGGAAGGGGATGGAACCTACAGGTGGAGACTCCTGTCCAGGGTTCGGGACCAGCCATGGACCTGGAACACCCTTTATTTTGCACCCGTGGTCTTCTGCACCGTCTGGACAGAAGTCAGTCCACCTCTAAGGCAGGGGAGCGGGCGGTTCTGCAATGTAGCGAGCAGACTTGCAAGACAACAAATTCTTTTATTTGCCATTGAAGAGCAACGCAGGTATCCAGAGATAGGGTGTACTCTCTAATCTGACCTCCTCGCTGCGGTAATGCCACAAAGGCTTTGTTGTTCAGTGGCTGTAGGCACAGCAGCTTCTCAAAGAAAAAGAGGGTTTCCTACAAAGACTTACGTGAGGCTGACGGGGGAGAGGACAACTAGAATGGAAACAGTACCAGGGCACTCAGCTTCCCTAACCAAGTTCAACGCTGACACACATTTCCCTGCGGTAGAAATACCCGAATGTTACAGAGCTAAGACTATCTGCCTTTAACTCCTTTTCAGTATCAACAAAATTTGGGGATTCTTTTCAGGAAAGCGTCTGTAACTTTTGTTTAAGGAAGAGGATGGCGATGGCAGACATTTAAGGCCATTTATCCATCAGCTCTGTCTTCCCCTTGACTATCTTAATGCCTCCTACCTACCCAACTTGGTGAGACAGACTATCTGACTTCAGGCTATTTCCAGGCCTCCTTTGAGAGGAAACACTGTGTACATAAGTTGATGGCACTGCTCTCCACACGTTTTCCTTAGGAGTTCCACGGTCAAGGCAACAGTGACAGCTAGTCATCCACAGTGATGTTTCGGAAAAGGTACGCCATGGACTCCCCATTGTGGATTCTCCGAATTGCTTCAGAAAGAATCAGACTGATATCCACAGTCTTTATCTTGGGACACTGCAGCTTCTGCACCTCATGAGGGACAGTGTTCGTCACCACCACCTAGTCATTGCAGCAGTGGAAGATAAGCACTGTTACTGATGTGTCCCCAACGTGGTCACCCAGAAAAGTCTGTCCCACATTTAGTTCCCACAGCCCAAGTTCCAAACTACAAAACCTTATTCCACCGAGTATAGTTTTTACAAACCAAACTTAACTGACCTTATACAAGAAAAACGTTACATGGTTCAAAACATAAGATTACGAAGGTCACGGTCTACTTATGCAGAAATGGTAGGGCGAGCCCCGGCACCGTGCAGAACGGGAAGAATCCAAGTCTTGAGAGAAATGCTACCACAGTACCAAACTACACTGAGACACGAACCATACCGAAGTACATAAAGCGAACCTTTATGAAAATAGACATCTATTCCTAACTATACATCTGTCCCAACACACTGCTAGCCACCAAGGGCTAGAATTAGTTCAGAGGTCCTCTGGAGAGGGGTTAAGCAACACTGATGGAATCATTTTACTATTCACAGAAAAAAGAGCAGCAAATTCTAGGCCCATTAAGCACAGACAGACCTCGTCAATGGAGGACTCCTCGATCAGGCGGGGGGCCTCCGCAGACAGGATGCCGTGAGTGGCCATGACGTAGATCTTGTAAGCACCTCTCTCTTTCAGGATCTCCGCAGCAGCAACAAAACTTTCCACATCATCAATAATGTCATCCTGAGGAGAGACCAGAGTGAGTAGTAAGGAGCTACCCTCTGTCTCTATAAACACACTCCTCTTTGCTCTTCTCTGCACTTTGTTTCAGAGGATCTCCAAGTGGAGATCAGAGCCACCTGCCTGGGCCCAAGATAGCACGTCGGGCAGGGGCAACAACCGTGTGGACCGTGCTTTGCGTGGCTGTCAGTACAAAGAGCAGCAAAGCCTGGCAGTCACATGTGACATGCACAGCTGGAGTTCCAGACTGCCAAGACTCATTTCCCTGTTGCACACTTCTGATTAACCCGACATAGCTGGTGTCCCATTTACTTTTTCTCAAGACAAAGTGAGATGACAAGAACACAGAAATAAAGCAAACCATTGTAATCAGGCCCAGCAAAGGCATTTAGAGGGGGGAGCAAACAGATCATGCTGAAGTACGAAGAATGAGACACTTGTTCTCATTAGTGAAAATGGAACCGCTCATCTTTAGTTCCTCACGTGGCCCCAAAGCTGGAGGTTGAGTAGGGTAGGTCAGCTGCTCTGGTGGAACCTAGACCCCTTAAGACAAAGCTTATTTATTGGGGTTGGAATTTTCTTACAGGAGATCCTATGCTCTTTTTACATCTATCTGTAGGTTATAATAATCCCTGTTCAACTACATAAAAATTTCTACTTGTCCTAAAGGAGTTTGGGTGAGAAAGGACAGATGGATCCATTTAACTCCATCATCTTTACTAGAAATGTAATCCCAAAGTGGACAAGCCATGAAGAGCCAGCAGTGTCATCCGTGCACACGGAGGGGGACACATGACCGTACCACTATGATTGCGATGCGCCCGCCAACGTCTCCGACTACAGTTATCGGTGGCTTCTCTTTGGCCATCATCACTAGCAAAATAAAACAAACCACAAGATTCTAGTTAGTCATGTGTCACTAAATAAATATAATTGCAACCCCATTCCCTGAAAGCAGTGAAAAAAAAAAAAATTATTAAAAAAAAAACAGGGCGCCTGGGTGGCTCAGTTGGTTAAGCAACTGCCTTCGGCTCAGGTCATGATCCTGGAGTCCCTGGATCGAGTCCCGCATCAGGCTCCCTGTTCGGCAGGGAGTCTGCTTCTCCCTCTGACCATAACCCCTCTCATGTGCTCTCTCTCATTCTCTCTCTCTCTCAAATAAATAAATAAAATCTTTAAAAAAAAAAAACAAAAAAAAACAAAGGGCAACCCTCTTGGGTCTCCTCCCTCCTCAGGAGCTTTGTACTATCACTTTGCTGTCACTCAATAAACCTTGTTTTGCTGCCCACTCCCCCCAGTCAATCAATCAATCAATAAATAAGGCAGGGGGGGAATTCTCCAAAATGAATCTGGGGTCTCTCAGAAATAGATTTTCTAGGGGCGCCTGGGTGGCTCAGTCATTAGGCATCTGCCTTTGGCTCAGGTCGTGATCCCAGGGTCCTGGGATCGAGTCCTGCATCGGGCTCCCTGCTCAGCGGGAAGCCTGCTTCTCCCTCTCCCACTGCCTCTGCTTGTGTTCCCTCTCACGCTGTGTCTCTCTCTGTCAAATAAAATCTTTAAAAAAAAAAAGAAAGATTTTCTGGAGCAGTGCTGTCCAATACAAACAGGTGAGCCATATGTAATTTTACATTTTCTAGAAGCCACATTAAAAAGTAAAAAGAGGGGCACCTGGCTGGCTCAGTCAGTGGAGCATGCGACTTTTGATTTCAGGTTATGGGTTTGAGCCCCACTGGGTGTAGACGTTATTTAAAAATAAATTTTTTAATATTTTATTTATTTGTCAGACAGAGAGAGCACAAGCAGGGGGAGAGGCAGGCCGAGGGAGAAGCAGGTTCCCCGCTGAGCAAGGAGCCTGATGTGCGCTCAATCCCAGGACCCTGGGATCATGACCTGAGCCGAAGGCAGACAGACGTTCAACCGACTGAGCCACCCAGGGCGCCCCAAAAATAAAATCTTTAAAAAAAAAAAAAGAAAGTAAAGAGGGACGCCTGGGTGGCTCAGTTGGTTAAGTGTCTGCCTTCGGCCAGCTCCCTCTCCCTCAGCCTGCCGCTCCCCCTGCTTGTGTGCACTCTCTCTCTCTCAATAAATAAAAATCTTAAAAGAAAAAAAAAAGTAAAGAGATATGAGTGAAATTAATAGATTTTATTTTACCTGGTATATCCAAGATATTTCAGTATGTAACTGAGATGCAAATCTATTAGAGATATTTTACCTTTTTTTCATACTAAGTCTTCAATATCTGGTGTGCATTTCACAGAGACAGCACTTCTCAGTTGAGACTAGCTAGCCATGTTTCAAGAGCTTAAGGGCCACATGTAACTACCAGCCACCGGTCTTCAGACAGCACAGGTCCAAAGACTGAGTGGCAGAGTGAGGAGGATCTTACCACACACAGACGCAGCACTGCAATGCCAGGCAAAAGAGAAATAATCTGACTCTCGCTAAGACTGATAAATGTAAAATATTACTGATAATTACTGATAATGTAAAATAAACGCCACTCTGTAGAAAACCAAACAGGTAAAGGCTGCCAGACAGAGAGCCAGCTTCACTTCATTTTCTTCCAAAGTGACTTTATTTGGACAATGTAACCTTATTATCACATAACTACACGACTGACATCATAAGTTTCCTGAAAATTAGGGACGTGAAGACAGTAACTATGACTCCATCATTTCTTCCTGATTTTTTTTTTAAGATTTTATGTATTTATTTGAGAGAGCGCGCGCGCATGAGCAGGGGGAGGGGCAGAAGGAGAGGGAGAAGCAGACTCCCCGCTGAGTAGGGAGCCCCAACGCAGGGCTCGATCCCAGGACCCTCAGATCATGACCTGAGTGGGAGGCAGACATGTAACCGACTGAGCCGCCCAGGTGCCCCCATTTCTTCGTGATTTGACTGGCCTTTAAAGTACGGGCTTCCTATCTCACTACATAATTTATACCTGGAAAAGGCCCATCCATGTACAGACAACTCCAGGATAGAGAAGGGAAGTAAGAATTCACCCTCAAAAGAAGGTTAGCAAACAGAAAGAGAAAGAGAGAGAGAATTTCAGAAGAACAGGCTAAGTATTCTTTTAAAGCTTTTTATTATTCTGAAATATTAAACCAGCAGTGGGAGAGGGACACAAGAATAAAACTCAAAGTAATTCTCTAGGTTAGCAACCATCAGCAAATAAACCACTTTAGCAGATTCCTATCTACAGGTACTGTGAATCTCAAAGAACAGGTGTGCCTTTCTACATACCAGCACATTGGCCAAGCTGAAATCCAGCACGATTTTACTGGCAAATTTCAATCAACATTTCCTGATTTCCCATCCCAGAAACAAGGGCAATTTTTTGAATTTGGGCAGTCAAAAAGCTCTGCATACAACTACCACTTAAAAGAAGGAGAAGATAAACCACCAACATTAGGAAAGGCTTCCCTAAATTCTGTCTTAAATTAAGCCATGTGGGGGGCACCTGGGTGGCTCAGCCGGTCAAGCGTCTGCCTTCAGCTCAGGTCATGATCCCAGGGTCCTGGGATCAAGCCCGGAGTCCAGCTCCCTGCTCAGTGAGGGAATCTGCTTCTCCCTCCCCCTCTCTCCCTCTGCGCACCCCCCCACCCCCGCTCATGCTCTTTCAAATAAATAAATAAAATCTTTTTAAAAATTAATTAATAAAACCATTTGGGTAGATGGCTGTGTTGACCTACCCACTTCTCAAAGAGATGTGGTCCCTTTTCTTGACCATTTTCCTCTGTAAAAAGAGAAAAAAATTGCAAACCAGTATCCCTCATCAAAGACCAATAAAAATTCAACTCTAGTTTGATGAGGAAAACATGTCACAGTGCTCCTGTTTACTTTTCTGTTAATTCTGCTTCTCCCAAAAAGCTTCTATCAGTTTGGAATGAAAAAACACAGGCATGGCCAGGACAGAAGCTTAAAAGGCTTTTAAAAAGCAAGCCTCTCTCCCGGTATGTTCATTCTCTGCTCATTACTGGTTTTAGGATCTGGATAAAACTGAACACACAATTTGGTGGCTACTAAAAAACAGAAACAGACTTTATTAGTAGGGTCAAGGGAAATGAACAGTACCCCACAGGCTATTAAAAAAAAAAAAAAGTCCCAAATTTTCTAATAGGTTGCCCCAAAAATAAAACTCTGAAAATTCAAAATTTTCAGTAGAAGAAAGATATGTACTGGAGATTAAGGATAAAGGATGCTAAAACTACCCTATGTTTAAGATTCTGTTCCCTTTCTTCATTTTCTCAAACAAAACCCAATCTGTTTAAGAATAAAATGAATTGTGTACCATTACTTATGGCCAGGAATCACAAACTACATCAACTTACTGTAGTGAAAATGTCAATTTATCAAGTGACCTCAAATCTTGAAGGAAGTAGGAAATTATCTTTTGCTTTTAAAGTTAGCATTTTCTACATAAAATAACACTGCATTCACAACCATCCTTAAGTTTTACACACACTCTTTCACTCTCTCCCCAGAGTCAATTAACCAAACCTTCCTCTCTTAGAATATAGGATGAGAAAGGACCAAGAGGAATTACTCATTCCTTATCCATTTTGATTTTGGTCTATTTTTAGTTCAGTGGGAGGTCAAACTTTATCAACAGACTGACATTAAAAAGAGATAGAATAAAATAAAGTCTCCAGTAGGACTGGAACTAAAATTATTCTCAAGCTCATGACTTTATCCACGTGCAAGCAAATCAAAACTGACATCTAATAGATGCTCAAGAGGAGCTAATGTCTGTTTTCACTTTAGTGGTGAAAACCACATCTTCATTTGTAAAATTATCAAGCCAGGAAAATCAAGCCTTTCTCTCCTTTTTGCGATCCAAACTCTTAATTTTCACCACTGTGGCAAGCACAGAGCAGTGTTTAGAGAACCACTGACATATAATCCTTTCAAGTTCATTAGATGCCCTTGCCATCAGGATGGAATGAATTCTATCTTACAGAACAGAAAAATTTATACAACTTCACTTTTAATTTCTCAACTTTGGCACTACCGACATTCTGGCCTAGAGAACTATTTGTTACACTCGAAGGACATTCAGCGGCTTCTCGGACGTCTACACAAGATGCCCGTGGTACCCTCCCTCCAGCTGGGTGGAGAGACCAGAAACGCCTTCAAACATTGTGAAATATCCTCGGGGCGGGACGACACAAAACCAAAGATTCTGAGAGTGAATACTTTTGGTCTTGTCCTAGCACTCCAGTATCTTCAACCTCATTACTATTTTATTTTATTTGAGAGAAAGAGAGTGCATGCGTGCGGGCAAGCAGGGGGAGGGGCAGAGGGAAAGAGAATCTCAAGCAGATTCTGTGCTGAGCTGGGAGCCCAACTGGGAGCTTGATTCCACGACCTTAAGATCATGACCTGAGGGGCACCTGGGTGGCTCAGTCGTTAAGCGTCTGCCTTCGGCTCAGGTCATGATCCCAGGGTCCCGGGATCGAGCCCCACATCAGCCTCCCTGCTCGGCAGGAAGCCTGCTTCTCCCTCTCCCACTCCCCCTGCTTGTGTTCCCTCTCTTGCTGTGTCTCTCTGTCAAATAAATAAATAAAATCTTAAAAAAAAAAAAAAAAAAAAAAAAAGATCATGACCTGAGCCAAAACTAAGTCAGTCACTTAACCGACTGAGCCACCCAGGCACCTCTTCATCCTCATTACTATTTTTTAAAAGATTTTATTTACTTATTTGAGAGTGAGCGAGCGCACGCACAAGCAGGGGGAGGGGCAGAAGGAGAAGGAGAAGCAGGCTCCCCACTGAGCAGGGAGCCCGATGCAGGGCTGGATCTCAGGACCCTGAGATCATGACCTGAGCTGAAGGCGGATGCTTAACTGAATGAGCCATCCAGGCGCCCCTCATCCTCATTACTATGAAGTAAACTATTATAACATACTGGAAGCATAACTGATATATAAATATAAAGCATATTTAATTTGGAAAGTACAATTACACAAAACTAGCATTTTTTTAAAGCATTCCCTTGCCCAAATCTGTAAGAAGGAATCAGAGAATGATCCTATGGCAACTGTAAAAGTTGTAATGTAAACACACTGACAGGTCTATGAGGGAACACACTGCCGTACACCACCATATAGAATATTACACTAATTTGGCAATATCTATCAAAATAACCTTTGACCCAGTAATTTTATTTCTCGGTCTTTATCCTGTAAGTACACTGAGTCACTTACGAAAGAACATAAGTCAAGGTGAGTCACAGGGAGTAACGTGTGGTGACTGAGTGCACACTCCAAAGCCCACATCTTGGTTTGTAAATACCACTTTCCGCTAAAGGAACTGGGGCTGCTCGTTGAAATGATGATTCCACAGCTAAGAAAGTACAAGATAAATATGGAACATCTAGTTGGACCAGGAAGTAAGGAAGTATCAAAAAATGATACGAACATGTCAAAAGAACACAGAGAGGGGCTTGAAGAGGCTCCCTTTGGCCAAGTCTAAGACAATATGAACATTACTATAAATAGTAGCATTGGATTAGAACACCCTGAATAAATTAACATTCTATTCTATTTCTGATATAAGTGAATGAATAGGGAAGAAGGGGAATTGGAAACATCACCACTTGATCACAATCATAGTAATAACTGATTCAACCTAATATGAGAAATAAGCCTCAATAAAGAGATATTCTATAGAAAAACTGGCCTGTATTCTTCAAAAATATCAAGGTCATGGGGTGCCTGGGTGGCTCAGTCATTAAGCGTCTGCCTTCGGCTCAGGTCATGATCCCAGGGTCCTGGGATTGAGCCCCACATCGGGCTCCCTGCTCGGCGGGAAGCCTGCTACTCCCTCTCTCACTCCCCCTGCTTGTGTTCCTGCTCTCGCTATCTCTCTGTCAAATAAATAAAATCTTAAAAAAAAAAAAATATCAAGGTCATAAGAGACCAAGAACAGAGGAGCCGTTCCAGATTATATGAGACTAAAGAGAAAGGTCAACTGAGTCTGATGTGTGATTTTTATTGGGTTCCAGGCCAGAAAGAAATGATTTTCCTTTGCTCTAAAGGATGCAGTGGGACAACTGGTAAAATATGAATACGGTCTGCAGATTAGGTAATAGTATTGTAACAATGTCAGTTTCCTGAGTCTGATAATTACACTGTGGTTATGTAAGAGAGTATCTGTTTTTTGAAATATTTACTGAAGCATTTAGGAATACAGGACATTATGTCCACAACTCATCTCAAATGGTTCAGAAGAAAAGAGTATGTATATAAATGTTAAATCTGGGGCCTCTGAAGAGTAGAGAGGAATTCTGTATTATTCTTTCAACTTTTCTCTAAGACTGCAGTTTGTTCAAAAGAAAAAGCTTCATTCCAAACCCCAGCTCCACCAGCTCCCGGCTGTGCTCAGTTGCCTCACTGGCAGAATGAGGGATAACACAAGTACCTACAAGATTGCGTGAAGTCTGAAGATCTACTAAAGAGCTTAGAAAACTCTTGACACAGAAGGGCTCAAGAGATGTTTATTATTGGCGCTTTTTCATAGCCAAAGATTGGAAAAACTCACATGTTCGTCAACAGGGGACTGATTAAGAAAATTTTTGTCTATCCATAGAATAGAATACTCATGAAACTGTAAAAGACCGAGAGAGCTGTACAGACTGATGGGGAAGGAGCTCTTGAATGAGAAAAGCAAGGGGTAAAACAATGTGGTTTAATATACTCCTGCTCTGTGAAAATGAGACAAAGAGAAATACATTATTTGCCTGCATATGCATAGAGCCTCTGAATGGATATAAGAGACCAACTACACTGGGTATCAGAGTAGCTGGCTGGGGGGCAGGGGGAAAGAAAAGTTTAGGTGGGGTAGCAAAGTTTTTTACTATAAAGAATTTCATACTTCTTAAATTTTGAAATATGGGAATATATTGCCTAGTCAAGAACTTTAATTATGAAATCCTCAGATAAAATAAAATGCTGCAATACCAAAAATTCAAATTAAAAGAGTTTATTACTTGTTTCTCTTGTATAAAAAACCTCCAAAGTTTACACCTTAGACAGGAGCCTGTCTGAAGTAGCCTGTCTGGGGTATAACCATTCTGGTATTCCCTGCCCCCCCCCATTAATCTCTGTATGTTTCTGAGCTATGGCAAATAGATACAGATTTTAAAAAGAAATAATCTCCTTCCTCTAAAAAATATACTGTTATCTTCCGGTATAGAATGCCAGTTATTACCACTCAAAATCCATGGAAATAAATAGCCTCCACACTGCTGGATTAATAACAATTTAGTCAGGGGGCACCTGGGTGGCTCAGTCGGTGAAGCATCTGCCTTCAGCTCAGGTCATGATCTCAGTCCCAGGATCGAGCCCCACATTGGGGGTCCCTGCTCAGCGGGGAGTCTGCTTCTCCCTTTCCCTCTGCCCCTCCCCCCCCTCAAATAAATAAATAAAATCTTTAAAAAAAAAATAAAAAAAATAACAACTTAGGGATCAGGTCAAAGGGTTGTATTACTAAAATAAGTGTTAGAAGTTACCTGGATCACCAAAGCCTGGTGTATAATCAACGGTTGCTATCGCCCACCTTACCAAAATATAAAAGCTTAAGATTTCACACCTACAATTTTTTCACTAAAGCTAAAATTAGTTCATACTCTCTGAATGCTAAGTGCTACCCAGATTAGTTCAATTGTCCTTACACAGTCTGTGAATGTAATGCCACCTCCTTTTACAAAAGGGGAAATCAATGTAATACCATTCAATTATCTAAAAAAACCAAGATGGGGTGCCTGGCTGGCTCAGTCGGAAGGGCATGTGACTCCTGATCTCAGGGCTGTAAGTTCAAGCCCCATGTTGGGTATAGAGATAACTTAAAAATAAAAATCTTTAGGGGAGCCTGGGTGGCTCAGTCGGTTAAGCATCCGCCTTCAGCTCAGGTCATGATCCCAGGATCCTGGGATCAAGCCCTGCGTGGAGCTCCTTGCTCGAGGGGAACCTGCTTCTCCCGCTCCTCCCAGCTCAGTGTTCTCTCTAATAAATAAATAAAAATCTTTTAAAAAATTAAAATTTAGGGGCACCTGGGTGGCTCAGTTGGTTAAGCGACTGCCTTCGGCTCAGGTCATGATCCTGGAGTCCCGGGATCGAGTCCCACATCGGGCTCCCTGCTCAGCAAGGAGTCTGCTTCTCCCTCTGACCCTCCTCTCTCTTATGTTCTCTGTCTCTCATTCTCTCTCTCTCAAATAAATAAAATCTTAAAAAAAAAAAAAAAATTTTTTTTTAAATTAAAATTTAAAAATTAAAAAAAAATCTTTAAAAACAAAACAAAACAAAACAAAACAAAAAAAAATAGCATACAGCCATATATGTATTAACTCCTAGCCATTCATATTACTCAAAACTTTCTTCAATTTGCAAGTGAAATAATAGAGCTCATCTTACACGGCAACTCCAGACCCGGATGGACAGTAGCATTTTTGACCATCGGGGGAGAATGGCGACCGTCATCCATGTCCAGCTCTGTACACTGGGCTTCACCGTGGATCACAGCTAACCCCAGACGGAGTCTCTCAGCGTATGACTGGGCCCTACGAGAAAGACAAGAAACGGGGAAATTCACAGGAAGAAAACCCAAGTGTTGCCATCTCATCACTATTAATCATCAAATGAAAACATTATTCAAACTTTTAGGGACACGCAAATGATTTAGACAAATCAGAAGATGAGGCCCAGACCAGAATGTAAATGC
The DNA here is from genome assembly GCF_964656455.1 of Halichoerus grypus. Classification (NCBI taxonomy): domain Eukaryota; kingdom Metazoa; phylum Chordata; class Mammalia; order Carnivora; family Phocidae; genus Halichoerus; species Halichoerus grypus. The sequence goes on from NC_135713.1 coordinate 204,406,426, forward strand.
CTCAAGAGGAACAGTGAGGCACAGCAGACGTGGGCCAGCATCTGATTCTAGATAATTTCGGTTCTACCCTTTGTCCAATATTGTAACACTGATCTTCAGAAGATGGAACTTTGTTCAAAAAGGTCTCTTAAAAAACTACTGCCTAAAAAACGCTCATAGACCTCCGCTGTCCTTTTCCTGAGAACCTGAAGGAAGAACTTCCTTTTCTCCCACAGGAAAACCGAGGAACTCAGGGACCGCCTTGTATTGTTTGGAGAATGGCGATAAAGCCCTGGTGGGGAACAGGACAATAACATGGGGGAAGCTGGAGTCAATGAGTTTTTCCAGGCAATGTGACAACAGACCCTGAGTTCCAAAACAGCTCATTTTGACTTGAGAAGCTCCCGAAAGGAATTTTTATGAATGTCCAACTTCCTTACCTTTTGGCAGCATCAGGAGACTTAGCCACAATGACTGCATTCCTGTAATTCGGAATCTAGATTTGAAGGAAAAATAAGAAAATACTGAGAAGTTATCACAAACTAACACCTGGGTGCTGGTATGACACTTTTTCCTCTCATAACAATGATCCATACTAGCAAGCAAATAACACTAGAATTTCATGGACACGTTTAAAATTTAACACTTAACAATTAACATCATTGCAAAAGTACTGCTACTTCAAGAAGATAAAAAATAATTACTTCTTAACACCTTCATTTAAGAAAACATAAGCAAATTGCTAAAGATACTTAGAAGGAAATCCATTTTTAATGGCTTTAAAAAAATGATCCTCCATGCCTACATGCTGACCCTATCTGGCTGCCTCAGGCATTGAGACTTAAGGGAAAGATCATCTGATGTGCCTTTCAATATTGAAATCTGATACCGGAAAAAAACTACATAGGGTCTCTTTTGAGGACAATGGGGTGTTTGCTGGTGGCTCCTCACTTCTTCCTGGATATACTGAAGCAGGAAAGGTGAGGCTCTAAGGTTGTCCACGGGAAAGCTGAAAAAGCCTTGTATTTCCTTTTGATGAAGATCCATAGTGATAATGTGAGTTAAACCTGAAATTTTAAAACAAAAAATTACAAAGTTCACCCCTACAAGTTAATGGCTACAGTGGACACAAATTAGACGCCCACTCCTGTTTCCTAACCGAAGATTGAAAGCAGGGAATATATTGTGAACAAGCACATTAGTTACAGACTTCATTGGTAACCTTAACAACACTTAATGAACTAAAGAATGTTGTCAAGCCTCAGGTAAAAGAGCCTATAACCTTCCACATGGACAGAGAGCTAAAGCAGAGAAAAAAGTGCTCTCCCCTACTATCATAACTAGCTTAGTCCTGAAAATTAAGAAAAATCAGGCAGAAGCAAAAATATTAATATGGAATTAATAAACACTGAAGAAGTAATGGATGTAAACAATAGTAAGGCCTTGATTAAAGAATCTAGGAAGAAATGTTAAAGGCCTGTGGCTGGAGCAGAAGGAATAAGAACACAAAAGCAAAGTAATAGACGTATTAGAAGAAAAATCCGTATCGAAGAGTTTGGAACAATTTGTAAACGTCATAAAAGAATGAGTGAAGGAGTACTCTCATAGAACAACAATAAAGACATACTCTTATAATCAGTCGTGCTGAACAAATAAAAGGTACATATATAAAAACATTGCATATGGACAAAGGTCACTGCAACCATTCTAGAACAAAGAACCAGTATTACCCGTTCCTCCCCAAACACTACACATTTTTAGAAAAAATGGAATCCAAATGTTTCTCAGGACTTGAATGTATATTAGAGTTTTTAAGTAAACATGCCAGGCAAATAAAATCCCAACTGCTATCAAGTGTTATTACATTTGGCTCATAGGCCAGAAAGTATGTTACCGCTATAAAAACACAGAATAAAAGCAATGAGAATGGGCTGCTATACAGAAAGACGGTCAGAGAGGGAGGAAAAGGAGGATTATATAAACTGGAGAAGCAGTAAAAGAAAAACCCAGTTTTAATATTACGTACATAAATAGAATCTAGCTAATAACCAAGGCAAATAGGTAAATCTACACCTGCAGCTCAAAAGATCCCATACAGACTCCAGGATCGCAGCTAGTTTTCATGAGAAGATGAGATGGCACAGAATGGTGAGAAAGCCCAGGATTAGAGAAGGGACAACGTCACTGTCAAGTAAGACAAAGAGGAAAGGAAAACTAAGAGTTTATACCTCGGCTCACATATCCCTAACCAGAACTACCAAAAGTAAACAGGAAGAAAGGAATTAGTGAACAACACTTAAAGAAAACAGAGGTCCCACATTAGCTCTCTGAGGTAGGGCCTAATCTCGTGCACAGAGTCCTAAATGACAGGGCGGGAACCCCGGGGCCTGTGTCCACACTCACCTGCTTTCGCCAGCATGGATGCCAGGAGCTTGCACACAATGGAACCCCTCTTCCTCATCTTGCTTTGCTTGCTGTAGGGGAAGTAAGGGATGACTCCGATAATGTTCCTGGCACAGGCAGTCTTCAGTGCGTAGGCCATGATCAGCAGCTCCATCACAGCTGTATTCACATCTCTGAAACAGGAAAAATTTGTATTTTGGGGTCAGGTTCATTGAAACGGCAGCATTTTAACCTGGGCTGCCAAGATGGGCATCATGGACATTTTGTCATCACACTAGCTGATGACGGCACCTCACCAATCCAGGGGAAAGCTTATTAGCTCTTCTTTTGAGCCGTGGTTTGCATCTGCAGTTACGTAAATCCAGTGCCCAGTTATCCACGCGCACCTTTGCCTGGATCTTCTGTCGGTGACATGGTCACTGGGGTGGCACATGAAGCAGATGCCAGCTGCCGGCCAGGGCGAGCCAACACCTGTGGCACCGTCCCAGGGACCGTAGGCTCAGGCCAGCACACCAGCCCCTCGCTTCCTATGGATGCCAAGGGAAACCCACTGCCCTGCTGTTGAGCTGCCAGGGCCAGAAAGGATTTGTTCTCTTTCTTCTTCACAGGGTAGAGGGTAGGGGGGAGGATGGGGAGGTCTTGGATCTAAGTTTTCAAAAATCTCCTCATTCCTTTTTTCTAAAGATACACAGATGCCCGAAAAAGATTACCCAGAGAGACAAAGAAAGAAATATGAATCTGGAAGATATTCAAAGGAAAGGCTACTTCTGATTTTAAGGATTGCTACCCCTTGCCATGACTGATCGAGTCTAAGGTGGGCTCTGCCCTTAAAAAAGGCGAGAACCTTAGGGTGGAGGGAAGCTCATCAGTGGGGCCCTCATGAGCTGAGTGCCTTGTGTCACTTTACCCCACGTTGCCTGGAAAGGTCTGGGACTAGAGCCAAAAGTGGCCCTAATAGGATCCTCCCTGAGTTTCAAAAAAGGTGAGTTTTCAGAGAATGCAGCTCGTTGCTCCTGAGGGCGGAATGGGTAGGAGATGCAGTGGACCTGCCCTTGGGGACGGGGCCTGGCAGATGCCTCAGCCTGAGCTTGGAACAGACTCTCACAGCCAGGGAAGTGAGCTCAATGGCTGCGGTGAGGTACCCTGCCCGGGGGCCTCGTAACCCAGTTCAGATCACTTTCCCCTATCCTCGAAAGACAGGAAAAAAAAAATGGTGAGAGTCTTGAAGTCCTTCGGATACTCTTCCAATGCTCAACCTTCCCTCTCTAGCCTCTTCCCACTCCTCCTTGGATTATCCAAGAGTCCTCAAACACCCCCTCTTTTGGGTCAGGAGTGTATCTCCCTTGCCTTCCTGAGAAAGAGGATCATTTCCCATGTAGTTTCTATGTGAGGAGACTCTCAGGTGTCAGTTCTTGAATTGTCGATACATAGCAGTGAGGCTGCCCTCATTTGGAGCAAAATGGAAAGCTTGCCATCAACATAGCAGAGACTTCATAATGCTTAAGTAGTTAAATGAAATATTTATCACGAGATTGCTTTTTAGCCTGAAGGACAGAGAGACCATATCCTCCCAGTCTCCCAGTTTGTTTGCCTCTCTCTCCAAGGGCGCCCATCCTTAGTACATCTGGGAGTGAGACACTGAGACATCCTTGTCCTCTGACGGTGTTTTCCACGTCCACATTCAACTTAGAGAACTCCCAACCTCACCTTTGTAATTTGGATTTTTTGTAAGTATTTCAGAGTTCTGTCATAAAAGCGTTTCTCCCAGAGGGTAGATATGATTGATTCGGGATTTGACTTCAAGACAACTACAACATTCCTTTCGGATTGCTGACAGGTTACACTATTTTCCAGTTGTTTCCTTCCTCTGAAATATATTGGAGCATTTTCCTCCTCATCCTCCCAAATTAATAATGTCCCAAGTCTGGCATCAAAAGGTTAGAGGACACACAATCTTTTGGTAAAATCAGGACAAAACACTTACCAAACACTTTCAAGGTACTTGGGAATTCATTATACTTGGTCAATGTTAGTTCATTCATACCTTCAACAAATATTTATTGAGCAACATGAATCAGGCACAGTGTTAGGTGGTGAAGATAAAATGGCAAACAAGGCTGATGACATCTCAAGAAAATGCCAGACACCCACACTGGACCACCCTTGTGGTAATCATCTGTCCCAAGAAGGAGCACATCTAACTCAATATTCTGCCTCCCAAAGGCTTTCATACTTGATTCCACAGCGGGGAGAGCGTCCCTTCCCCCATCACATCACCTAAACTGATGCCTTGTGGGTTCTGAATGTTCAGCTGGAAGGCTACACAGTCCTTGAAGGACAGTGTGTAAATTACTCAGGAGTCCACATCTAGACCGAACACCGGGCATCATATACACTAGAGCCGAAATCCTCTTCTGCATACAGACTGTCGGTCAATGTTAGAAATACCCAATCAGAGCTTTCTTAACCTTCCACTGGTGTGATAGCGTGTGGCAGCATAAAAGCTCCACCGCCCGTGGCTTCTTTTTTTTTTTTTTAAGATTTTATTTATTCATTTGACAGAGAGAGACAGCGTGAGAGGGAACACAAGCAGGGGGAGAGGGAGAGGGAGAAGCAGGCTCCCCGCGGAGCAGGGAGCCCCATGTGGGGCTCGATCCCAGACCTGAGCCGAGGCAGACGCTTAACGACTGAGCCACCCAGGCGCCCCCTGGCCGTGGTTTCTTACGTCAGATGTCAATGCAACAATATACTCAGAGTTGAAGTTAATTTAATAGATTCTGGAAGAGTATCTGTCCAGGTGGTGGGCTTTTAGCTGGCCTTGTGACAGCATTTATAACACACAAACATAGGCTACAATGAGGTTTCCATAGCACACCACAAGGTGGGCCCAGATAGTAAGATGTTAACTTAACAAGATGAACAATTTCGGAAGGGCCTTGATTTCAGCGTAACTTTCCTTCCATTAATTACTAATTTCTGCCATGAGGTTTCATTTTCTACTTGTTCCTTTTCCTAATGACCTATGCCAAGGGATTCAACATCCTCCAGCCCAAGGCTAAGGAAAGCCTCCCATGCCCCACCCCTTTGGTCAGGAAGGCGACAAAAGAGCCTTTGTCACATTGGCTTTCCCCATTCACTGCCAGACACTAGACAAACTGGACACCAGGCAGTTAATCTGTGAGCTAGCAGGGTGAAGAAAAGTTGGCTGGCAGCCTCTACTTTGTTTATCTGTTCCCTAAGACTGTTCCAAGTACATCCTGGCTAGTTCTTGTGGCCTTTGTATCTAAGTAGGACAATCTTAATTGTTTACCAACTGACTCGTTTTTCTTTCCCCTAAGATAAGCACATCCTATATTAAATTCCACCCTTACTGCTCTGTCATTTTTGATAGACAAAGACAAATGTAAGAAAACAGACATGGTCTATATACATCAACTGAACAGAGCGGAACTGCAAAGCGAGGCCAACACCATAGATGGAAGTCACGACGACACGATGATGGGGTAGGATGTCCCCCACCCCCGACCCCAAGAATTAATCATCTGCAACAAATAAGTTGTAAATGTGCTTTTAGTGACCCTTCTTACGTTACACCAACACACTGGAGCTTGTAACATAAACAGGGAAATTGTACTTCAAGAAACACTTGGTAAGCTTCATATCCATTTTACTTTCCTTGCTCAGTATAACTGAAAGCTCCTCGAGTGTCACACATTTCACTCATGCAACAAAATCACTTCCTTCTGAATGGCTTTTTGCCATTTCCAAATAATTAAATTCCACCCTCAGCAATCAAAAATGTACCTTGACTGGAGTGGTCACAAGAAATAGGCTGCAAGCTCTGAGTGGTTTCGGAAGGTGAGCCCCAGCACCAGAGCTATTGGGGCGGCGGCCACAGCAACGGCAATGAGGACAATGCAGCCTTACCCTTCGCCAAGGACAAAAGCCAGGGTGACAAGCACAACACCAGAGGGCAGCCTCGAGGGGTGTCCCAGGGCCCTCACTACGCAGCATTTTACTCCCGGCAAAGACCCACAGGTCTTCTCCTCCTTTCCAAGGTGCAGCATCAAGCAGAGCACTAGGCAAGAAGAACGCCATGACCAGGAGGCAACCAGCACAAAACCCAAATTGCGGGAGGACTAGAGGGCGACAGAGGAGCAGCCACCAACACTGCGCCCCATCTACCAACACTACAAAGGCCGGATCCTCGCACGCAGCAAGTTCGTTTCCTGGAATCTTCTGATCACCGCAGACAAAGAGGACGCGTGCAGGTTTCTGCTGCACGCACCTCTGTACTGGCTACTGATGACTGGCTCACCCCACCCCCCAGGGAAGGGAGGGGCTGTTGGGTCCCCTGGCGAAAACCCCCATCTCAGCTTATCTAGGTGCTTTCCAAAAACCACCTCAGGTGTGGTTGAAAGGGGGCTTGTTAAATACAAAAGACACCTTTATTGCTCTTATCCCTTAGGAAATTCCAAGGGTTTTAGGAACTCAGCACCAGGAAAGGAAGACCAAATATATATTTCTTTCTCTCTTTTTTATTTATTTTTAATGAAAGATTTTATTTACTTATTTGACAGAGACACAGCGAGAGAGGGAACACAAGCAGGGGGAGCGGGGGAGGGAGAAGCAGGCCTCCCACTGAGCAGGGAGCCCGATTCGGGGCTTGATCCCAGGACCCTGGGACCATGAACCGAGCAAAAGGCAGATGCTTAACGACTGAGCCACCCAGTCGTCTCTTTAAATTAATTAATTAAATGGGCGCCTGGGTGGCTCAGTTGGTTAAGCGACTGCCTTCGGCTCAGGTCATGATCCCGGAGTCCCGGGATCGAGTCCCACATCGGGCTCCCTGCTCAGCGGGGGGTCTGCTTCTCCCTCTGACCCTCTTCCCGCTCGTGCTCTCTGTCTCTCATTCTCTCTCTCTCAAATAAATAAATAAAATCTTTTAAAAAATAATTAATTAATTAATTAATTATTTACAGTTTAAGTAGGCTCCACACCCAAAGTGGGGATCAAACTCACAACCTTGCGATCATGCTCTACCGACTGAGCCAGCCAGGTTCCCCCAAATATGTTTCTTATTACAAGTCACATTGTCACTGAGGCTCAGAATAGCTTCCAAGCCCGATGTGGTTTAAGGATGAAAGATGATACATGTAAGTGGGTGCACACTGCTGGTGTTCAGCGCCATTCTTATTACTGACAGTCTCAGGAATCTAAATTAACCAAGACATGAAGGTCTGCATTTTTCAAAGACACACATAGCCTAACTACCCCATTCCCTGGGAGGGGATGAGAGGAGATAATCCCACAGGGAAGGTCACCCTCAGGTAGGCTAGGATTTCCCCTAAGGGAAGGGGTGGCAGATGCTATCTACAATAGACAGCTAGAAATGGGCCACTGTGCAAAAAAAAAAGAAAAATACAGTGCAATCAAAAGCTAATAATGTACTATATGCTGACTAACTGAACATAAATAAATAAAGTGAAAAACTGTCTTGATGGGTACAAATCGGCAGCAGTTATGCATTATATTTAACAACAAAAAGCTTTTTAGCAGAGAGGAGCAGACATGGACTAGGTTCAGTGCATATGGAGGTAAGGAAGGTATTTCTCCCCTTGAGTGGTTTAAGCTTGGAGAGGAAGATCCATAGTACAATGTGACAAACAGGGTAGGAATGTTAAAAGCCTACAACTGGATTTTGGTAAGCATTCAGTTGAACATGCAAACACATTTATAGTGAAAGAAAACTCAATTGTTTATATGATAACATAGTGACTTGCATCACTAAGATTTTTAGAGGAAAAGGGATACATAAAGTAGTGCTGACTCTTACCTGGGTATTGTCTGTATAATGAAAATATCTTGGCCACGAACAGACTCTTTTATTTCAACTCTTGTTTCTGAAAAATAAAAAAGTTCTATTGTTTAAGAAAAGCACTTCATGATACAATAATTAGGCAGCAGTTGGAGGGAGTAGAGATGAATCTAAACCAACACTTCATCTAGTGCACCAAAATAAATTCTCAAGAGATCTCAGAATGACACGTATACAAAAAATGTGAAGCTAAAGGGAAAATAAGCCAAAAATATGCCAAAAGGCAAAAGTAACACCAACCGGTCCACAGAAAATCTCAAGGTTCAAAAAAGAAAATCCAACACCAAAATAAAGACGAGAGGCTTGGGGAAACGTCTACAGCAAATAAGGAGGTCAAAGGTTCACATCCTTCTTTCAACAAATGCCAAGGCCTCCTCTATGTCAGGCCCTGTCCTTGGGGTCCCAAAGTGGAGGACCCGGACCAAGTGGATGAAGACCGACCCAGGAGAGACAACGCAATGCCAAAGGCTGGCAGACTCTTCAGGCCAATGTGCCAGAAAAAGACCAAGAGATGGGGTACCTGGCTGGCTCAGTTGGGAGAGTAGGCAACTCTTGATTTCAGGATTAAGAGTTCAAGCCCAATATTGGGTGTGGAGCCTACTTAAAAAAAAAAAACAAAAACAAAAAGAGGGGCGCCTGGGTGGCTCAGCTGGTTGAACGTCTGACTCTTGGTGTCAGCTCAGTGGTGATCTCATGGGTCGTGGGATCGAGCCCTACATCGGGGTTCCTGCTCGGTGGGGAGTCTGCTTGAGGATTCTCTCCTTCTGCCCCTCACTCCATTCGTGCACACTCTCTCTAATAAATAAATCTTATTTTTTTTTTTTTAAGATTTTATTTATTTATTTGACAGAGAGACACAGCGAGAGAGGGAACACAAGCAGGGGGAGTGGGAGAGGGAGAAGCAGGCTTCCTGCGGAGCAGGGAGCCCGATGCGGGGCTCGATCCCAGGACCCTGGGATCATGACCCGAGCCGAAGGCAGACGCTTAACGACTGAGCCACCCAGGCGCCCCTAATAAATAAATCTTAAAAAAAAGAAAAAGACCAGGAGAGAGAATAATAGGGCTGGGAACGATGGCCTCACCGCAAGCTGGAACGTGTACCAAGGGAGGGAGCACGGAACATGCAGAGATATGGGGGCAGAGTGTGCCACGCGGAGGGCTAGCCAGTTACCCGCTTGGAAAACGCAGTGAATGAGGAGGAGAGAGAGGTCAGGTAGCCAGCGGGGGCCAGACCATGCAGGAGTCTGGACTTCATTCTAAGGGTGACAGGAGAGCCACTGGGGGAGGAGTTGAGGATGGGAGGGGGTGTGATCTCTGACTGCTGTGTGAAGAAAGCTGGAGGGCGACAGTGGCACAGGAAGGCTACCCTAGTTGGTTCTGCAGGAGTCCCGGCAAGCAAGGACAGTGGTCCAGACCGGAGGGCGGCAGCGGAGGTGTGAGAAGCCGACAGACTGAAGGTGTATTCGTGAGTCACAGCACACATGTCAGACAGGATGGATGATAAGCAGTGAGGGCAGAGCTCAGATCCCAAAGGGCCCTGTGTGGATGCTAAGGAGACTGGACTCTAGCCTGCAGGATTTCAGCAGTGATAAGTCAAAAACATTTGCATTTTGGAAACACCTTGGTGGAGGTGAGTAGAATGGCCTAGGGAGACTGAAAATGGAGGCAAGAAGGCCTGTTAACAAGCTACTGTAACAGCCAGAGAGAGGGAGAGAAGGAGAGGGGAGGAGAGGGAAGGAGAGGGAGGAAGGGAGAAGAGGCCTAGAACAGTGATGGAAGGATGGAGAAAAAGGTCTTCATTTTTTTAAAGATGTTTTAAAGATTTATTTATTTATTTGAGAGAGAGAGAGTGTGCAAGCAGGGAGAGAAGAGAAAGAATCTCAAGAAGGCCCCTAGCTGAGCACAAAGCCTGAGGCAGGTTCAATCCCAGAACCCCGAGATCATGAGCTGAGCCAAAACCAAAAGTCGGAGGCTTAACTGACTGAGCCACCCAGGCATCCTGATAAAAGTCTTCATTAAACCATCTTCTCCTCCTCTGGTGCTTATTTTCAGGAGATTCCCAAATGCCATCACCATAAATTAAGATCGTTATTGCTAAATAGACTAGCTCACCTATCTGCATTCACCATTAGGGGTTTTTTGTTTTTAAAGATTTATTTGAGAGAGAGAGAAGAGAGAGAGGGCAGGAGGAGGGGCAGAGGGAGAGGAAGAGAGAATCTCAAGCAGATCCCACCCACTGAGCACGACTCGGGGCTGAATCTCACCACCCTGAGATCATGATCTGAGCAGAAATCGAGTCGGACACTTGATGGACTGAGCCACCCAGGTGCCCCCACCTTTAGGTTTTTAAATACCAACATCTCCTGTCTTGGCAGTAGCTAAAGTTTCTAGTCACCAAGTAGAAAGTTACTAAGTATGGGGACGCCTGGCTGGCTCTGTCAGAGGAGCATGGAACTCTTGATCTTGGGGTCCTGAGTTCAAACCCCATATGGGTTGTAGAGATTACTTAAATAAAACTTAAAAAAAAGTTACTAAGTGTGGAAGCTGGCTGAAGGATATCTAGGGGCTAATTATAACACACATGGAACTTATAACATCCTGGGTGTTAAGTGCTTTCCACTAAACTATCCATTAAGTTACCTTTCCCTTTTCAAATACCTTGTTTTTTTAGATCCCTGAACATCATTATGTCTTAGTAATTTATCAGAGATAGTTAATACCTTAGAGAGAAAAAAGGAAGCACAGGGTCATAAACCTAGGTTTCAACTTTGCAAAAATAGCTCCAAATTATTTTATATTAACTTGTCTCCGCAGGGCATTATAGTCTGAAGTATGTGGCCCCACTAGGGAGACTGATGATGCAGCATTTCCTAGGACACTGGCCATCAACAAAGGGCTTTCAAGCATTATCATTTAATGTTACAATTTTCCACAGAAATGCAGACGGCAGCAAAAATGGGTTATCAACCCAGGATGAGAGTCTACAAGAGACCTGAGAGCAAAATTTGCGGATGAAAGAACTCAAAGATGGTTTTTCAATAAGTCATTACTACCTGGTAACAGACTGCTCTTGATACCAGTTGATGACCTAATGAGACAGATAAATGTAAAAGGTATTTATCAAATGTAGCCCAATATAGAAGAAAAAAACATATTCTCTACATCTCTCCTTTTTTCATTGTAAAATGACAGGACACTTGCATTATCTTGGGAAGAGGGGAAGGAGACTAAGAAAGAGAACAAAGAAAGAGAACAAAGAAAGAAATCAAGACTTGGAGGGAAGTAGAGCGTAATGGCTTAGACCTGATGTTAAAGAGAAAAATGTTTTTGTGTTGCACGTAATATCTGCCTTTTAAAAACATATCTGTTGACTAAACAGAGAACAAAGGATGTTTAAGAAATCATTTTAACTCACCTCCATTGGTCTCTTGATAGACCACAGATTTCCCCAATTCAGCACCAAGACGCCTATGGGGGGGGAAAAGGCAATTAAGAATGCTCTTTAAAAAAAACCCTCCAGTTCATATGCGTAGTTTAACAAAAAGGCTAAAATAACTAGACCAGCATTCTTTCCCAAAAAACCAGAAAGTTCAGAAAGTTTAACGCATTAAGAACTACACATCTACTACCCCTCCACAAGCAGCTTCAAGCGCCCACCACTTTGTGACACCCTCCTCTACCGGGGTCTGCGGCCAAAGTTTCATGTCCAGTTCATTGTTTTCTGAATCATACCGGTCTTGCAAAATCATTCCCACACAAACGCCTGGTTATTAGCACTAGTTGCAAAACCACAAGCCAGAGGTAAAGGCCTCAACTGTCAAAAGCATATAGACTTTATAGAGTATATAAATATATACTTCATATATATAGACTTTATAGAGTATATATAGAAGTATATAGACATTAACCAAATGCGGTGTGAATCTTGTTTGGATCCTGATTAGAACAAACCAAGTATAAAAAGCCTTTTTTGAGAGAGTGCGGGAAATATGAACAAGGATCAATATTAAATGATATTAAGGAATTGGGCGCCTGGGTGGCTCAGTTGATTAAGCGACTGCCTTCGGCTCAGGTCATGATCCTGGAGTCCATGGATCGAGTCCCGCATCGGGCTCCCTGCTCTGCAGGGAGTCTGCTTCTCCCTCTGACCCTCCCCCCTCTCATGTGCTCTCTCTCATTCTCTCTCTCTCAAATAAATAAATAAAATCTTTAAAAAAAAAAAAAATGATATTAAGGAATTAACGGCATCAAAGATTTTATTTTTAAGTGAGCTCTACACCCAACGTGGGGCTTAAACTCACGACCTGGAGATCAAGAGCTGCATGATCTACCGACTGAGCCAGCCAGGCGCCCCTGTGGTCATTTTTTTTAATTATCAGCTAGCATTACCACTTTTTTTTTTTTTTTAAAGATTTTATTTATTTATTTGAGAGAGAATGAGAGACAGAGTGCACGAGAGGGAAGGGGGTCAGAGGGAGAAGCAGACCCCCCAGCTGAGCAGGGAGCCTGATGTGGGACTCGATCCCGGGACTCCAGGATCATGACCTGAGCCGAAGGCAGTTGTTTAATCAACTGAGCCACCCAGGCGCCCCTAGCATTACCACTTTGACGAGTGAAATATTATGACGCGGGGATGGAATCTGTTTAGAAATACTCCAGCCAGGTATGCCGTGGAGCAGTGAGCAAGGACATGGGGTTTGAGGTTTGTATTGAGAGGGACGACCACGGCTTTCAGGGCTTTGATAACACCTCAGATGCAAGGCCTTCTGGCCAAGTGTCCGCCGTTTCAGACCGTGGAGCGTTCTTGTACCCCGGCGGGGAGCAGCTTTTTCTCAAGTCTGCTATGGCTGAACCAAGAAAGGAGACATACATAGATTTCTACAGAAATTACGATTCCATGATCGATTTTGAGATGAAGAAGGCTGGTATCTTTCAGAGTGCAAAGTGATGTTGGAACATAAAGAATTTCTTTTTTTTTTTTTAAGATTTTATTTTATTTATTTGACAGAGAGAGAGAGACACAGCCAGAGAGGGAACACAAGCAGGGGGAGTGGGAGAGGGAGAAGCAGGCTTCCCGCTGAGCAGGGGGCCCGATGCAGGGCTCGATCCCAAGACCCTGGGATCATGACCTGAGCCGAAGGCAGACGCTTAACGACTGAGCCACCCAGGCGCCCCGGAACATAAAGAATTTCTTTGGGTTGCGTTCCATGAAGTCTGTCACTGACCTGTGTTCCCCAACTATGAAACATGAATCCTGGGGTATGAAATAGTTTCTCTTGATAAATAAACAATTAACAAGTAGTGTGCATAGTATAAATAAAAAAATAAACTTATTCCAGTCAGGTCTACAATGGAATACTATTCAGCCTTAAAAAGGAATGAAATTCTGATACATGCTATAATATGAACCCTGAAAAAATTATTATTCTAAGTCAGACACAAAAGACAAATATTGCATGATTCCATTTATAAGAGGTACTTAGAAATAGGCAAATTCAGACACAGAAAGTAGAACAGAAATTACCAGGGACTGGGAGGGAAGGGATTGGGGAGTTAGTTGGATATGGAGTTTCTGTTTGGCATAATGAAAAAGTTCTGGAAACGGATCTTGGTGACAGTTATACACTGTAGATGTACTTAATGCCACTGAATTATACACTTAAAAATGGTTAAATGGGGGGCACCTGGGTGGCTCAGTCGTTAAGCGTCTGCCGTCGGCTCAGGTCATGATCCCAGGGTCTTGGGATCGAGCCCCGCATCAGGCTCCCTGCTCCTCCGGAAGCCTGCTTCTCCTTCTCCCACTCCCCCTGCTTGTGTTCCCTCTCTGGCTGTCTTTCTCTCTGTCAAATAAATTAAAAAAAACCTTTAAAATAAAAAAAAATAAAAAAATAAAAAATGGTTAAATGGTACATTTTATGTTACGTATATTTTACCATAATTAAAAAAAAAATACTCCTTAGGGTGCCTGGATGGCTCAGTCAGTAAGCATGTAACTCTTGATCTCCTGGTCATGAGTTCAAGCCCCATGTTGGGTATAGAGCTTACTTAACAAAAAAAACAAAACTCCAGCCAAAAAAAGGTGAGAGATGGGGAAAATAAATGAAATAAGATTAACAAAAAGTTGCTAAATTGAAACTGGATGAAGGATACTGGGGGTTCTTTTTTTTTTTTTAAAGACTTTATTTATTTGACAGAGAGAAACACAGCTAAAGAGGGAATACAAGCAGGGGGAGCGGGAGAGGGAGAAGCAGGCCTCCCGCCGAGCAGGGAGCTGGATGCGGGGCTCGACCCCAAAATCCCAGGACCACGAACTGAGCCGAAGGCAGACGCCCAACAACTGAGGCACCCAGGTGCCCCACTGGGGGTTAATTCTAACACACGTGTAACTTATACACATCCTGGGAATGTAACCCACCTAACTTTTTTATTGATTAAAGTGCATAACCAAAAAAGTTTGTGAAAATTCCTCCTTGGAAGTTCAGATCCAAAAGCAATCAGGAAATAAAATATCATAACCTCAGGGACCTTCAAACTTTGCCTAGTGGTAAAGGCCTTTTTTCAAAGAAAATCTTACTCAGAAACTCCATATATGAAACAGATAAAGGAAGTATTTACAAATATTATTTACAGTAATTTAAAACATTTCTGGAACAAGGTAGGGAAGAACCTAATATTTAAAAAGCAAGGGCGCCTGGGTGGCTCAGTTGCTTAAGCGACTGCCTTCCGCTCAGGTCATGATCCTGGAGTCCAGGGATCGAGTCCCACATCGGGCTCCCTGCTGGGCGGGGAGTCTGCTTCTCCCTCTGACCCTCCCCCCTCTCATGTGCTCTCTCTCATTCTCTCTCTCAAATAAATAAATAAAATCTTTAAAAAAAAAGAAAAAAAAAAAGAAAAACAATTGACCTTTTAAATGTGCCCTCCTCCCTCAGCAAGGTCACTGTCATAAATCTGACCCAAAATAAACAAATATGAGCTTTACATTTAAAGTTAGCATTTTAGGGGCGCCTGGGTGGCTCAGTTGGTTAAGCAACTGCCTTCGGCTCAGGTCATGATCCTGGAGTCCCGGGATCGAGTCCCGCATCGGACTCCCTGCTCAGCGGGGAGTCTGCTTCTCCCTCTGATCCTCCCCCTCTCATGCTCTCTGTCTCCCATTCTCTCTCTCAGATAAATAAATAAAAAATCTTTAAAAAATAAAAAATAAAGTTAGCATTTTAGTTGGCCTCAAAAAGCCAGACATTTATCAGGGGTTAGAAACAGAAACTAGGTAGTAGGTTGCAAAAGGATTTACTCTTCTGAACTCACTTAAAACTCCAACTGAAAAGAACATAGGTATTACTGAGAAAATATGACTAAAGTTTCCCTTCCACATTTCCATTTAGAATCTAAAAACCGATTCTTGCAATTATTTATCAACTCCGAAAAACCCAGAGGAACTCTAATGTAAATCGCTTAAGATACAAAAATGACTTTGAATGTTAAAAAACAAGCTATTCATTTTATACCTTGCGTTTGTCACAAGTTTATCTGGAACGGGCTCCTAAGGCCCTTCCTTTACATAGAGCTCTGGGACTCTCCAACAGAGCCAACTAGAAAAGAGGTATTATTCAGAGGGCCACTGTGAGCCTCTGCTCTGCTACATGCTTTATCGTCATTATTTTGTTCGTGCTCACGATGTTCCTGCCCAGTTAGAGAGCACCGTCCTTATCTTACCAGTGAAATTCAGGAAAATCAAGTCTCTTGCCCAGTGCCACAGGGCTAGTAAGGGCCAAGACCGAAAAGGCATCTCAGAGCTGTCGGACCCCAGAAGCCACTTGAGATCACTGGCTTCCTTGGGTTAAAAACATACGGAGAGGCAAAGACTTTAAATGATCGAGTCTAAAGTCGACTTAGGAAATACGATCAGACTTATCATTTCCACCACTAACTCCGACAAATCTGTTCCCCTGGAGTCGCCTTGCTCTCACTGCCCTCCCCTCCACCTCTGCTTCATTGGGGCATGGGGCGCCTTCCACCCGCAAGGCCTCGCAGCCGCCCCCCTAGTGCCGCCGTCCCCCAGGTGTGGCAGGTCCCCTGGCGCCGCCAGGCCCGGTCGTGCGTGTCACAGCTCCGGGACCCGCGGGCCTCGGGCCCACCGAGGAGACCTGGGGGTGGGGGCGACCTGTCTCCGGGGTCAACTCCCGCCGTGGGACAGGGAGCCGCGCCCAGAGCCCCCCGGTCCAGGCGCTTCCCCCGGGGCTGACGACAGCCTCCCCCCACCCCGGCCCGGGAAGTGCGAGTGGGGCGAGGGAGAGAGGGCGAGCGGTGCAAGGAGCCCGGCGCGGGGAGAAGTCAGAGTCGGCCGACCGCGTCCCCGCTGCAGAAGGGCCACCCGCGAGAGTCGGCCCGGTCCAGAACCCGGGTGCAGGGCGACGCGGAGGGAAGGGGCGCCGGGACACCCCCCGGTCAGGGCCCCGCCCCCGCCCCCTTACTCGGTGATGCGCTTGGCCAGCTCGGTGCAGGCGGCCGTGGAGTTGGCCGAGAAGACTCGGTAGCCGGTGCGGGCGGCGTTCATGGCCGGGCGGGCGGCGGGGCGGGCTCGCGGGGCGCGGAGGGTCGAGGACGCGGAGAGCGGGGGCAGCAGCAGCAGCTTCTTGGGCATCGTCCGGCCCGAGGCGCGGTTACGGCCGGCCCGCGCCCGGAGCGGCTCTGACCCAGGCGGTCGCGAGGCGCGGGGTCCGGCTGGGGAAGGCGCCGAGACGCCAGGCACGGGAGGGGAGAGGCCCGAGACCCTCACGGTCCTCGTACCCGAGGCCGCCAAGGGCTGGGGCGGAACCCACGCTCGCCGCGACCGGCGTATCGGCCGCCTCAGAGCCAGCGGCGAGGACACCGCCCCCTCGGGACTCGGAGAGGCACCGGCTAGAGCGTCCCCGGAGCCGCCATCTCAGATGAGGGCAGGGCGGTGGACAACTCTTCTAAAGCTTGTTCTGCCCAGGGAAGCCTCACGAACCGCTCCGCTGCTTGCTTTTGTCGCTCCCACGGGAGCTCTTTTGCTCTCACGTTCTTGGGCGGTGCGACCTCACTTGATAGTGGTCCCAGCCTTTGCCAGCTTTTCTGCCAGGATCCAAAATGTCTGCGTCCGCGGAGGGTGACGATCTAGCTCTGCGCCTCTATGCTAACACAGCCCGCGCGCCGGGCGAGGCTCGAGCGCCCAGCTGGGATTGATTTGAAAAGTGGAGGCGGCGTTGTTTGCCGCGGGTTGTTGCGGTGCCCCAGAGGTGGTGTGTGTGGACCCGAGCCCGATCTGTATTCCCCAAACAGGCTCTCACCTCGTATCTGCACCTCAGGCGAAGTTCCTTGAACGGGTCAAAGGACTCCTGCCAGTTACCGCTTTGCTCTCAATCATGGAAGCCCTTCCTCCTCCTCTTGCACAAGCCCCGGTCCCTCAGAGACCTATCGGGAGTAGCATCTGCTTGCTAGGTCACCTCGCTCACAGTAAGCCACCCTCCGCCCCGGACTGTACCAGGGACGATACCGTGCATAGATGCTTGGGTTTCATTTACCGTTGTGAACCATCTGTCTTCCCAACTAGGATGTAAACCCTCTTAGGGCAAGATTGTGTATAGCTGGGGCGCCCGGGTGGCTCAGTCGTTAAGCGTCTGCCTTGGCTCAGGTCATGATCCCAGGGTCCTGGGATCGAGCCCCGCATCGGGCTCCCTGCTCGGCGGGAAGCCTGCTTCTCCCTCTCCCGCTCCCCCTGCTTGTGTTCCCTCTCTCGCTGTGTCTCTCCCTGTCAAATAAATAAATAAAATCTTGAAAAAAAAAAAAAAAAAAAAGATTGTGTATAGTTTGGGGTTCAGATTTCCCAGTGTCTAGTGCAGTGTGATGGGTTCCAGAGGCACGCAATCAATACATGTTGAATGAGACCCAAGAAGTGAAAGGAGGGGAAGCCTTTGGATCACTAGTTATCAGCTGCCCCAGGATTGGGGAGGGAGGCCCGTGTTGTGCTTCTCAACACACATAGTACCGTCTTCTGAAAATATCTTTTAGGGACTCTGCCTGCTGTGACATTGGGCCTGAGGCAACAATAGATTGTGACTCATCACCTCAGGAAGGCTCACAATCCTAAAGCTTCAGGATTTGGAAACTGAACTACCCTGGGGCCCACAGCAGCCTGGTCCACATTCTGCTGGCTTTCCAGAATTACTGCCCCACCCACCCTCTCCCTCCCCTTGGGACAGGTTAAATTAAAAAATAATAATAATAATAAAATAAAATAAATGTTTTTAAAGCACATGAGCTAAATAGCCTAAGCCAAATTATTTTTTAATTTTTATTATTTTTTGAAGATTTTATTTATTTATTTTTGAGAGAGAGTGCTCTAGTGGGGAGGGCGAGGGGCAGAGGGAGAGAGAAAGATCTCAAGCAAACTCCAAGCTGAGCAGGAGCCTGTGGCCGGGCTCCATCCCACGACCCTGAGATCATGACCTGAGTCAAAACCAAAAGTCAGCGGCTTAACTGACTGAGCCACCCAGGTGCCCCCCAAGTTATTTAACCATAAGCCTTGTCACCTTTTTTTTTTAAGCTTTTATTTTTAAGTAATCTCTACACCAAACGTGGGGCTCAAACTCACAACCCTGAGATCAAGAGTCACGCTCTACTGACTGAGACGGCCAGGCACCCCACACCTTATATACCCTTCTAAAACAAAAGGAAACCACTTCCCTTCACATTTTCCTATCTGTATCCCCCAGAACCCCTGTACCATGTTCATTTGCTCCTCCTCTATTCCCCCTGTGAGTGAACATGACCATGAGGTTCCCAGCCAATAAATCCCACGATTTATCATCTTTTACT
This sequence comes from Halichoerus grypus, assembly GCF_964656455.1. Lineage (NCBI taxonomy): Eukaryota > Metazoa > Chordata > Mammalia > Carnivora > Phocidae > Halichoerus > Halichoerus grypus. The sequence continues at coordinate 204,425,519 of NC_135713.1, forward strand.
CTTTTCTTCCCCTCGCTTTCTACATCTATCCGCTTATCCATGTGTTAACATTTACTCAGCACCTGCTATTTGCCAGGCCCGTTTTAGGTGTTTGGGATACTTTAGTAAAGAAAAAAAAAAAAAAGACAGAAATTCCTTTCTTTTTTTTTTTAAAGATTTTATTTATTTGACAGAGAGAGAGACACAGTGAGACAGGGAACACAAGCAGGGGGAGTGGGAGAGGGAGAAGCAGGCTTCCCGCCAAGCAGGAAGCCCGATGCAGGGTTCAATCCCAGGACCCCGGGATCATGACCTGAGCCAAAGGCAGACGCTTAACGACTGAGACACCCAGGCGCCCCAAGACAGAAATTCCTACCCTGGAGGGGTACAATCTAGCAGGGGAAGAGAGATTTAAAAGAAAAAAAAATGAACAAACATCATAAATGAATAATTTATGTAATATGTTAGCAGGTTTTTCCTCTTGCAGCAGTAACAAAGTACCACAAACATAGTGGCCTAAAACAACACAAATTTATGACCTTATAGTCGTCGAGGTCATAAGCCCTAAAGTCACGGTGTTGGCAGGGCTGCATTCTTTCTGGAGGTTCCGGAGGAGAATCTGTTTCCTTGCCTTTTCCACTCTCTAGAGGCTACGTGCATTCGTTGCTCGTGGCCCCCCTCTTGAAAACCAGCATCTTCAAATCTCTCTCTGTCTGATCTGCGCTTCCATCGTCATGTCCTTTCCCACTCTGACACTCCTACCTCCCTCTGATAAGGACCCTTGTAATTTCATTGGACTCAACGGGATATGCGGTATAATCTCCCCTCTCGAGGACCTTCACTTCACATCTGTGAAGTCCCTATCACCATATAAAGTAACCTATTCACAGGTTCTGAGGATAGGATGTCAGCATCTTTGGGGAGCTATTATTCTGCCTACTGCAGAAGGCCAAAAGCAAACAAACTAACCACACACACACACACACACACACACACACACACACACAGGAGAGCAGAGGAAGGGGGTTCCGGAGAGGGGTAACAAGCTTTGTCTTTTCTACCTTCTGAATTACCTCTGGCATCCCTCCCAGCCCCTCGGCCCCCCTTCCACAGGCCTGTCACTAGGGTCAGCGGGGGGGCCCCCCTGTGGGTTCCTTCATAGTGATCTCTTTCTCATCCTTCTCATCTGGGACCTCCTCCACTTAATCTGTCCTAAGAATCACCTGATGGATCGGAGTCTATGCTTCTTTCTGATGCTTCTGATTCAACAAGTTTGGAAAATACTTAGTAATGCATTCTCCACATAAGCTGGAGCGAGCTTTACATATACGGATGTGATAGTGACTCCCCTCAAAACCTATCTGTGGCTGCCTGTCACTTTTAGAATAAAGACGACCTCCTTGTGATCTCGCCCATTCCTGGGTCTTCAGTTTTATCCTCTTATTCTTCCAGTCGGCATCACCCTGACTGGTTTCCTCTAGCTCTGCACTGGCCTCGTCCCTGGTTGCCACAGGGCTTTTGCATGTGCTGTTCTCGCTCCTCCTTACCACCCACTCCATTCTTATTCATCCTCAGCCCTAGAGAGCCTTCTCAGACCTCTCTGACTAGATCAAAGTCCCCTGGTATTGGCTCTCCCAGCAATACATTCTTAGACACTGGTCACACTTGCAAATTTATATTTTGTAAAGACCACCAGTCATGACCCTATATCATTTCTCCTTTCTTCCTTTTAATGTTAGAACCAGCCCAGCTGGGGTCCTGGCCCAGCCTTCCTTGCAGCTGATACAGCCACGTGCCCACATCTGGCCAGTCGAGGGAGAACGGAAGTGATGCGTGCAGTGCCCAGGCCTCTCCTCCCCCCTGGTCTTCCACCATCAGGAATGGACACCCCGGCACATCCGCTGTTGGTCCAGAGACGGAGGCCACATGTTGAGGATGGAAGAGCCAACTCACCACCTGGGCCGCTGGCTGACCTGGCCAGCCTTAGACCACCCACCTCTGCTCTGTTACACACGCAGGTAAGGTCGGATCGGCTCGGAGAGCAGCTTAGCCTGTCCCCAGCTGGTCCTCACTGGCTGGGTGATTGTTTATCTCCCACCAGACTTAACTCCAAAAGGCAGGGATGGACTCTGTTCATCCTTGCATCCCTATCTCTGGACGGGATCTATCTCTGGATCCGTTGGGTGCAGCCAGCCCATCTCAACTGTAGGAGTCTCGATAAGAAATCACAAAATGTAAGATTGGGAAGTACTCACTCTCACAAAGCCCCAGTGCCAAAGTTCCTACAAACATCCCTTATCTCTCCACTGATGAGATGGGGAGGAAGGGCCACGAAAGATGAATTTGGGATAACCATTTGGGAGCCATCTCATGGTCCCCGGAAGACAGCCAGGCTCCTAGACTGTCTCAGGATGAAGCTGGGATTTGGGCACCTGCTGTCACCAGAAGCACCCTCAGGGGAGGTGGGTCATCTCAGCTTGGGATCAAGAACAGCAGAGCCATGTTCTGTTTTAATGTGATGCTTCATTACATACAAAATGAACATTTGGGGGTGCCTGGGTGGCTCAGTTGGTTGAACGTCTGGCTCTTGATTTCGGCTTGGGTGATGATCTCAGGGTCATGAGAACAAGCCCTGCACTGGGCTCCGTGCTCAGTGGGAAGTCCGCTGGAGATTCTCTCTTCTTCCTCTACCCCTCCCCTTTGTGCACTCTCTTTCTCTCTCAATAAATAAATAAATAAATAAAATCTTTAAAAAAATAAAAATGAACATTTGGATTATACTGTTGAAAGTTTTCCCCAGATTATTTTCTTTTTCTTTTTTAAGATTTTATTTATTTATTTGACAGAAAGAGTGAGAGAGGGAACTCAAGCAGGGAGAGTGGGAGAAGGAGAAGCAGGCTTCCTGCGGAGCAGGGAGCCCGATGCGGGGCTCCATCCCAGGACCCTGGGATCATGACCTGAGCCGAAGGCAGACGCTCAACGAACAAGTGAGCCACCCAGACGCCCCTAAAGATTTTTTTTTGTTTTAAGTAATCTCGGGGCCTGGGTGGCTCAGTCGGTTAAACATCTGACACTTGATTTCAGCTCAGGTCCATGATCTCAGGGTCGTGAGATTAAGCCCTGTGTCAGGTTCCATGCTGAGCATGCAGCCTGCTTAAGATTCTCTCTCCCTCTCCCTCTGCTCCTCCCCCCACCACGGGCATTCTCTCTCTCTCTTAAAAAAAATTAAAATTAAATTAAATTAAAAAATAGATAATCTCTACGCCCAACATGGGGCTCAAACTCACAACCCTGAGATCAAGAGTCGCATGCTCCACCAACTGAGGCAGCCAGGTGCCCCACCCCACCCCACCCTTTTTTTTCTTTCAGTTTTATACCTTTATTTGACAATCAGCGATTAGTTCTCATCCACATTAACTATCTGTAGATTTTTGAAAGTGGTGACAGGTACATAGGTAACCAGTGTGTAGAGCTTGTTTGGTGAATCTTCATCCTCGTTGTGTTTTCTGGACAACCGCACACGGATACGGTATGGAACATTCCTTATTCCTTTGGCCAGCCTTTGTTGAGCCTTATTCCTTTGGCCAGCCTTTGTTGAGCCTGGTGTCAATGCGCACATCTGGAGTTCCCATCTCCTTCATGGCAAATTTCTGGATCTCTTTGAGTGCCCGAGGGGCACGCTTCTTGAAACCCACTCCATGGATGCGCTTGTGAATGTTGATGGTGTATTCTCTGGTCACTACCTCGTTGATGGCAGAACGGCCCTTCTTCTTCTCGCCACCCTTCTTCGCGGGAGCCACTCTGCCGGGCCCTGGTTGGAAAGCCACACTTTATAAATAATTAATGTGGCATCCTGGTGGCTCCCAAAATATTCCAGGTCCTGGCACATAGTAGGTACTCAACATGTATTTGTGGACTCAGTCCTGGGGTGAGCCTGCAGACGAGGCCGGAGACGGTCATTATTTCTAGCTGGGCAGCCGCGTGCTCCGCAAGAGGGGAGAGCAGGTCTTGGGTATAACCAGTTAGTCGCTCCATAGTGCCCCCTACTGGTCCTTGAGTTCCTTGAGCGGTTGCTGCCACGTGGTCCCATTACTGGGTCCTGCCGGGTTTAGCACAGCCCCCGGCGCACAGTTAATGTTTGATAAATGCTTTGTCGGAAAGGGGAGAGCCAAGCAGTCCCGGGGACCCATCTCCCAGCCCTGCCTGGGCTTTGCAGCAATTCCAGGATGCCTCGGGCGGCTGATGGTCCGTCAGGCCAAGACCTCAGGAGGGTGTGATGCCTCAGCATCCTAACAGGAGGTCTTGGCCTTAGTCTGGTGTATCGGCCCCTATTGCCCAGGTAGATATGTCCTCCTGCGGAGTGGTGATGCTCACATCACCTCACAATATTCATCGTGTGTGGCTACTGGGGCTGATGCCCCCACGGCAACATTTCAGGGGCTTCCCCGAGGAGAGGCGTGAAGTGACAGCACAGCACGGCCCGCTTCTCAGCGCCCAGAGAAAGAACCCACAACTGAAGAGCATTTAGCCACAGGAAAGCGAGAAGCAACCCAGTGCCCCTTAATCACACAAGGGCTGACTACGTTACGGCACCTCCACGCAGCAGAATATTTGGCAGCTCTCAAAAAGTTGGCTTCTTAAGGAATCACTGATGGTTTGGGAGGTGCTCACATACAATGTGGCTTGAACGATGTGGCAAGCAAACCGATTTAGAAATGATCTGTGGGGGGCGGGGCGCCTGCGTGGCTCAGTCAGTTAAGCATCCGACTCTTGATCTTGGCTCAGGTCTTGATCTTGGGTCTGAGTTCCAGCCCCCCGCTGGGCTCCACACTGGGCATGGAGCCTACTTTAAAAAAAGAAAAAAGAAATGATCTGTGCGTATTTTTGTGGAGACAAAGTGAGAGCTGACAGATCTCCCCATGTTTCAAAGCAGCAGTGTCAAAGGGCCTTGGTCCGGCGAGTCACAGGGCAGCCCAGAGAAGAGCCAGGGAGTGAAAGTCCAGCTCCTTGCCACTCCCTGGGGACAACTCTGAGTCTCCCCAGCTGTCCTGGGCCATAACCTGCTCAGTCACACAGCGCCGCCCCCCCCCCCCACCACACACACACTCTTCCCTATTGCTGCTCCCTAGTTTCACTTCCCACATAAGCTGTTCACACATTCTTGTCGTGGTGCCTGCTGCTGGGCGACCGCAAGCTGAGACAAGGCTATACCTACTAAGCTTCTGCTCATTTCATCTCCCACCAGACTTAACTCCAAAAGGCTTTTCCTTGTGTAAATTCCTAGGGGTCTACAGTGGTTCATTTGATGATCAATTTGGCTGGACCATGGTGCCCAGGTATTTGGTCAAATATCATTCTAGATAGTTCTGTGAAGGCTTTTTTTTTTTAAGATTTTATTTTTAAGTAATCTTTACACCCAGCTTGGGGCTCAAACTCACAACCCTGAGATCAAGAGTCACACATCCCACCAACTGAGCCAGCCAGGTGCCCCAGATGAAGGTATTTTTTGGATCAGATTAACATTTAAATTCGTGGATTTTGAGTAGATTACCTTCCATAGTGTGGGTGGGCCGCATCTAATCAGTGGAAGGCCTGACTAGAACAGAGATTGACCTCCTGGAGCAAGAGGGAATTTTGCCAGCTGACTGTCTTTGGACTCAGACTGCATCTCTTCCCTGAGTCTCCAGTCTGCCAGCCTTACTCCATCAGATTTTGGATATCCATCTACACACAATGTTGTAGATATAATGTTTATATTACATATAATGTCAGTTCTGTTTCTCTGGAGAACTCTGATACAGGGTCTGAAATTAGGAGAAAGGGGTCCTTTTTTTTTTTTTTTTTTTTAAGAGAGAGAGTGAGCGGGGGGTGGGTGGGTAGGGAAGAGGGAGAATCTTTTTTTTTTTCTTTTTTTTTTTGAGAGAGAGAAAATCTTAAGCAGGCTCCACACCCAGCATGGAGTCTGATGTGGGGCTCGATCTAACAACCCTGAGATCATGACCTGAGCCAAAATCGAGAGTCCGATGCTTAACCGACTGAGCCACCCAGGCGTCCCCCTCTGCTCATTTATATTATAGGAGAAAAATGGAGGCAAAGGAAGACATAATTATTTGCTCAAGGTCACACAGCTGTTAAGAGTTGGCTCCCAGAGTCTGGCTCCCAAGACCACGCCCATTTTGGGCAACCTGCAGCCTCTCTCAGAGTCCCTGGGGCAGTAAGAGACTCTACCCCCCGATAATGTCCCAGTTTATTAATGGACCACAGCTACTGTTGGATATTTGTACTGTTTGGGGGTTTTCGCTGTTAAAGAGCCTAGACCCTCTCGAACCTGAAATGTGGCACACTTGAGCCAGGCACCTTGTGACTTTCTCAATTATTTGGTCCATGACTTGTTATAACCTGTGTCCTTAATGTTCATCTCCTACCTTCTCAGGCTCTTCTGCCTCTGGCCTTTTTCCTGCTTCCATGTCTTTCTCTTTGATCTCCTCTTGCCAGTGCTGCTTGGAATCTGGTGATATGGGCAAGGAATCAGCTCTTGTTTGGCAGGAGCTTCTGCAGAAGTTCTAGAAGGCACTAGAAAGCACCAGAAGGTTTCTACTTGAACCAAAGTCTTTAATGAGGTATGGATATTTGTGAGACCCTGTAATACCTCCAGAGGCCTCCAGCAAGAGTTACTAAAAACCCCACAATAGGTGGGTTCTGTCCTATTGAGGACTCTTCACTGTCATTCCATCTCAGGTTTTCCAGTGGTCATCTCAGCAGCTGTTCCCTATCACTGTCCTTGCTGAAGTTGGGAAAGGTCACTCCCTGCGTGCTTGGCTCTGTCTGCTCAGTATTTTGCTCTTGCCCCCAGCATGGTTTCTGGTGTCCTATAGAGAGAATCAGCTCTGAGATCCAAGTTGGTATTATTTTTAGAAATAAAGATCATTCCGTCTCAGCTTGCTGAGGCCTGTTCAGAGAAAGAAAACAGAGAAAGGCTTCATATTTTTCCAAAGTTCAAGTGGGAGTGGAGCATCATGGATGCAAAACTCCTGAATCATTGCCTGAACTGTTCTCTTTTGTTCCGAAGATGACCTTGCCTTCCAAATCATTCATCCATCAGGGGCCAAGGCTGAGCAATCCTAAACACACCTCTCTTTGTCTTATTCAGACCCTTCTTGGACAATTCTTCCTGCCCAACCTGAACCTGTCCCCCCACCCTGTCTTCACGTTTTTAGAACAGAGGAGATCATGTTTCTACTGATCGTGCTGAACCGGCATTTCATTTATCAGCAGTATCATTGTTTTCTTAGACTTGAAGACCAAAATTAGGTTGAATATGGAACATGTCACCTTGTGCTGAGCAGAGTGGTTTCGTTCTTGCGGGAAACGTTCAGCGGGTCTGGACCCTCAAGGATCAGACGGGTCTTACAGAGAAAGAAAAAAATTGAAACTGGTCAAGTGAAGTCTCACTTCAAACTTCAAAGAGGACATTCTTTACAAAATGAGCAGAGGGGGGCGCCTGGGTGGCTCAGTCGGTTAAGCATCGGACTCTCGACTATTATATATAATATAATATAACATAATATAATATTATATAATAATTCCTACCTAGAAGGGTTTTGTGATGGGTAAGCTTGTTAATACATGTCAGGCAGTTAGAACAGGGTCTGGCATATATGAACTATGAAGTGAAGGGAGGTGGGAAATGTTTATACATATTTATTCGCCAGGAGGCAATCGGGAAAAGGAACCACATTCGTTATGTTATTTTTATTTGTTTATTTTTAAAGATTTTATTTTTTTGAGAGAGAGAGTGAGAGAGCACAAGAAGGGGGAGCGGCAGAGGGAGAGTGAGAAGCAGACTCCCCAGTGAGCAGGAAGCCCGATGCAGGGCTGGATCCCAGGACCCTGGAATCATGACCTGAGCCGAAGGCAGATGGTTAACCAACTGAGCCACCCAGGCGCCCCTAAATAAATAATCTTAAAAAAAAAAAGAAAGGGGACACCTGGGTGGCTCAGTCGGTTATGCGTCTGCCTTCTGCTCAGGTCATGATCTTAGGGTTCTGGGATCGGGTCCTACATCGGGCTTCTTGCTCAGCAGGGAGTCTGCTTCTCCTTCTTCCTCTGCTGCTCCCCCTGCTTATGCTCTCCCTCTCTCTCTCTCTCTGTCAAATAAAACCTTTAAAAAAGGGGCGCCTGGGTGGCTCAGTCGTTAAGCGTCTGCCTTCGGCTCAGGTCGTGATCCCAGGGCTCTAGGATCGAGCCCCACATCGGGCTCCCTGCACCGCGGGGAAGCCTGCTTCTCCTTCTCCTACTCCCCCTGCTTGTGTTCCCTCTCTCTCTATGTCTCTCTCTGTCAAATAAATAAATAAAATCTTAAAAAAAAAAAAAAAACCTTAAAAAAAAAAAAAAAGATAGGCCAAGGGGCATCTGGCTGGCTCAGTTGGTGGAGCATGCGCCTCTTGATCTTGGGGTTGTGAGTTCGAGTCCCATGTTGGGTACAGAGATTATTTAAAAGAAATAAAATCTTTAAAAATAAAATAAAAAATGAAGGTAGGCCTGAATGAAAGTGTGGCCATAGGAGGGAGAAAACAGCACAGATGGGCATAATGGACTTCAGCATGTGAGAAGCGGTGTGGTCTACCCCGCAGCCCTGAGAGTGGGGGCTGAGGTCAGCTGAGGATGCAGAATGTTCTAGGCCAGAGAGAGATTGTGGCAGGGGTCCAGTTCTCAGATCCCAAGGTCCTCCACGTTCTCAGAAGGAGTGGGAGCCGAGAAGATTGTGGTTGGAGACCAGAGATGTCCCAGATGAGAAGAGGGGGAGCCCCTCCCGCCCACAGCACAGCATGAGAGCAGGGGGGGCTTTGCAGGAGGAAGACAGGTGTTTGTGGAGGCCGTGTGGGGAGCTGGTGGGATGAGGACGCTGTGCCTGTCAGGGCAGGAGTCAGGGCTCCCTGGCCCGTGAGGGGACAGCTCTGGGGTCCGATGCCCCTGCACTCAGTCCTGGTTCTGCTGGATCGCCTGGGGCACTCCCTCATCCCGCACCTGTGTTTCTTCATCTATAAAACAGTGACCATGGTAACACCTGCCCAGGGTTATGAGATGGTGCATGTATGACAAGGTGGACGGAGGTGCCCAATGGGATCTTTCCTGTTTTCCAAGAATTACCTACCAGCCCCCACTACCAAGAATAAAATGCATCCCACATTTTAAGTTCAGAAGACTAGCAGCTGGTGGGCTGGCTGGGAGATGTCTCTCAGCGCTGACATTATAAACACTTTCTGTAATCAAGAACTTGGCTGGCCTTTGTCCCTGGGTCCTCAGAGGTCACCTCTAGATCCTCGGAATTTCCCGAGTGATAGGAATGTCTGCTATTCATGTTTGGGCCCCCCAAACCCCCCAGATCATTGATGATAAACCATGTTATATGAGCTCAACCTGCAGGGAACAAAGGGGGCTGGAGATTGCATTCAATCGATGGTCAGTAATTTAATCAAGGTGCCTACACAACGAAACCCCAATAAAACTCTTAGATCCCAAAGCTCGGGTGAGCCTTCCTGGTTGGTGATGCTCTGCCTATTGTCACACAATGATGTGCAAGAATGTGTAACTCAGGGGAGCCCTTTGGGAGAGAGTGTCTCGTGGGCAGGCCTGTGGGGCCCCTGCTTGTCCACATCACGCCTACAGGGCACTGGTTCTCAACCAGGTCATTTGGCCCCCGAGGGACATTTGGCAATGCCTATACACATTTTGGTTGCAAAGCTGGGGAGGAGCTACCAGCATCTGGTGAGCAGAGGCCAGGGATATTGCTAAATTATGTCCAGGCCAAGCCCCCACGACAAGGAATGATCCAACCCCAAAAATGTCAATAGCGCTGAGGACGGGCAACCGAGCTCTAGAGAATGAACTAGATCAGCAGTGAAGACCCAGAGCCCAGGAGAACCACGTCGCGGCCACTATAGGGAGCACATCTGCTTCCCATTTCTCTCCTCTTGGCCTCAACCTCAGACAAGTAAGCACAGAAGAGGGGGACACAGTGATATCAAAGACATACGTGTCCCTGCTTCTTCCCGCTGGGGCCTCAGGCCTGGCCTGCGGAGGGGAAGGATGGGGGGTAATCTGAGAAAACTTAGACTTTTGAAAAGAACAAGTGTTGAACACCAGAGTGAGGCTGTGTTAACAACCAAAAACGGCTGGAAGGCAGACTGAGGTGCCTGCTGGGGAGCTTTCTGCCCAGTGAGAACGGGGATTTTGCCAGAACACAGCTGGTGGCAGCTGTTAGAAAAAAATAAGATCTTTTGCTCACGTGCACGTCGACAAGACGCATTTCCTTAGTGAAAATGGCTCCTTAATGAAAGTTAGCACACTGCCTGGCACAAATTAAGAGCTTACTAAAGGCTGACCACTTGTGTTAAGAGGGAAGTGGAACGTCAGCAGAGCCGGCTTAAGGATAAGTGTTGTCATGCAGAGACAGCTGGTTTCGGTTAAAGCACAGAGATCAAGGAAGCCGGGGCCTTGAGTAACAGGGCACCCGGGTTCCTGAAAATATATTTGAAGGAGTCTATTCTTTTTTTTTTTTTTCAAGATTTTTATTTTTAAGTAATCTCTACACCCAATTTGGGGCTTGAACTTACAACCCCAAGATCAAGAGTCCCATGCTCCACTGACTGAGCCAGCCAGGCGCCTCTTATGGAGTCTATTCTTAAGCTACAAACCGGTTTCCTTAAGGGCAAAGCAGTTCTCTAAAGTTGCACCAATTCTGGGGCGCCTGGGTGGCTCAGTCGGTGAAGCGTCTGCCTTCGGCTCAGGTCACGATCCCGTGGTCCTGGGATCAAGCCCCACGTTGGGGCTCCCTGCTCAGCGGGGAGCCTGCTTCGCCCTCTCCCTCTGCCCCTCCCCCTGCTTGTGTTCGCTCTCTCTCTCTCTCAAATAAAGACATAAAATCTTAAAGAAAATAAAGTTGCACCAATTCTTACTTCCTGAGGTAGGTAACAAGACTCTCCAAGATGGCCGCCATCAACTCCTTCTCTCTCTAAACGGATGCCGCTCCTCACGCCATAGGCAGGGGCCCTAATCCCCTCCCCTGGAACCTGAGCAGGACTCAGTGATTTGCTTGAGCAGTAGAATGTCCTACACGTGAGGTTCTGGGATTTCCAAGGCTGGGGCACGAGAAGCCTCGCAGCTTCTGCCTGGATCTCTTGGGATGACTGCTCTTGAGATACTCCCTCTTGTAACCCAGCGGCCATGTCACATGGAGAGGCCGCAGGGCGCTGCTCTGGCTGACAGCCCCAGCTGAACTCTTCGCTGACAGCCAGCCACAACCGTCCCCGCATGAGAGAGGCATCGCAGACATTTAGCCCACTGCCCCTGTAACCACGTGAGTCCCCCAGTGCGAACCACCCATCTGGGCCTTGTCAACCCACGCGGGACCCAATAAATTATTGCTTCAAGCCACGACGTTTTTTGGGTGATTTATTACTCAGACACAGATAACTGGAACACTTCCCTAGGTAATCCGTGCTTTCAGACACATATGCTCCTTTCTTGGATGAAAAATTGTCTTTCTAGTGATTGCCCGGGAAGGCTTCACACCAGTGGGATATCCGGGCTGGTGGAAAGACGGCAAACACCAACACAAGCCCAAGTTCCAGCTTATGCATAGTACCAACTCACAAGCCAGGTAACCTTTGATGTGAGAGCATCTCAGCACCTCCCTTCCCTTCCCCACCTGACAATGTCTTCCTCCTTTCCATTCCTCCATAAATTTCAAACTGTTATTCCAAAACAGTCATTACAGAAGCATGGTCAGGGTGTTAGAAATCTGACTGAGGTCAGGAAGTACTGTGCGGGGGCGCCTGGGTGGCTCAGTCGTTAAGCGTCTGCCTTCGGCTCGAGTCATGATCCCAAGGTCATGGGATTGAGCCCTGCATCCAAGGGCTTTGTGGGAAGCCTGCTTCTCCCTCTCCCACTCCCCCTGCTTGTGTTCCCTCTCGCACTGTGTCTCTCTCTGTCAAATAAATAAATAAAATCTTTAAAAAAAAAAAAAAGAAAAGAAACTACTGTGTGGACAGGTTGGGGGGCAGCTGGGTAATTCAATCCAAGTATCTGAGGCTTAGCCGCTAGGGTGAAGTCTTAAAGTACTCCTAATGGGAAGGCAACTTTATCTTTCATGGACACACAAGGGAGAATAGAATCCTCTGGTAATTAAATACCAATTAGACATTAAGAAAAAGTGTTTATAAAATTGTATTACCATTCAACAGGGAAATAAGATTTAATTGAGCTTTTTAATTCACGAGCGCTCCTGCTTTGACACCACCTAGTGGGAGTGACTGTAATAGCTCCAGAGACCCCAGTCCCCTTCTCATGCAGCCAGCTTTGTCACCGTCCCCACATTCCCATGCCAGCGTCTGGGAGGATGTGGGGAGAGATCGTGGTAGTATGCATCATTTCCGCACTACGCCTGCCTGATTCATCCCCAAACATGAAGTAGTCGCTGGGACCAGACAGCTCATGATGCCCTTCAAGAAGTTTTCTGTGGCATTTACAGAAATCTGTGAGTTCTTTGAGCTTGCCCACCTGCTTGGGAAACAGGCTACAGATCCCCCTTTTATGCTAAGTCAGCGGTTCCCAAAATTGTCTGCACATTAGGAGATCCCCAGGGGGGGTCCAATGTGCTGTCTCGTTTGGGAGCCTCAGTGCTAAGTGACCCTAAGTCCCCAGGTCATCAGCAGACCTGGTACCTATTGTCTCTTGCCTCCTCTCCGCTTTCCATTAGGAATATCCCAAGGCCGAACCCAGTTAGAAACCTCTTAGCACTTACCACCTCTGCCTAGTTGGTAGAGACTTCACGGATTTTAAAAAAAAAAAAAGGCTGGATTTTTTTTTTTTTTTTAAGATTTTATTTATTTGACAGAGAGAGACACAGCGAGAAAGGAAACACAAGCAGGGGGAGTGGGCGAGGGAGAAGCAGGCTTCCCGCGGAGCAGGGAGCCCGATGTGGGGCTCGATCCCAGGACCCTGGGACCATGACCAGAGCCGAAGGCAGACGCTTAACCGACTGAGCCACCCAGGTGCCCCAAAAGGCTGGATTTAAAATTCTTCCATCTCTAGGGGCGCCTGGCTGGCTCAGTCCGTAGAGCCCCACGTTGGGTGTGGAGTCTACTTAAAACAAAAATTTTCCCCCATCTCTAATGTATTTTTACTTTGGTTAAATTTTAAGTGTTTTTTTTCCCAAATAAAAATACATCGCGTACGTGGTTATCCTTGGGTGGTGGGCAGGGCTGGAAGGGGGCACGAGGAGTTTCTAGGATGTATTTGTTTTTATTAATATCGGTGCATTGGGGCGCCTGGGTGGCTCAGTCGTTAGGCGCCTGCCTTCGGCTCAGGTCATGATCCCGGGGTCCTGGGATCGAGCCCCGCATCGGGCCCCCTCCTCCTCGGGAAGCCTGCTTCTCCCTCTCCCACTCCCCCTGCTTGTGTTCCCTCTCTCACTGTGTCTCTCTCTGTCAAATAAATAAATAAAATCTTAAAAAAATATATCAGTAGACTGTTGAATCTCAGATCTGTACCTCTGAAACAAATAATGCAATATATGTTAAGAAAGAAAAAAAAAAAAAGAAGAATGTAGCAGGAGGGGAAGAATGAAGGGGGGGAAATCGGAGGGGTAGACGAACCATGAGAGACGATGGACTCTGAAAAACAAACTGAGGGTTCTAGAGGGGAGGGGGGTGGGAGGATGGGTTAGCCTGGTGATGGGTATTGAGGAGGGCACGTTCTGCATGGAGCACTGGGTGTTATGCACAAACAATGAATCATGGAACACTACATCTAAAACTAATGATGTAATGTATGGGGATTAACATAACAATAAAAAAATTAAAAAAAAATAGTGCATTGGCTCATAAATACAATGTCTATGATCTGTGCGCTTTTCTGTAGGTATTTATACTTCAGTAGGGAACCCAGCACACGCATTGCAGACCTACTGGGGGAACACAGGGAAGTAAATAGAAAATGGGAGTGAGGGACCGCCAAAGATCAGCACTTAGGTGACACTGCTTTTTACAGGAGGTAAAATCCCTCCCACTAATACTACCCCAGTGATGACTGCACCCCTCATCCTCGTAAGGAGAGGGAAGCTGCCCCTGGCAGTTACATGAGGCCGAAGGACTGGACTCCAATGACTCCATGCCCAAGAGGGACTGGTTGGAAAAGACAGCGGGGTCACCGCACTTTCTCGCTGACCAAGACTCTCTCCCTGGTCTAATCAGGCTCACCTGAGCTCTCCTTTTGCTCAGGCCTCCCACCCTGGGCTCCCCCTGTGCCTCCCCTTGCACAGTCCGGTTCTAGCAAGAAACCCGCTTGGTCAGTTTTGCCAGAATGCCCCACCCTCCATGTCTGATCACCTTCCATATCTGTTGGGGTCCCTCACTCTCCACCACACCCGCCTGCCCCCCGCCGGGGTGGTGTCTGATCACTCTGGTTGCCACCAGCGAGGTCTGCTAGGTTGGATGAGTCAGAATCTTGCCTTATTCCTGTTTCCTTTTAGGAATTTCTCGTCCACCGACACCCCCACCCCCCACTGTCCCCGACAAGCTCCTTGGCTATAAATCTCCACTTTTCCTTGTATTTGGAATTGAGGCCCCTCTCTGCCTCCCACCGCCAGACCCCAGTGTGGGGGTCCCTACACCTGTCACAACCTGCCTCAGCCATCTCTAACAAGAGTCTTGAATAACGTTATCTTTAACACCGCCCAAGTCCGAATTTCAGCTGCAGCTTTAAAAATGGAGATTTTGTGCATCACACAAGAATGATCCTGAGAGGGGGAACTGCCCTTTCCTTCAAGTCCCTTATTTAAAAACAAACAAACAAACAAAAAACTGGAGGTGAAATGCACAAAACACAAAATGGACAGTTCAGTGGCATTTTGTGCATTCACAGTGTTGGGCAACTGCCACCTCCATCTAGTTCCAAAACATCTTCATCGCCCCCAAAATAAAACCCACATCCATTAAGCAATTACTCCCACGTCCCTCTTACCCCAGCCCCTAGCGGCCACCGGTCTGCTTTCTGTCTTTACAGATTTACCCATTCCGTGGGGCGCCTGGCTGGCTCAGTTGGTAGAACATGTGACTCTTGATTTCATGGTCATGAGTTCAAGCCCTACATTGGGTGTGAACTCCACTTAAAATAAAATTCAGATTTGCCCATTCCAGACATTCCAAGTAAATGGAATCACACAATAGGTGGCCTTTGCACCTGGCTTTTTTCATGTCATATTCTTTTTTTTTTTTTTTTGAGAGAGAGAGAGCACATGAGCACGAGTGGGGGGAGGAACAGAGTGGGAGGGAGAGGGACAGGAAGACTCCACGCTGAGCACAGAGCCCTGTGTGGGGCTCGATCTCAGGACCCTGAGATCATGAGATTATGACCTGAGCTGAAACCAAGAGTCGGATGCTTAACCAACTGAGCCACCCAGGTACCCCAAGGAACCTCATTTTAAAAGATATTTTTCTCAAGGACTGGTGGGTAATCCTAGCTTTGTTTTCCACTTCTGTTAGGTCCATTTTTTCATGGTTGACCTGCTAGTCTTTATTTATTTTTTTTTAAGATTTTATTTATTTGACACAGAGAGACACAGCCTAAGAGGGAACACAAGCAGGTGGAGTGGGAGAGGGAGAAGCAGGCTTCCCGTGGAGCAGGGAGCCCGATGCGGGGCTCAGTCCCAGGACCCTGGGATCATGACCTGAGCCGAAGGCAGATGCTTCACTGACTGAGCCACCCAGGCGCCCCCCCGACCTGCTAGTCTTTATTGAGTGCTCGCAACCTGTAAGTCTTGGTCTAGAATTAGAATTAGCGCCCCCAGCTTTCCACTCAGGGTCTCCAGCATTTCAGAAATGCCCGAGAAGGCAGGGACATGGCCCTCGGTGTCCTGGGTTTTGCTGTGGCTCCCCGCTCCCACTCAGTCTTGCCCCAGCCCGTGTGCCTCCCGCAGCGCTGAAGGCTGCAAATCGAGTAAGAGATCCACCCGAGGACTCAACATGCCTCTCCCCTTGGGAACATCACTCGTGCCTGCCAAGAGCTGAAGGAGGCAGACCCGATCCCATGCAAACCATAGTTTGCAGATATTGAGTGTTTTCCCTCCTTAAGTGCTCAGAGTTCTCAGTCTGAGAACCGAGCAGTCACAGACACTTGTCACATGGCACCTGGAACTCAGCCTAAAATGGTAGGACTTTGTGCTTGTTTGCAAGTGCCAAGTTCCGATGCTATGGATTTTCCTAGGCCATCCGAGTCAGGAAGACTGAGGTACCGTTTTAACTCTGCATCGGAGCCATCTGTCCCTCCCTCCCGGGACCCGTCAGCCTGCCGTGCCCAGCGAGGAGGAGGTGGGGTGTCGGACCGTGCCCTTCCGGGCTCTCCGCATCAGCACAGCGGCCTCCTGGCACCCGGGTGTGGCCCCCCCTCCTGGTCATCCTGCTGCATCTGCCAGGGGGATGCGGTTGGGAGAGGTCAGCCCGCAAGCACTTCTTGAGGACTTCCGTGTGCAGACCCGCGATGTTTGCCGTTCCAGGAAGGAGACAAGAAGACAAAAGAAAAGAGGTGTTCTGCAGCCACCTGTAAGCTCCCCACGGCTCAGGAGCACTCGCCAGGTCCTTTCCGTTTTTGGTTTGCTTCTAAAAAATAATGTCACTAACTAGTTAGTCTGTAAGCTTTGACAGGTGATCACTTGGTTCCCCACTCCGTTTTGAAAGTGAGTTTCAGAGAAGGCTGCTAGGATCATCTGAGGATGCCTTGAAGGAGAAATGACATCTTAACTCATTCTCAAGATGCTAGTCACGTGGCCGTGGCCAGGACTTCGGGGCGGTGAGCAGAGAGAACACGGAACTCTGCTTTTGGAAATGGCTCTCCTGTCGGCTCAGCAAATCACTCCCCTTGATGCACAAAGGCTTAGGGGCACACGTGTGCAATTAGGTTACAGTGTCCCTTGCCCCCAGCTCCCCTCCTCGGCCCCAGCTGTCCAGCCCATCCTGTATAGTTATTGCTTAGATTACCAGGGTTGTGTCTGGAAAAGAGTCGAAGGGTTTGACCTTCAAGACGCAAGCCTCCAGGGAAGGGAAATTTCTATTTTCAGGATGTGGATAATGAGCAGCAGGGGTAGGCAAGACGGGCTCCAGCATCCGCGTCTTTGTGTAGCTGGGCGAACTAGGGCATCCGTGCCCCTCTTTTGCCCCCAAGCTACCACGCCCCAAATGGCATCTATGGAGGAGGACGCCTGAGCCGCTGCCCGGTTTGGATGGAAGAGGAGAGGGACGCATCCCCCAGGTGGCCACCAGGGGTCAGTGGGGTGCCTCCAGCGGGCCTTCCCAGAGGCAGCACGTGCTTCTGGGGTGAGAAGGCACTTCACCTCCCCCTGGCAGACGGGGTCCACCCTCAGGTAGGAGGGACAGCGCCAGACCACCAGTGCAAACGCCGTGTCCAGCCTGGGGCTGTATCCAGTCCACTGTCTGTTTGCTTTGGGAACAACCCAAGGACACACCTCAGCGTTTGAGCGATGTGAAAGTGGAAAACATTGCACAACAAGCCCCCGGAAAGCTGTGGACACACCCATCCCCCTGGCCCGGATGCTGCCTGCTCTGCATTCCTGCTCCCCCACGATGGTGCCGGGGCCTTCTTCCTGACGCCCACAAGTTTTCCTTTGGGGAACTGCCTAAGGGAGTTTGGCATGGCCCTTCTTCCCTTGGGTGCCCGGGGTCTCCAAACCAGGGCAAATGAGCAAGTGGGCATAGTCGGGTGGGGTGGAGGGCTGGCTGGGGCCTCAGAAAGGGACACTCTCTCCCCTCGCAAGTATCCAGGATGTAGGGTTGGGCAATAGAGACCAGGCCAGGGGCTGCTTTAGGCTCAGACCGGAGCTGAGGTCAGCGACAGCCTGTGGAATGTTCCTAGCCACGATTTTCTGTGTGGCTGGTCTGGTTCAGCCTTACCACAGAGGAGGGACTGCCAGATCACATGATACGAGCTGAGAGGGCCACACACTTCCTTTCGGTACCCAGGGGGCCCGCGCCCTGTGGCAAACCCTTCCTGCAAAGCTGAGTGGGGAATTCTGCCAGGCCGAAAGAGGATGGGTTGGTCTGCTTCCCAACCCTTTCTCAGGTGAAAAGCTGGGGTTTTGAAATTCTGGGATGACTATATTTAGCCAAGATGCCAATTTCTCTCTCTTGGGTAATTTTTAGAATTGGGAACCGGTTTTCTTCGTAGGGACCTCTACCCACAGAAGTCGACAGAATCACGTGTTGGTGCCAGCAGGGGAAAGCAAGCTTCTGGCTCGTGTTCGCTTGGCAGCGCTGGGGGACGTGGGGAATGTCAGAAAGTTCTATTGCCAGGGCGCCGGGGTGGCTCCGTCCGTGAAGCATCTGCCTTCAGCTGGGGTCATGATCCCGGGGTCCTGGGATCGAGTCCCACATCGGGCTCCCGGCTCAGCAGGGGAGTCTGCTTCTCCCTCTCCCTCTGCCTCACTCCCACTTGTGTGCTCTGTCTCAAATAAATAAAATCTTTAAAAAAATCAAATTAAAAAAAAAAAAAAGAACGTTCTGTAGCCAAGAAAGGACACAGTTCCCAGACTTTCCCTCCTCATCCGTGGTTGGCAGAATAACAGCCCCCCAAATGTCCAGGTCATAATCCTGGCACCAGTGAATGTTACCTTATATGGCAAAAGAGACTTTGCGGATGCTTAGGAAGCCCTACATTAAGGCTCTAGAAGGGTGAGATTATCCCAGATTATCTGGGTGGGGCCAGTGCAATCACAGGGTTGCTAGGAGGAAGAGGGAGGTAGGAAAGTCTGTCAGAGATGAGACAACAGAAGTAAAGCGGACAGATCTGAAGTCCTGTGCCACTGGCTTTGGAATGAAGGGAGGGTCCTGAGCCGAACAATGCAGGTGGCCTCTAGAAGCTGGAACAGGCAGGGCAACGCAGCCCTGCTGCTCCATTTGAAATTCTGACCTCTGGAGCGGTAAGATAATAAATCTGGGCATCAATGGGAACCCAATATGCTAACACACAACTCAGTTTTGTTCTTCCAAGGACTGGGGAACAAACGCATCTTCTCAGGGAGCCAAAGACACCATAAGTCAAGGTGTGAGGCGAGATCTGAAAGTCGAGGGAGCAGTGTGCAAGCCTGGGCGTGCAAGGAAGTGTGACAGCCGGTGCAGACATAAACAACCCCTCCCAACAGATCGCTCCCTGACAATGCAGGGAGGAGGGTAGGTCCGGCTTCCAGACACCCCTTTCCTCCAACACCCACATGAGCATGTCCCTTTTTCAGGACACCTCGTATGTGCACATTTTTTTATTGAAAATGTGGAACAATTAGTTCACACTAGAGTCCTAATGACTCCTTGTTTTTTCCTCCCAGAGCAATTTGCATTTGCAAAAGAACACTTCCACAGAAGATCATGCAGACCCTAAGGAACAGATTCAGCCAAATCTTTCACAGGGAGAAGGCCAAGGGCAGATGAAGGCAGAGATGCGGTGATGCATCGCCCAGCCAAGAACAGCAAAGCTTGCCAGCCAACCACCAGCGCTAGGAGACTGGCCTAGGACAGATCCTCCCCTAGAGCCCCAGAAGGAACTGACCCCGCCAACATACTGATCTCAGACTTGGGCCTCCACGTCTGTGAGACGGTAGATTTCTGGCAAGCCACCCGGTTCCTGGCACTTTGTTACAATGACCCCAAGAAACTAACAGAACGGCCTTCAGCTGCTGGGCAGGCTTTGAAAGTGAGCGGAGCGGGCGTGGCCCGCAGGCTGCCACATTGAGGGGGCTCCGGAGGCTAACGACCGTGTCAGGGAGCTAGAATCGGCAGGCCTGCAGGTGAGGGTGGAAGGCAGAGCCCAGACAAGACCTGTGCTCCCAGCCCCAGCAAGGACACCCAGGAGGACGAGAAGGCCACGCAGAAGGTAGAGCGAGGCTGACCGCACCACACGCCCAGAGTCGATGAGCTACAGCAGAAACAGAAACTCTGAACACTCCCTGCGAGCAACCAAGAATCCTGCATGACCAGTCTGCCCTCCTGGATCTCCACGTGTGGCACACCCGCCACCCCCCAACGCCTGGCACGGTCAGCAGCATCTAGGAAACTCTCAGAATGGAAAGCCACATCTGGGGCTGTTCTAGAACACGAGTCTGCAGAAGAGTTTGCGGGGACGGACACCTCCCTTCCCTGCTCTTGCAGCCTCCCAGGCAGAAAGGACTCAAGGTCAAGGGAGGCCGGAGGCTCTGCAACTCAGCTTGGGAGCTGAAACTTCCCAGGGAGGACTGCTTCAGGGAACGGTGGGATGGCGGGAATCCTATCCTAATAAAAGCAAGTCGTTTGCCATCGGGCGGCCTTGGCTCCAAGTTTCCAGAGAGCTGGAGCCAGGCCCAGTAAATTCCTGCTTTAGGAGCTCTCAGGTGTGTCTCCCTGGGGAGGGGGCTGTCCATGAGGAGGAAGGGGGTGGCTGGGAGAGACAGAAAGGCAGTCTCTTTCACCTGTGAGACAGGTATTACCTTCAAGGCGAGCTGGGAATCAGGTCCGATCAAGCCGGAGGCCAGGCCCACGGTGGACCTGCTGGGCACAGGGTCTAGTTGCTTGATCAGGACATGGGGGAGGAAGCCTGGAGAGGGCTTCAAGATGTTTCCTCTTGCTCTGGGAGACCCTGCACAGCGGGGGCATGGGGGCAAGCTCTGTGGCAAGCCACCTACCGGGTCAACGGACACTCAACCATCAGCGAGAAGTCTGGGGTGGGCCCAGTGTCTCAGGCTGGGGGCAGGACTCCTGGGCCCGCTTCTCAGCTCCGTTGAGAACCGGTTCCGCAGCTTGGGCAAGACCCTTCACCTCCCAGGGTTTCGGTTCCCCCAACTGTCCAAGGGCCACAAGCATCCTGTTCTTGCCCAATCCTGTCTCTTGAGCCTGGGATACTGATGGGTGAATTGCTGGAAATAGATACGGTTCTTTAGAGAGAGGCTGGAGGTCAGTGCGAGCCTGAAGAGACGGAGCCTGGGAACCAGGAGGTGAATGACAAGAATGAGGGGGGCAGAGCAGAGACCGTGGAGGTGAGGGGGGCAGGGGAAGAGGCGGCAGGGAGGACAGAGGAGCCATTGTGTGGACTGGAACCGGGGCCAGAGGGCTTTGCCCTTCACCTCCCTCCCACTGGGCCCCCGGAGGCCGGATAAAGAAGCCAGCAGGCTGCCCCGCCTCCCCTCGCCCGCAGGCTTTCTGGTCAATCCCGCCCCCGCCCGGCCCTGCGACTCCCAGGGGCTCCAGCCTGGGGCGCTGGAAGGAAGAGAGGGACCCTGGAGCAGGCGAGCTTTCTCACCACGGACTCCTGCACAGCCAGGTCTTCCCTTCCCTGTGCCTCAGTTTCCCACCGGACTCCAAGGTTTAAAGCGGCGGCTCTTCATGCCTGATTGAGGTGCCCTCCCGCGCGGGGGAGAGGGGGAGGCTGCCCTGGCCTTCTCCGCAGCCACCTCCCTCCAAGGCTGAGATCTTAGGGAGCACCGCCCCGCGTCCCGCGTTTTCCAGGCGCCCAATCCAGCCTTCGACCCTAGCCTTCACTGGAGGGGAAGACGGGCGGGGAGGAGGAAGAGGGGAGGGTGGGCTGGATCTGGCCCTCTGGCTCCCGCACGGAGGCTCCCCCTCCCGCCGCCGCTCGCGTCCCCGCATCGCGTGACCACGGCACTGCGGCGGCAGCGCTGCCCTCCCCTCCCCGTGCCGGATTCCTGGGGAGTGGGGGTGGGGGGCCCGGACGTTCAAGACCGCGGCCGCGGCGCCGCGAGAGGGTGACGACGCCCCAGCTCCTTCCCCTCGTTCTTAAGTTGTACGGAGTTTCTCGACCCTGGAGCGCGTCGCTGAGTCACCTTCCCGGAACGCGCTCGGGACGCTCAGGACCCAGCCAGGGCCGCCCGGGGGCCGCGCCAGGCGGAAGCGCGCACCACTGCGACGCGCGCCGAGCCGCGGGGCCCCGGGCCCGCGCGTCCCAGCCCGCGCCGCCCTCCTAGCCGGGGACCTCGGGCTCCGCCCCCCAGGTGCCGGGAAACGGGGCCGGTGGCCTGCGTCCCCCGGAAGAGACCCCCGCGGAGGCGTGCCCGAGTTACGGGCGCCGGGCGCCCTGCGGCTTCTCGGTTTTCAGGGGCGTGGAGAAGAGCGAGGGCTGTAGGGGCTGGTGGCCGCCCCCGTGGGCGCGGGAGCACGCAGCGGGCTGGGCCCGGACCACCTCGGCGCCCTTCAGGGGGTTAGGCCTTCTCTAACTGGGGCCCCACCTGGTCAGGTCACCTAGTCGGCTTTGGCAACGTCCTCCTCCGGGTCTCCGCAAACAACCCCCCAGGGACTTAACTCGAGTTGGTCGCGGACACGTTCAGGTCAGACCCTTGCCCGTGACACGTATATCACTCACACACACACTGACACACGTGTCGCCGTTTGCCTCCGTCGAAGTGAAGACTCCCGGGGCGCTTGCATCCTCCCGCTGAGCCGGTGGGGCCGGGAGGCGGCGGGGGCCACTCCCCCGTTGTGCGGCTCTCCAATCCCGACGGGGACCCCTAGACCTTGTTTACACCGCCAGGCTCCCCTCTGGCGGGTGAGGGGCGCGGGCCGGGATCGCCTGCTGCGGGGCAGCTTCTCTCGCCCAGGTGAGCCTCGATGGTTTCCTCTGGGGAAAAGATACGACTTTTAAGGTTCTTGAAAAGGCCCCCTCCTCCGGACCGCAGCGCCCCCCCCCCCCCCGGCGGGTCGCCTGCCTTCCCGCGGTGTGGGGGTGGGGGGCGCCTGGCTGCCTCGGGCTCGGTGGCTGCGCTGCCAGGCTGCCGCGCCAGGAAGCCAAAAATAATCCTTCGGGGGCGAGCGGGCGCGGCAGGAGAGGCGCCTCGGCACAGAGGAGGGGTACCCACACGGGTCTGGGCCTCGAATTCCGGGGGACTGGGGCGGGGCGCGCGAAGGGGGAAGACCCCGAGGCGGGAGGTCGCAGCGTCCAGGGGCAGCCTAGGCTCTGCCCCCAGCTCCGAGCCGCGCGCGCCAGGCGCCCCACCGGGGCCGCTCCGACTCTGCGCGCCGCGCGTTCACCTTTGCGCGCCCGGGACGCTGAGCTCGGGGCGCGCCGCTCGTGGCCGGACCCGGGGCTCTGCGCCTCCTCGCCGGTCGCCCAGTCTGAGCGGCGGGCGCGCGTGACCGCGTTCCGGGACCCAGCCAAGCGTCTGCGCGTGGCCGACCCGGGGGCGCTGACCGTGGGGCGGGCAGGCCAGGCCCCGCCGGGCGCCGCTTCCACCCCCGCGAGCGCGGGGAGCGCGGGGTGTGGCCAGGCCGGGCGCAGAGGCCCAGCGCACTCCCCGCACCGCGGCGCCTGGCGGCGAAGTTGAGCAAAAAGTTTGAGGCCAGAGGCGGAGAGGCCGTGCAGTCAGCGCTAGTCCGGCGCTCCGGTTGTCGCTCAGACGTGGGGCCGAGCCCGGGACGAGCTGAGTTCCGCCCTAGGCTACTGTAGGGAACGGAGGTGGCGCCTCCCCCGCAAACCGGACCGACTGGGTAGGGCCTCCCGCCCTGCCTTCTCGCCGCTCGTGGCTCCTGGGCGCCCACTCGGCGCTCCGCGGAGGGAGGCGGCGGCCGGCGGCGGGGCTCGGGCTCAGCCCTCGCGCGACCCCGGCGCTGCTCCCACGAGCGAGGCGCGCGTCCCTGCAGCGCTGCCCGGCCTTGGGAGGCGCGTGCGGCGACCCCCGCCGCTCTGGAGCTCGGGGTAGTGGACGCGGCCACCCGGCCGGCTCGGGGCGGCGATCGCTCGCGCCGAACTTCGTGCCCCGCGATGTCCGCTCAAGTTCTGGCATTTTTACGCAACTGGACCCCCCTCCCCCTGGCAGTCCCGGGGGGGGGGGTGAGGAGCTGGTGCGACCGAGAGAGCCACGGGGCACTGACTCATTGTCGGGCCGGAACCCGACGCCCCTGAGAGGAGAGCCCCCAGGAAGAGACCCTTCGCCTCTGCGGGTGGGGGCTCAGTTCTAGGACCGGAGCGCCCTTGGTGGCACCAGAGCTCGGCTCTCTGGACCTCTCGGAGGACTAGGCGATGCCGGAGCGCGCGGCTCCCCGCGAGTGTTCCGAGGATCTAGCTGGACGCTCCCCACCTCAGGGGGCCGTTCCGGACTCCGCCAGCGCTGTCTCCTCTCCCTCAGATCCGGCAGCCGCAGGGGATGACGCGGGTGCCTCCACGGCCCCGGCTCCGGGCGGGGAGGGCGAACCCCTCAGCCCGCACCGCGACGCCCGCCTGGGCAGCGCCGATAAGGAGCTGAAGGCAGGAGCCGCCGCCGCGGGCAGCTCCCCGACAGCGCTGGGGACGCCCTGGCAGCGGGAGCCGCGGGTCGAGGTTATGGATCCAGGTTTGTGGGGTCCCGGTGGGGAAGGGCTGTGGCGGGGGGTGGGGTGGGGTGTTTCTTCCTCCCTTGCCAGGAAGAATGGCCAGAGTCAGCTGGGCAAAAGAGAGGGGCTGGGGACAATCGAACCACTTTTCCCGACACGAGGCCAGAAGCTGGCCCGGCTCGAGCCAGGGACCGGGGTGGCAAGGGCGAGGTGCTCCCTCCTGGAGCTCCCCACTGGAGGCCGCTGCCTCCTGCCAGGCTCTGTTGGATCAATTTCCAGGAGATTTCAGTCCCCACGTTTCCACCCCAGTACCCCTGTTGTGATCCGCGGCCCCCTAGTGGCCGGTTGGGGACGCGGCCTTTTGGGGCTTGTTTTTCCAGCGGGCGGCGCCAGGAGCCAGCTGCCCCGGCCCTGCCGCGTGCTGGTCCTGCTGAACCCGCGCGGAGGCAAGGGCAAGGCGCTGCAGCTCTTCCGCAGCCACGTGCAGCCCCTGCTGGCTCAGGCCGAGATCTCCTTCACGCTGATGCTCACTGGTGAGTGCCTCCCCGAGGGGTTGCGGGGAGCATTCCCTGCCACGGCCCTCCAGACCCCCGTGGCCACCCTGTCTCTCCATAGAGCGCCGGAACCACGCTCGGGAGCTGGTGCGGGTTGAGGAGCTGGGGCGCTGGGATGCGCTGGTGGTCATGTCTGGGGACGGGCTGATGCATGAGGTGAGGCCCGCCTGGAGGGACTGGGTGTGTGTGGGGGGGCTGCGCTACCCAGGCTGAGCACCCCCCCCCCCCCCCGCCCCGTGCTCTAACAGGTGGTGAACGGGCTCATGGAGCGGCCGGACTGGGAGACCGCCATCCGGAAGCCCCTGTGTAGCCTTCCAGCTGGCTCTGGCAACGCACTGGCAGCCTCTTTGAACCATTATGCCGGGTGAGAGCCCAGGGTCAGAGTGGGCCTCGGTTTCCCCTCGGTGCCGCTCTCCTGCCAGGTTTTCTTGTCTAAGTTCCCATATACCGACGTCACTTCTATTCCTTCTTCTCTGGAGACTCCACCCCCAGTTCTGGGGCCCTCTCTGGGTGACTCCAGCTGGCTGCCTCCGCCTGCCCCATCTGTCCCTCCTCCCAGTGCCCTAGGGACGCAGTGTCCCCCCGCCCACCTCGAGTCCCCAGGCCGAGGAAGGCGAGGACGCGTGAGGCCTCCTGCCGGGCCCCATCTGACCTCTCTCCCCTGCAGCTATGAGCAGGTGACTAACGAGGACCTCTTGACCAACTGCACCTCGCTGCTCTGCCGCCGGCTGCTGGCGCCCGTGAACCTGCTGTCACTGCAGACGGCCTCGGGGCTGCGCCTCTTCTCCGTGCTGAGCCTGGCTTGGGGCTTCATCGCCGACGTGGATCTGGAGAGTGAGAAGTTCCGGCGTCTAGGGGAGATGCGCTTCACTCTGGGCACCTTCCTGCGCCTGGCGGCCCTGCGTGTCTACCAGGGCACGCTGGCCTACCTCCCCGCAGAAAGGGTGGTCTCCCAGGGGCCCGCCCCCCCCGCTGGGGAGCGGCAGGACCAGCAGGGGCCTACGGACGCCCACCTCGTACCCCTGGAGGAGCCGGTGCCCCCGCACTGGACCGTGGTCCCGGAGCAGGACTTCGTGCTGGTGCTGGCGCTGCTGCACTCCCACCTGGGCAGTGAGATGTTTGCGGCCCCCATGGGCCGGTGTGCGGCCGGCACCATGCACCTGTTCTACGTGCGGGCCGGCGTGTCCCGGGCCATGCTGCTGCGCCTCTTCCTGGCCATGGAGAAGGGGCGGCACATGGACTATGACTGTCCCTACTTGGTGTATGTGCCTGTGCTCGCCTTCCGCCTGGAGCCCAAGGACGGGAAGGGTGTGTTTGCTGTGGATGGCGAGCTGATGGTCAGCGAGGCTGTGCAGGGCCAGGTGCACCCAGACTACGTCTGGATGGCTGGTGGCTGCATGGAGCCCCCACCCGGCCCGAAGCCTCAGCAGGGAGCACCTCCAGGAGAGCCCTTATGACTCCGTGGGCCTTGCCGTGCCTTAGCCTACTTGGTCACCTCGGAGCTCAGGACCCTCCACAACCTCCCCCCAGGCCTGGAGGGCCCGTCCACAGCTCATGTGGTGGGGAGGAGGACCCCTGAAGACGGTGAGAAGGCGGACGCCGTGCTTTAGAAGGACAGTCTCCGCCTACCGAAGGCCAGAATAAGGCTCTGGGCCAGGAGCCCAGCTGGTTGGGTCTCCCTGCCTATGGACGCCACTCCCATTTTGTTTCTGGGAGCCCAACCCCATGAATCAAATACAAATAAAGTGACATTCCCAGCCTACTGGTTTCATCCTAGGTGTTGGGGAGGGAGGAGTGGGATCTCACTCCTGCCGGCGCACTAGAACTTCACATTAGCGATGCCCGGTAGTGGGCACTGGCTGGGCCAATGCGTGGTACTGACTCGTAAGCAGCATTTTGGTGGTGGGCACGGGACCAGGACTAGCCCAGGCTTTTTTTTTTTTGCAGGGGTTAGGGTCCTGCCCCAATGATTATACCACCTTTGGCCTGGGAGAAGCCAGGGAGCTCAGCCAACTCCCTGGCCCCATGCGGAAGACAAACTCAGAGCTAGTATGTCTTACCCAGGGCCACACGGCCAGCTGGTCTCAGTGAAGAGGGACGAGTTCTCTGATTTCCGGGGGCATTACAGAAATTAGCAAGGAGCGGCAAGGTCACAATGGAGGCAGTTGTTCTCTCTTGAAAGGAGTCTGTTATCCCTCCAGCGAGGGCTCTGGGGCTCCCCCAGCCTCCTCTATCCTACCCTGCCGGGTCCTCAGGGGGCAGGAGTGAAGAGGAAGCAGCAGGGAGGGGCCGATAGGAGGCCCCCAAACTGGCTGTAACCATTTTGGCTTAAAGGCCAGGCCAGGTGCTTCAACTCGGGCTCCCGGAGCATCTGGAAGGCCCCCGGGGACCACAGCCGCTGCTGGCAGGTAAGTGCTAAAAACCGGCTCTGGAGGAATGGGACACAAGCTGTCCCCACAAACAAGAGCGCTGCCCCAGTGAACGAGGCCCCCGTCTTCCAGCCCCTAGGACGCCCGCGGCTGCAAACGCAGAAGGCACAGACGCAGACTGGCTAGGGTGGAAGGAGCTGCTG
Organism: Halichoerus grypus; assembly: GCF_964656455.1. Taxonomy (NCBI): domain Eukaryota; kingdom Metazoa; phylum Chordata; class Mammalia; order Carnivora; family Phocidae; genus Halichoerus; species Halichoerus grypus. The sequence goes on from NC_135713.1 coordinate 204,452,980, forward strand.
CCGTGAACCTTTCTGGCCACGGGTCTTGCCTTCCCCTGGGGAGGGACGTGTGAGGTGCCCCGGAGGGGAAGAAAGGCGACAGAGCCCAGATGAATGGCAGAGGCAGGTTTAATGGTGCCATCTAGTCTGTTTTGTACATTGTAATGAGCCAAACAAAAAAAATGCAAGTAAAAAAAAAGTTTAATCACACAGCACTTTATACAGAGATCTTAAGCAGTAGGCATTCACATCTCCACATGAACAGCGCACAGCCCCACCAGTCACTCTGGATGTTTCTCCAACAAGATACCGACTCAGGGCTCCAGCTGCCGCGGCCCGAGGCGCGGCTCCGTCCTTCCCCGCGGCCGCCGCCTGCCGGGGCCACGGCACAGCCCAGGGGTGGAGCCAGCTTAAGGCGGACAAGACGCATCATGCTTTGGCTTCTTTTTTTTTTTTTTTGTCTTTTTTTCTAATAAGAGTTAATATCTTTGCTTTTGAGATTTATTTTCTTCCAACCTTAAATATTACATACATACACCAAAAATTACATAGCTGCAATGTGCTCAACAGCATCCTCTTAACCTGGAGCTTCACATTATCAAAAGCTTAGAAAACTTGTAAACCTCTGGGCCTGTCTCTGAGAGGGAGGAGAACCCCTGTGAGCCCCCTCTCTCCCCCCGGGTCGAGCCTGCAGAGTTTGTCAGCGACGGGAGGGCGAGTGCGGCTGGCTCCTTCCGTGTTCAGTGAGCGACAGGCCACCTCCCGGCGTTAGCATTTGATGGTGGGAGGGGCAGAGTGTGCGAGAGAGGCCCTGGCCCTGGCCTTGTCCCCGCCGCTGCCCGGCCGCCCGGGGCCCTGGGGCGTGGCTGGGGCGGAGCCGGGAGCCGAGCCGGGAGCCGAGCCCGGAGCCGAGCGGGAGCGGAGCTGCGGCGGCGGCGGGCCCAGGCCAGCGGGGGGAGGCCGGAGCGCCAGAGCAAGGCACCTACCGCCGTTTTTCCAGCAGCTCCCCGGTCCTCATTCCGTGTCACATGTGAGGGCCGCCACCTCTCCTGGGTGTCCCCCTGGACCCAGCCTGGTCCCAACCTCTCTTAGAGAGCAAGTTCAACAGGCCTGAGGGTTATCCTGTGGTAAATGGTCCAGAGCAGAGCCAGGAGTCGGTGACAGCAGCTGGGGGGGAACAGGGGAGGGGTGGTGGCGGTGGCAGCAGGAGGGCCTGGGACCGGGGAAGCTACAGGGGCACTGGGGAGGTTGACAGGGACTGGGGGAACTGCTGGAGCAACCCACACTTCATGCAAGGCACATCCACTCGTCCTGCTGCTGGGCCCAAAGAGAGCCCTCGTGTCAGGCCCCAGGAAGACCCACCTCCGACCCGAGATGGGGACGGCAAGGGAGCAGGTGCCAGGACACTCTGCCTGGGTGACAAGTGGAAAATCAGCAACAGGTTTCAGATTCTCTTTGCCACAGGGGACCGGCCTGCTGAAAGACTGCTTCGGGAAAGAAACGGCAGCATCTCAAGAAACTTCTTGCACTTCAGCATCAAACTCACCTTGGGGAGAGGGCAATGAGGGGCTTTTGCATTGGGGACAAAGGAGAAAACGGGAAGACGGGCGATTCCAGGGGAGGGAGTGAGCGGGCAGCAGCTGGCCTCCCCCCACAGGACGTTGCTTCCTCGAGGGCGGGCGGCTACTTGTCCTCTGTGCTCTCGGGCATGCCCGCCTCTAGCAGAGCGGCCCGGAACTGCGTCAGGACACCCCGGATGCTCTTGATGAAACCCTTAGAAAGTGGGAAGAGAGGGAAGCCGATGTCAGGGTAGCCGCTCTTCTCGGGCAAGAAGCTCCGGTAGCTCTTTCTCCGCTTCTTTGGTTTGACGCTGGGTGGCACCGGGGCGTCAGGCGCTGCCTCCGAAGTCTGGTCTGTGCGGTCCCTGCTAGCCGAGGCCAGGCCCTGGGCGCCGCCCTCCGAGTCTGAGCCCTGGGAGGCCTCTCCAGGGGCCAGCCCTCCGTCCTCAGGTTCTTCTCGGCCGTAGTCGGAGAGCTCGGCCACGGCCGGCGGCTCCGGGGAGCTGCTGTCCCTGGGGATCCCGTTGGGCAGCGCCTGGGCCCTCTCCAGCAGGGCGTGGGTTTCCAGCCAGGACTCGATGCGGTTCACCAGCCGCCAGCCACCAGTACGGAAGTGCTGCCGGATCTCCTGCTCGAAGACCTCGGGGGGCCGCCGCACCAGCTGGGTCATGGACTGCACCACACGGATGAGCGCCATTTCATTGTAGCAACGACTGTTCTCGTACCCCTCCTGCAGGCCCCGGTCACTGTCGAAGCCCGCTTCGTTGTAGTACGGTTCATTCACCAGGATTAGACCTGTGGGGGCGGGGGTGGGGGGGGGAGCCCATTAGGGCCGGGCTGAGGACCCCCCGAGGACAGCCAGAGCTATAGGCGGGAGGTAGAGAACGGAAAGGCCAGCGTCACCGTACCCTCCAGCAGCCATCCCCACCACCCCCTCACCCTGCCCACCGTACCTTGGATGGAGATGAGCACCTGGAGAAGGCTGGATTTGCTCGTCCACCTCTCCGTCCCCTGAAACACACACACCCAGCACGATCACCTCTGCCCCAGACACCCGCCCCGACCAGCTGTCCTTCCACCCGGGCTGGTCGGCACTATACTCACCTTCCCAATCCAGGTGCCCAGGAGGCTGACACACACCTTCCCATTGTCATACAGGTTGGGGTTCAGGCGGCCACTGCACTGGGAGAGGTAGCAAAAGTGGGGGGGCACGGCTGGGTAGATGTTGGGGAGCTGGATGTCAAACAAGTAGAGGCCATCCTCGTAGGGGGTGCGAGTGGGGCCCTTGATTAGGGCCGAGAAGAGGTCCTATAGGGAGGGAAGGCTGAGGTTGGCGGGGGCTTGTGTGTGGATCCGGGGGGCGCGGGGGAGGAGAGAACAGCACCCAGGGACTCCAGACACCACCAGCTATAGAGAAGCTAAACACAAATATCTCTGTGTGGGCCTACAAGGCATCTTTTAACTCCTGGTATAAACGGAATTATCTAAACTTGTTTTTATTTTACCAGGTGTTTTTCATTGTTTTTAAGTCATTACTTAGAAGTAGAAGATGAAAGAACACTCCAGGGTGGCAAGGCTATACTTTCTTTTAGGGAAGCAGAGGGACAAGGGGACCTGGAACTCCGGTGGAAATGTGGCAAACCACCAAAGAAACTCAGGTCATTAAGTCACCAGGGAGACTCCCCACAGCTGTTAGAAATCTGCGTATCGGGCGTGGGGGTGGCGTCAACCGCTAAGAGCCACGCATGTGACGTTGCGTGATGGGAAAGCAGCGAGGGCAGAGGGCCGACTGGAAGGACGGAGTCCTCTTATGCATGTTTTTACTGGTGCCACCCTGCGGGCCTCAAGAAAACGCACTACTTCCTTGTCCCTCCGAGTGAGACTTGGGAAAAATGCCATTCCCTTCTCTCAGCAGAGCTGCGACAGGCTGGAATTTTCAAGTTTTTTTTTTTTTTTTAAAGATTTTATTTATTTATTCATGAGAGACAGAGCGAGAGAGAAAGGCAGAGGGAGAAGCAGGCTCCCAAGGAGCAGGGAGCCCGATGTGGGACTCGATCCCAGGACCCTGAGATCACGACCTGAGCCGAAGGCAGACGTTTAACCATCTGAGCCACCCAGGCGCCCTGGAATTTTCAAGTTTTATTAAAACTCAAGAAAAAGCAAGTGTCCCTAAGAACCCCGAGCAGGGGGGTGGAGGGGGTAACTGGATGAGGGGCACTACGGAGGGCACGTGATGGATGAGCACTGGGTGTTACATACAACTGATGAATCCCTGACCTCTGCCTCTGAAACGAATACTACACTCTACTAATTGAATTTATTTTTTATTTTTTTTTTTAAAGATTTTATTTATTTATTTGACAGAGAGAAAGCATGAGAGAGGGGAGGGTCAGAGGCAGAAGCAGACTCCCTGCCGAGCAGGGAGCCCGATGCGGGACTCGATCCTGGGACTCCAGGATCATGACCTGAGCCGAAGGCAGTCGCTTAACCAACTGAGCCACCCAGGCGCCCCTCTACTAATTGAATTTAAATAAATAAAATAAAGAGGGGCACCCGGGTGGCTCAGCCGTTGAGCGTCTGCCTTCGGCACAGGTCATGATCCCAGGGTCCCGGGATCGAGCCCCGCATCGGGCTCCCTGCTCGGCGGAAAGCCTGCTTCTCCCTCTCCCGCTCCCCCTGCTTGTGTTCCCTCTCTCACTGTCTCTCTCTGTCAAGTAAGTAAATAAAATCTTAAAAATAAGTAAATAAATAATTAAAATAAAGGAAGAAACAAAGAAAAAAGAACCCCAAGCTGCCCCACCCCGTGGCTTCCGGCCTGCCACACGCAGGGCCAAGCAGCGCCTCTCTCCCGTTCTGTGGCCCCTCTGACCAGGGCTGGGCTACAGCTGGGGCCCGGGTCAGACTCAGGGTCAGTGTCTCGCACATGCGCGGCTCCCATCAGGGGCCGGGTGGAGGTGTGGGCTCATGAGGTGACAGATGGACCAGGCTCGCCTGTGCCTGGAACGAGAACGGCTCACACCACTGCCGGCGGCATGACTCAACCCTGGGCCCGGGCCGCAGGGAGAGGAGTGGAGAATGCAGCGGGACTAGGCCACGTGGGGGGTACTAGTCCGCAGCCGAAAGAGAATGAACTAGATCACGAGGCACCAACATCAACAGGTCTCAAAAATGACCCCACTGAGCAAAAAAAAGCAAACTACAGGTGACATGTACAATGATGGGCTGTTCACGTAAGACGAGTCACACAAAATAATGTTTCTGGTGATGCAGGAGAACGTGAAAATATAAAAAAAGGTCTTCTGTAGGGAGACCCACAAAACTCCTCAAGTCATGACGCCTAGAGGCTGGCTGAGGACTGGTCAAAGGCAACTTCAGCGTTTTCAGTAATGCTCTAACGTTTCAAAAGAACAGCACTCAGGTAACAACTTGTGTACTTTTAAGAAGAGGGGGAAGAGAACGCCCCGTGTGGTCTAGACACGCGTGTGGGACTCTCCCCCCTCCCCCGACTGAGCCTGTCTCCTGTCCTGTAAGCAGTAGGGGTGGCCTCTCAGGTGCTGCTCAGTCCTGGGGCTCCAGGAGCCCAAAGCCAGCCGCTCCGGGGCACCAAGCACCCACACGAGCACGGCCACACCTGCCCGCACCAAGCCCACGCCCGGCTACTTGCCATTCTATCCTCGAAAGTCTTGACCATGATGCCGTCGGGCAGCGAGGTAGCCAGCAGCGCCATCTCCTTCCGCACTGTGCTGAAGAACTTCTTGGCTTCTGGGGGCTGGAACTCAATTTTCTTAAAAGAGTGATTTGCTAGAAGGGGAAAAAAGAAGGGTCAACCCCTAATGGCAAGACCCGAGAGCTCTATCTGGAAAGACAGCTGCCGCCCCTGGGGAGCGTGGGCCCGGAGGGAACAGCTGCTGGTGTGCTCCCCGGACAGGTGAGTAACCCCACATGCCTCGCACCCACTAGCCTGGCATTCGCACCAGGGGCCACACTGGGGAAATGGTTTCCTCCCCTCAGGCAGCAGCTGGGTGCTGGGAGGGGACCGGCCCCACAAGGTGAACTCACAGGGCGCAAACTCCAGCACTGAGAAGACCTCGCCCTTAGCACTGGTGAAGGTGACTCCAGGCTTGCCGCCGCACTGCTGACAGAGTACCGGGGTCTCGCTGGGCCACTCGGCCTTCACCGGCGACTGTCCCTCGGGCTTGTCCTCCCTTCGCTCTGTGTCCGGCATGGCCTCCATCTTCTCCTCCTCTGCAATGGCCACATTGTCCAGGGTCTTCTTGAGATTTTCCTGCAGTTTCTTAATGTCATCTAGAAACTTCTTCTCCCGAGTGGGTTTCTCAGGCTCCACTGTGGGGGAGGTGGGGGAGCCCGTCAGAAGCTGCTCCACGGTCATGTTCTTGAGGCTCTCCAGGATCTTGATGGCCTCTTTCAACTCGCGGAAGCTCTTTGGGGGCCCGTCCTTGCCAGCCTTCTCCATCAGCCCAGCCACGGGGGCAGCCATGGCCACAGCCCCCTGAATGGCGGCCGTGGCAGCCTCTTCGCTGATCACCACCCCCTTGTCTTCCTCTGGGGCTGCCGGCTGCTCAGCAGGTGGGATGGGGGGCTCCTCGATCTTGGGGTGCTCATCCTCCACCAGCCCGTTGTCGGTCTCCCAGCTGTCACTGTCGTCTTCCCACTCATCCGAGGATGCCCCGCTGGTGCTGCCTTCCACCGAGTCATAGTCTGACTCCTCAATCTCAGACTCAATGTTGTACAAGTGCTGGGGGCAGATGGGCACAGGCAGTTGAGAGAGGCTCTGCTGGGCTGCGGGGTGGACCCCGACCCTCAGAGCGGATGGTGACGGGGGTGCTGAGGCCTCAGCGGGCCCCCTCCACCCTTCCCCCCCTCCTGCTCTGGACTCTGCAGTTGGGCCTCTCCTGCGAGGTGGTCCCTGGGTCTCTGGGAGGCGCCTCTGCCTGCCCCACACCCGCCAGCCCCAGCCAGCGGCCCAGGGCTGTTCTGGCCTCCTCTGCCCCTGTGTGCACTGGCTACTGTTGGCCCTTGGTGGCAAATCCAACCCCACCGCAGGGATTCAGGGCAGCCACCTCTGTGGGGCCGCACTGGTAGCTGAGAACGTGCAACAGGAGGGGGAGGTTTGGCAGAGCTGGCCCGTGTCACATCCTGTTCCCGTGTTCCTGGAATGGCCGCCCGGACGAAGGGGTGGGCCACTCCCTCCCCCACCCCGTGGGGCCAGGACAGGGGAGCTGGGAGTAAGGATCAGCTCAAACAAGGGGGCAAAGAAACGGTACCGAGAACAGCTTAGCTGGGACTGGGACTGGGGCCAGCTCTTTTCCTTTCTCTTCCTGATCTGGGGAAGTTTTCCTAGAAATGTTCCTAGAGGAAGTAACCTGCGTTTCTTAGCACAGTGAGACGGGAATGCAGCAAACCCGGAAGGCTTGCGACAGCCTGCACACATCTGGCAAGCCGGGGGGCCTCCCAGGTGGGGCAAGACTGCCGGCCAGCTCCGCGCCGCCCCTCTGCGCTCCTGCCTCCCGCTCACCCCCCCACCCCCAGGGCATGGCATGTAATACCCCCTTCCTCTCAGGCTCTCCCTGAGGCCCAAACACCCAAAAGAAGAGACCCTCACCAGGAAGATCTGAGAGCCTGTCCTCCTAGTCCTTGAGCAGGGGTGGGAGACAGGCCACGGCTCCCAGCCCAGCTGCCACAGTTGCGAGCCAACTGGTCTGGGTCTGAGCAGGGGCTCACCTGGGGCAGAATGATGGTCTTTGAGTTGTCAGCCCACACCACCTCCACCTTGCTGCTGACGTCCACACGGGCCACCTGGCCGACTGATGGCTGCGGGGCAAACGGACAGGGTCAAGGGAGCGCGCTCTGAGGCGAGGGCCAGAACGCTTCCAAAGGGGAGCTCCGGCAATGGGTGGCAAGGGCGAGGCCGTGAGAAGGGAAGGGACGTGGGTGCCAGCCAGAGGCCACACGTGGTGAGCAGCTCAAGTGTGGGACCCTCTGGTTCCAACACGGGCAGTCAAGGACACAAGCCCCTACTAACTCCCTTCCTATCCTAGCGTTCTGCTCCCGCCGGACTTCCTGACACTCTCAGGATGGGGTTCCTGCCCTGGGGCTTTTGTTCCTACTCTTCTTCTGCTTGACCCCACGCCATGCTCCCATCCTCACCAAGGCCCAGCTCAGACGCCACCTCCCCAAGCCTCTCCTGTGCCCCTACAGCACTCAGGACGAGGAGCTGGGCTAAATGGAGCCACCAGGGCTCAGGGAGCAGCTATATGAAGTTTGATCCTGACCCGCAGGCAAATCCCTGGGGAGGCACTTGAGGCGGCTGTGGAGACTTGCAGGTCTGGTCTCCTGGGGCCACCTGGTGGCACCTCCAGGGACTGCAGACGCTGATGGGATGCAGAGTGGGGGGGGGGGCGGGGAGCAGGGAGACCCCCCCGCCCCCCGGCCCCTGAACTGGTGGGGAGGCATACCTCATCCTCCTTGTGAGGAGCTCCATCCTCAGTATTGCCAATGCGGATGACGATGTCGGTTGTGCGGAACCGGAAGTCAGGGTGGTCAGCAATGTCATAGACGCTCACATCTTCCTCTTCTCCGATCAGCTGGAGAATAGGATGGGCTGTCATGAGCCCCGGGGCCTTACAGCCAGCCCACCCCGAAGAAGCAGGGGGCCACACACACTCACCTCCACGTCATCCCCACTTGGCCGCAGCTTGAACCACTTCACCATGCAGGTTCGGCCCACGTGGTCCCCAGACTGCACCACGCCGTAGACAGCGGGGTCCGGACAGCTCTGGACTGGGGAACCAGAGGAGGGAACGTCTAAGGAACCGTGGTGGTGCCGCCTGCAACCCCCCCGACATCTCAACCACAGCAGGGCACAGAACCCCGACGCTCTCCGGCTAGGCTGAGGGAGGCCGGGAGAGGCTGCCCCAGGCCTTGAAAAAGCGAGTCATCTTTCAAGGGGGAGTCTCCTCCCTGCCCCTAAGACCTCTGGCCCATCCTTTCTAAGCCCCGCCCAGGCCCTGAGCCGGGCGGCCTTCCGGAGCCGGCACTACCTCGCTTGTCCACCACGAAGTCTCCGGGGCAGAATTCGTTGTTGTCCAGGTGGTGCACGGGAAAGAGGTCGTTGGAGCGAATGTTGCACTCCACGGAGCCGTCCTGCCACATGACATCTGCCGAGGTCATGGTGGTCACCACCTCCACGGCCACCCTGCAGGTGCGGAGCAACCAGCCAGCCAGGCCGCGCAAAACAGGTGGGAAGGAAGACAAACAGATCCATACGTGCTCACCTGCACCTCCCATGCCCTGCGACCTCCTCTGAGAAAGGTCTCATTGGGGAGAGCTCAGTGAATGTGGTCCCAGAGGCCAGACTCGGGGCTAGTGCCCCCATGCCACCCACCACCCCACTCTCAGATCTCTCCTTTCCACCCAGGCCAACCCCGGGCACCTACATCATCTCGGCTGGACATCCCTGAGCCTGCAGAGGGCTTGCAGACTGTGTGTGTGTGTGAGAGTGAGTGTGTGTGTGTGTGTGTTGTGTGCAGGCGCCAAAGGGACAGCCTCAGGCTGGACACTCAGCCAGGAGGGAGAGGGCGCCCTCTGGGTTTACCTGTCCCCTGGCTTAAAGTCACGAGTGATTTTATTCTTCTTCCGCTTGTGTTTTCGCTTTAAGTTCTTGATAGACAAGGGGATGCTCTTTTTTCTACTTGTGCCGCTGCCACTCTGGGAGGACGTTGTGGAGCTGGCAGAGGAGGTCACTGAGCTGGTGTCATCCGTGTCATCAGCAGCCTCGTCATCTGCGTCCTGCTCTGCTGAGTGCAGCCTGTCGTCTCCACCTTCCTTCAGCAGGAAGGGGGGCAGCTGCTCACCCGCGTCCTGGGCCTCCTCTGAGCCCTCGTCCTGCATTTCCACTGGGCTGGTGGACCCATCAGGTGTCTCCTCAGGGCTGACGGACCCTGTTTCACTCTTGGCTTTGGCCCCTCCTTTCTTTCCTGGGTCCTCCATGGAATGGTCTCTGGAGCACTGGGTGTCCGGGGAGCAGGACATGATCCTCACAACCTGCTTCTTCAACAGGCGCTTCACCTGTGCGGGCAGAGCAAGGAGGACAGCGGCTGTGGGGCTGCACGGCCACCATGGCCCCACCCTGGGCATGTGGAACACCCAGGGAGCTTGGGGGGAGGGGCAGCTATACACACCTAGGTGGCCTGCAAGGGGGATCAGGGCTGCCCCCCAAGGCCTAAAGCACAGACTGTCCTTCCTGGCTGTGGAAATAGCTCAAGGCCAGTTCCTCAAATGCCCACCGATCCCAACCCCAAGGACATACCTTCTTGGCCATAGAGCCCTCCCCCTGGGCGCAGTGTTTTTCTGGACATTCACAGGCAATCTTGGCCGGCTCTACCTTGGCTGGGAAGACATACAGACAGCGCTCCCCAAGCTGCCGCTGAGCATGGTCAAAGCATCCGAGACGCTTCACCCTGGGAGGGAGAGAAGTGGGGACTGGGCCAAGGATGGTCTCAGCGCCCCCCCACCCCCCACCCCCCGCATCGCTGACTCTGGCCCAGAGACTCGCTCAGGGCATGCTGCTGGGGTTGCTAGAATGGGCGCGCCGGAGCCACTCACCTGCCTAGGTTTTCCTGGGTAATGACAGAGGGCGGGGGGCTGACGCTGTCCGTGCCCCCTGGACAGAAACTCTTGGTAATCCATGTGACTTTCAGCTCCACAACCTGCACCTGGGGATGGTGGGTGGGACAGGGCCTGAGTCAGCAGCTTAACCGCTCTTAGTTAAGCAGCTGCCCAGAGCCCACCTGACCTCCAGAGCAGGAAGCGGGTCATCACAGCAGAGCCCCAAGCATGACACCCCCAGAGGAGGCCCCGCTTGTAACAACTACAGCCTCACCCCAGGGACTACCACCACGTCAGGGCCCAGCCGATCTGCCACTCGCCACCATCCCACCTTGCTCCGTCTGAGTTGGTCAGGCTGGGGGTCATCTGCCTAGCAGTCACCGCATGACCACACCCTGGTTTCCCTTTATTTAGAGCCCTTTCAGATCAACAGGGCTAAGGAGCAGGGCTTAGCCCTCGGAGCAGACAACGCAGGAGTGGCAGAAGCTCAGCTCCAGGCATGGAGGCTGAGGACGCAGCCCCACCCCGGCCCCTACCTCTTCCACCACCACTCGGAATTTGCTCTTGGTGCTGAGCACAGGCTTGACCCCTGACAGCCACTGGACGCTAGAGAAGATCTTGGCGGGGCCAATGAGCACCTGGCCCGGGTAGAAGCCATAGGAGTCATCAAAGAAGAGACCCTGCAGGGTTTGGGGCCAGAGGACAAGTCCTTGTGAGTGGCGCCTCCGTGAGGGCCAGTGCTCTCTGCACCCACCCCTCCCTCACCTCCCCCCTGCACGCTCCCCCACCCCCCCAAGCTGAAACAGACCCTAGGGCTCCAGAGCAGCACCTCTCAAACCTGAAGTGCATATGAATCACCCAGAGAGCTTCTGAGAATGACATTTGCCTCATTCTAACACGCTCTCAGGTCACGTCAATGTTGTTGGTCAAGGGTGACACTTCGAGGCGTCTAGAGGGCAGTAGTCCCCAAACCTGTTTGATCATGTAACCTCCACCCCACACTTATTTATAAATTATGGTCATACATGACTGTTCTAAAATACGACAGTGTAACAACAGTGTACAGACTCTAATACCAAAGAATGGGTATTTTTTAAAGGATGAGATCAAATTAACAAAATGCAAAGAAAAGTTCCAATACCTTCTGCCCACACCCAGACTTTTAGACCTTCTGGTGTGTACCTACCCTTTTGTAGGAAACCACTCTGCCTACAAGCAGCGCTGGCTTAGCCTGGGCTAGCTCCAAGCTCTTTGCTAAGCAGTCCTCCTTCCTGTGCAGCCCAGGGGGCAAAGGAACATGAACCCTGTCCCCCCAAGCCTGCCCCCCAAGAAGCCTGCCTGGGTGGGGCACACGTACAGAGTCGCTGACATGGGGGCAGACATCGTAGAGCTTGGCGCCGTCTTCTGTGTTCATGGAGCACCTGCAAGAGTGAGCAGGGGTTCGGTTCACTGGGCACAATGACAGAGTCTCGGGGGGGACATGGCCACTGGACACACTGTGGTGCTGACCAGTATCAGAAGGAGTTATCCAGAGGCATCGATATGCTGGCAGGCCCTAAAATGGTGTGATTCATCCCCCACCCACAGCTCAGCCTCCAAATTCATACAAGTAACTCCCTCAAAACAAACAAGACCCTAACCATTAGGGAGTGCTCACTACCATTAAAAAGTGTCTAAAATAAAGCATTAGGCCCTAACAGATAACTCTAAATGAGGCCAGGGCGACAGGAGACCAGCCCAGCGTCAGGCCTGGCGTGCCCGCAGCACGTGTCATCCAGGCCCCGGGAGAAAACACCGTTGGCCCCTCCTCCCCGGGCGGCCCCTGCCCAGCGCGGCCCCGCACAGTGAGCTGTGTACCTGGCACCGTTGGACAGCTTCAGGATGATCTGGTTCTTTAAGTCGTAGACCTTCCCCAGCCAGCAGTCATAGGCAATGTAGTCCCCATACATGAAGGGCTGCAGACCGAGGGAACCGGGGTGTGAGAGATGGCAGGCGACACCGGTGTGCAGTGCACCCATTCCTCTCTGCCCCCCGAGACACAGGAGGCGGGATCCAGACGGCTTACTGCCTGGGCCAGTCGGCCACCGGCCTAAAGAACTGGCTTCCCCCTGGAGAGCTCTGTGCTGCAGCCCAGCTCTCCTTCCCAGGGTGGAGGCGGCGGCAGCGGGGGACTGCCTCGCGGCAACCAGAGAGTCGTGTGGAGGCCTCAGGGCCTCCAAGGACACAGGACCCTTGGGTGGGAGTGGGCTGTGGAGGTGGCAGGTGGATGGTGGTTAATGGACAAATGAGTAAAGCGGTAATTAATAAACTGAGGATATCAAGAACCAAGTTCCTCACTGTTGGGGAAGGTACTCACTGATACAGAAAGGGGGAAGGAGACGAACTCACATATTCTCCTCTGTATGTAGAAAAGTACTGACAAACGCAGATGTGCCCACATGTGTGTACACGCACGCACTTCCCGGTGTTGTCCTGAAAGGCCCTAGTAGCAATGAGCACACCTAGCATACATCCAGATCTTGGCTTTTAAAATACCATTCTCCTCTGAAAGGAACCAAGGCTCTTTGGACAACTGATTCCAGGGCTGGATCAGGAAAGGTAGAAAGTAAGAAAGCGCTTAAAAAGGAAAAAAAGAGAAAAGAAAAAAAAAAGATGGGGGTATGTCATAAGGACAAAGATATAAGCTCGAAGGGGCTCTTACTGGCCAAATCTGGGATAATTTAAGCAACAAAACAAATAATGGTATTCATGGATTACAACTGATTGGACAATACAGGAATCTGAGTCCACACGGATGTAAAAAACAAATGAATAAATACATAAATGAGGCTGAAGGAGCAGCTTTTCCACAGAATGCCGATTCCTAAAAATGAGGAGGAACACCAGCTTCGAACAGCCCCCCTCACGGACTGTCAGAGCGCTGGCTGCCGGGGCGGGGCGGGGGGGGGAGGGGGGGCGGCTAACAGAGGCCAGGGCCAGCGGATCAGGGTTTCACAAGTGACAGGTTACTGGCGCAATCCCGGAGCACCTCCTCACAAAGCAGAATCACTTGCAAAGGCCTGAGAGGTGACTTCGTGGGGAGGTGTGGCCGACACCAACACGATAAGGATCAGAGTGAACACCCACCCCCTCCCGGCGTGGCCACCGGGCATGCGGGGCCAGGAAGAGCTCAGGGTGTCGCTGGGCGGTCCTGCTGAGGATGCAGGTGCGAGTCTGGTCAGGAGGCGACATCACAGAGCTCCACGTTCAGGGACAGCCAGTGGAATGTACCAGGGTGTGGACGACAAAGCAAGACTGGGGAGCAGTTCCAGATGAGGAATCAAAGAGCTGACAACTAAATGCAAAGTGTGTTCCTGAATGGAATCCTGGATCAGAGGGGGAGAAAGGATATTGCTGGGACAGCTGAACGGGGTCTGTGGACGGGACAGCAGTACACCAGTGCTGACTTCCTAAACTGGGGGCGGAGCGCTCCTGTTTGCACGAAGTCCACAGGGCCACGGGGCCATCTATCTGTAGCCCGCTTCCCAAGGTTTCAGAGAGAAGAGCAGGGAGCGAGAAGGAAATGTGGGGAAGGGAGGAGGAAGGTGATGGGGCAAATGGAGGGAGAGGCTCACAGCCAAGGAGCCTGATGACGCAGGGAGCACAGGAACTCACAGCTTTTCCCAAGTTTGAAATCACTTAAAAAAGAAATTAAGGAAGAAATTTGTTTTTAAAATGAGAGCGTTAGAGAAGAAAAGAAACGAGGTAATGAAAACCATACCAGCCAACTACGCTGGAGGCACAGGGATGTGTCCCGACCTCCTGTCCCGATGGCCTCCTCGCAAGAGGCGCCACTCGGGTACACACAGCGGACCTGGCACGGGGCCCTGCCCGCGAGCTGGGAAGGTGCAGCAGCGGTGTGCGGCCAGAGGCCACCGGAGAGCCGGGGATGCCCGAGGAGGGCGGGCAGGCGGGGCTGCTCACCCAGATGTGCTGGAGGTCCTTGCTGTTGACGGGGTAGATGATGCAGTTGGTGCCGATGAGCTTGACGGCGCAGTCGATGCTGACGTCGATCACGGTGCCACACTGACTGTCCTGGGGAGGAGACGGCATCCAGGCCCGAGCAGGCGCACAGCCCCAGCCGCCAGGGAGACCCGGCCCCGACAACCCCCAGGCCACCCCCGCACCAAGACTCACGGTGGATCGCATGTGCCGGACCACGTCCCGGGGCACCACGGAGCGGTCCTCTAGTTTCAGCTGAGAAAGAGAACACAGTGTGACACAATGGCCTCTGACGTCAATATAAGCCGCATTTTTCTCCCAACTTCTTACCCAAGTGGTAACATGCATAGAGCTGAACGCACAAACCCCAAGTGCGGCTTCGGCAAGCGCCACACGCAGCTCTGACTGCGCCCAGACTGAGAGGCCGAACTGCAGGCACCTCCTCCCCCTCCAAAGTTACCTTCAACTGCGACCGTATGGAGAAGTGCGGCTAAGCGGCAGATCGCAGAAGGCCGCAGTTAAATTAAGGGGTCAGTAGCCCCTCACACAGCAAAGCACTTTGCTAGGAGTGAAATCCTTTTTCTACTTTCTCCAAGGGCCTGCCCGGCCCCTGCTGCTGAGCGCGGAGTAGAGGGCCGGAGGAGGAGCGTGCCACGGGGCTGTGCAGGTCACCCTGAGGCCCGCTATCACCCGACGCGACCTTCTAATCTGGGCTACCCTTTCTGGCCAGCCGCAGGCTGCTCCTTATCTGCTGCGCCGCAGAGGACTGCGGGCGGGCGCTGACTCTCAGGATGGCCGGCTCTGGAGCCCAGCCAAACGCACGGCGAGCACCTGACCCATCCCTCCGCAAACCCCCTGCAGCAGCGGCCTCTGAGGACAGCCGGGCCTCTCGAGAGCTGTCCCCTCCCTCTGCCAGGCACCGGGGCCCCCTCCAACGGCCCAGGCGGAAGATGGTTCTCCACCAGGCCAGCGTGTCTTCCTTGCTGGCTCCGTAAACCGGGGGCCGCAGTACCGGGTGAGGCTCTGTGACTGCCCACCTCCTCTGGACGGGCACCCCCACCATCCCAAACCACAGGGATGCGAGAGCTGTTCTCTCAAAAGCCAACCTAAGATTCCTCAAGATCACTGCCCCCACTCCAAGGCCTGGGCCATGGAAAGGTGGCCACCATGAGGGCCATGGAAAGGTGGCCACCATGAAAAGAGAACGGAGACACTAAAAAGGAAGACACTGACTCAAGGTCCCTGAAATTGTGGCAATGATGGCTAAGACAACCCTGCTATCAGGAGGATATGACTTACAAAAAACTAAAGGGGAGGGGCGCCTGGTGGGCTCAGTCAAGAGCATGTGACTCTTGATCTTGGGTCCTGAGTTCAAGGCCCATGCTGGGTGCAGAGGTGACTTAAATAAATAAAACCTTAAAAAAAACCCAACAAGTAAAGGGGGAAGCAATGGGCTCCACCAATGACAAGCAATAGAGATTTTCCTACGTGGAAAATCCTACGTGATCCAGACAAGAATGAGCCCAGGTGTTAAACTCAGGGGTCCTTGAGCCAGACACTTAGACATGTCAGCTCTGAAACCTCAGGCAAATCGCTTACATCCACATGTACAAAACGGGGTGGGAACAGCCATCTTGCAGTGGGTGAGGGGATTAAGAAGGCAATGAGAGCAAAGATGATCCCAGGGCGCCTGGAACACGGTTAGTGCTCAGCAAATGCCAGATGTGATCACTCCACCTGACTCCACTGTCCCCCAGGCCACAGGCTGGAGACCCTCTGAGTTCAGGCTCTTCTTTGCTCTGCTCAGAGATCCCAGGAGTCTGGGAGGACCCACAGGGAGCTCTGCTAAGGGCCTGCTGGGATGATGGTGGCACTTTTCTAACTCAAAGAACTTCCTATCCCATGACCTCTGTGCCCAAAGCTCTGGTCTGGGACACGGTATTTTCAGTGCTGTCCCACCCTATCTCAAACCTCTGCTCTCAGTTTAGACTTCAGAAAGCCACAACTGCAGGTCTTTCCAAGCTGCCATAGAAACCAAAGTTGCAGTGCCAGGAAACCCAATGGGAAGGGACCGTGCTGTGCGGGGCAGGGGGGACGCCATCCTTGGTGTGAGCTGAGGTCTCAGGCACAGGCTGCCTTGCCTGCTCAGGGATCCCTGAGAAAAGCCCCCAGTTGAGTCTGCAGATGGTGTCCCCACCCGGGGTCTGTGTCGGTCCCTGACAGAGCCGCACAGGAGTGGCACAGGCACGGATCCGGAATCGATGGCACACTGCCCAGACTCGCGGCACCCTGGCCGTGGGACACGCTCCTGAGTGCACAGGGGAAACTGAGGCTCCCGCTGTGAGGCCGAAGCAGGAACGACGCACTAGCGAAGGCTGGCATCACCGGAAGGCCAGAAGCAGGGTAGCAGTTCAGTGTTCTCAGGAGAGGGGCCTGGTTGGCAAACACTCCTCTGGACGTGGCTCTCTGGACCTGTGCCTGGCCTTTTGCCAGAGTCCACTCCACCATGAGGTTTGGTCTTCAGGCTCTTCTAACAACCTTCCACGACAAGGAGAGACATTTCTCCAAAACCCTGACAATGCTGGGAGTGGAGCAGAGTTAAGCAACAAGGAGAAGAAAGGGGTGTGGTGGCCACTCCTCTGACTGTATTGCCCTCCCTCGGGAATTTCAGAAAATGAGAAGAGAGTGTCTAGAAGGGCTCTGAACAACTTGCAAGGCTCTCCCTTATCTTTCACCACTTTCCTGCCCAAATCCCTATGTCCCACGCACACGGGGCACTACTTCCGTCCACACAAGCCAGCCCTCTCCCATCTGTGTGCCTCTCCACTGCACAGTTCCTTCCAAACGCCCCCTTCCTCTCCCCGTTCCCATCATGTGCTACCTGCCTCACGAAGGCTCCCCATATCCCCCCTCTGGAGGGCACCGCTGTGCTCCCGGGGGCTCGGGAGCTCGGGTGTCCTCTAGCTACAGCAACTGGTGCTTATTATGTGTCAAGCAGTTTTCTCGGCACTTTGGGTGTTTTAGCCACAGTGCTATGAAGCATACTATTACTGCCGTCCCCATCTTACAGACAGGTGAACTGACACGGAGAGAAGACAAGAAACTTGTTCACGGTCACACAGCTCCACACAGGTGGACCTTGACTGGAACTCAGGCAGTCTGGCTCCAGAGGCCATTCTCTTAACTATATAACAAGCTCATCCCTCCCCGGAGCTGCAGAGATAAGAGCAGGGTAAAACATATTCCTGGCGGGTCCACACGTTGTAAAAGACAGTGATTCTTAGGCACTCCACGCTCTGTTCATTTCTGGGACGGAAGAGGTCAGGCACCCAGACGGCAGGGGCCGGAGCCAGCACGAGGGGGCGCTGTGCCCGCTCTATGAAAACGCGGGATTCGGGAGCTCACCTAGTCCCCACACAAAGCCATGTTTTTCTGTTAGGTGCACCCTGACTGCAGTGAAAAAACAAAACAAAACAAAACAGTTTCCAGGGTGGGATCTGAGGTGGGGACGGGCAGATTTCAACTGTCATTACTGGCTCTAGAACGCGGTGGTGACTATCACCAATTCTTGAGGGACAGTGTGGCTGTCAGAGGCTTCTGAGCAGGAAAAAACAAGATACCATACCAAAACGTTAACGTGTCCCTCAGTGAGAAGGAACTATGGCTGGCTTTTAAAGGGGCATGCGTTACCTCCGACAATCCTGGGACGTGACTGTGGGGCATCCTTTGCGGGGCCCCTGCCTGCTCTGGAAACAAGCATCTGACACCACCGCTGCCCTCCGGGGCAGGGACACTGGCACTGCTCTGGAGGAGGTGACTCATCCGAGCAACGATGACTGAGCACCTCCCACTGCCAGGCGCTGGGGACACAGTGCCGGCGGCTCTCACGAAGCTTACATTCTAGCGCAGTGGAGGAGATGCACATGCGCGCAGACACACGCACGTGTAAACACGCGCAGACACAAAAACACGCACGCAAACACACACGCACACACACGCACAAACACACGCCTGCGCACAAACACGCGAGCGCGTCAGGTGGTGCTAAGTGCCATTCAGGAAAACAAGGCAGTGCAAGGGCAGGGGTGAGAGACGGAATGGGAGGAAGCACGAGTGAGTTATTTTAAATAGCTGGTCAGGAAAGGCCACTCCAAGGTGACATCTGCCCAGAGATCAAAGTATAATAGGGGAGTGCGCTTTCCAAGCAGAGAGAGGGCCGCCATAAAGACCCGTGCGCCCCGTGTGTTCGAAGACCAGCAAGGAGAGCAGTGGGAGATGAGGCTGGTTCACTCAGGCTTTAGAGAAAGAACCGCAGGAAGGACTTGAGGTTCCATCCTCATGGAGATGGAAGCCCCTGCAGGGCTCAGAGCAGAGAGCAGGCATGACAATAATGTTGAAAGGATCCTCTGGCTGTTGGGTGGAGAACCTGCTGTAAAGAGGAGTAGGGAGAAAAGGTGGCTTAATTCCTGGTCGGTGGCACCAGCACTGGGCTCCCAGTGTGAGGGGGGAAGTGGCAGGAAGTCCCCAACAAAAGGCAAGGAGGAGCTTAAAGGTGCCTAAGCCTTTGTGTCAAGGCCAGAATCCACACACCCGACCACTGTCCTCTCCTGTCGGACTCCGGAGAAGGCCAAACAGAGGAGATGTGAGTATTCTCCTTCAGTCCCACTGGAGGAAAACCAAGCTGGTCTTTCCTGGGAGTTAGTGATGTTCTCAATACCAGACCTTCAACTTACAACTGGGAACAGCTTCAAACTCAAAAGGCTCAGCATCGTGCCAAGCACCCAGGAGGGCTTCATAAAGTCTCAGCTTACAAGGACCAGCTGATGGCCAGCCCCACACTGTGCCCCTGGTAAGCAAATGGAAAACTGGGGACAGCCTACAGTGGTCCCGATTTGGGTCTGTATTCAGAGTGAGGTTTTACTAAACTTCGCTGGACTGAGCCGGGCCTGAGGCCTCGGGGAGACCTCTCAGAAGCCTCACGGTGCTCAGCAAGGAAACCAGAATCTTTCTTTGGAAAAGAAAAACAAGCTGCCTTGCTGCTTTGCCTGGGGAGGGGAAGGCGGGGAGAGGGGTAAGTGGCCCAGCAGACACACGTAGGAAGGAGGCTGTTTACCTAGGCCAGGACTCAAAGAACAGAGTCCTGAAAGGAATATGAGGTCAGACCAGCACTGGAAATTTCTAAAGGCTTACTATTTCCCAAGGGGTAGAACAACCTGCAAAACACCATCCCTCCTGCCCGCCATACGGCGGCATACTAGAGAAAGGTGAAAACGGGTCAACTGGCCTTCCACTTGTGTTGGGGACCCCAGGGCCTCCTAACCAGACCCCCGCCCCTTCAGCTGAGATCACAGACACTTCTGATGCCGTCCATCCCTGAGCTTGAGGGCCTGACCACGCTGCCCGTGGGTCCGGTCCGCCGCGAGCACCGCACCGCACAAGGAGGAGAAGCCCATCAGCAGAAGGCGGGGAGGTGGGGGGGGGGGGTGCTTGTGAGCGCACATACAGATGCTCCTTCAGCTGAGAAGCCCCTCAGCCTGACTCCGTTTTGGCGGGGGTGAGAACAGAGAAAACCATTCCATAGGAACTTTGCTGAGACCTAGAATTGAGGTCAATTAGTTTTTCCTGTGCTTCCTGTAGATTCAGGGCTAGCGAAGAACATACAAATATAAGGAGTGCACACCGTCTTTAAAGAATTTACACGGACCTGGTACAGAGACCTTAACCCTTTCCCCTCCAGTGCAAATGCACCTGGGTGGGCAGAGAAGCCACTTATGCCAGACTGGAATAAGCTTTGGAAATCCCAGAATGGGATGCTCCCTAGAGCAGTGTTTTTCAAACTGTGGGCTGTGACCCATTAGTGGGTTATGGAATCAATTTAGGGGGTCACGGCCAGCACTAGGGGGGGAAAAAAGGAAAGTATCTATACGCATGACACATAGTAAGGCTAGGTACCGTTCAGAGAAAACCTTTCCAGCTGCGATATATAATGCACACGTGTCCTTGGTCACGATGTAAAATGTCTATTCTACGGCAGGTCACTTTCAAAAAGTCTGAGAGCGCCCACCCTACCTACCTATCTGCCCAGTCCCCATGCCCGGCTCTGCTGGTTCTCTCTCTGGCTAGGGTTCCAGCCAGTTACATCAAGGGGAAAGAGACTTCTCTTCTCATCAGAAGTTGGTCTGGAGCCAAAAATAAGCAAATAAACAAAAAATCCAGGATCTATATGTTCACATATAGACACCGTGGGGGTGGGGCACCTTGAACTCTTTCCGGCATCACTTAAAGACGTCAGTGTAGTGGCTTTCAGAACAGGAAAACTGGAGGGGGCAGGAAGTGGCACTGTGGGTGAAGCTAGGCTCCTCTTCTGACTTCTTTCTAAGTCCGAGTTCCCAGTTCACACTAGGTCTGGGGATATGACTGGTCAGGGGATATGACTGGTCAGGGATTCTAGCGTATGCCGGGGTAAGGACCTTCTCAGAGCAGTTGACCGTCATGCGGCTAGCCCCTGACAACTTCTGACAACAATCAGCAAGCTGCCCACCTGAGGACAGAAGGTTTTACCAGCAAAACACAAATGGCCAGAGGGCCTCACATGCCTGGGGAGGAGAGAGGACAGCTGGAACTGGCTGGGCAGTATGGAAGAGAAGACAAAGCTCAATGCCCCTAACTAGAAAATTCTGTCAATCATGTGCTACAGAAACCATTCATCAGAAGTTCTGCTAAAACCGTAGACTCAGGTCAATTAATTTCATAATTTTTTAGTGTTTCCTACGGATTCAGAACGAGACAAGAATAAAAATCTGTAGGAATGTGCCTTGTATTTAAAGAACATACATTTAGATGGGGGGCAAAATGAAAATAGGTGAAAACATTTATACACAAGTACGTGTACTGCTTAGCTGGGTGGGGAGACAAAAGTTCCTGCCCCTGGATGGTAGGTGGGGGAGGGCGGGAAGGGCCAGGCTGCACAGGAACTAAGGGCAAGGGAGGTCCACCACGTCCTCGGCTTCAGATGAAAATTTCCAGGCCTCTGTACTCTCCGCCCCCAGGGGGACCCCCTCTCTGATCACACACCCCAGACCAGAAGCTGCAGTTGGGGCTGGGCAACGCAGCATGACTGCACCATTGCCCGGAAAATGCAGCTGCAGCCTCCCGGCTTGCTGGAATGGCCTGGAGGCACAGCCTGCCCCAGGGGACAGAGCAAGGGGACGGCGTCCAACGGCCGCTAAGTGAGGGGGCAGGACTGCGGAGCTGCGGCTGACGGCAGGTCAGCGGGAGCCTGGGCGGCAGAGCTGGGTCTCCGCAGATGCCCTGGTGTTTGGGGGGGTGGTTCTTGCATTCGGCGGCCAGAGGCGGCATGGAGAAAGAACCCCCGCACTGTCCCCTCGTCTTGGCCCCAGGCTTGTCGACCTTTCAAAAAGACAAAAACAGCCCGGGGCCTCCTGGATTGGAAGGGAGGGTACAAATGGGAAGCTTTAGGAGGAAACCTCCCTGCTCAGGAAGTACGACCAGAAGGCAGAAGACCAGACAGTAAACACGACTGCGAGCGGCTCCCGTGGCCAGGCTGCTGTCCTGCGCTGCCCGGCACCCCTGGGAGTAAGCAGGCGGCAGGCCGACTGCCCAGGCGCAGAGAGGGCTCAGGGCCTCAACACTGCCTTCCAGACCTCCACCCCACTTACACCCCCGGGGGTCAGCTCGGCTCAGGGGACGATGACAGACCTTTACTGAGCTTGCGCGGAACAGGGAGGAGCCGACGTGGGCTCCCTCTGCCACATCTCTCAACCTCCGAGGGGCACCGCCATTCCCTGCGCTCTCGCCCCACAGAGGAGCCCGAGGCTCGCAGAGGGAGGGAGCTGCCCAAGGCGACCCCGGCCACGGGACTCCAGTTCTTGCTAGCTGGTCCTTCCTCATGGGGCGCGCACAGCGTACGGCGTGGCCCTCAGGCACAGCCCTGGAGCGATGACAGCTGACACTCATAGGGTGGCCTCTGACGGCAGCCCCACCATCTTCCCAGAGCTCCCTGGAATGCAGACTCTCAGGCCCCACCCCAGCCCTGCTGCCTCGGAATCCACAGGGGAACAAAGTCTCTGGTCTCTGGGGGACCTGTGTGCACCGTACCTTCTCTTCACATAACAGAGGATCTTAACAGAGAGGATATCAGGATAGAGGGAGGGAGGGCCCTGTCCCCAGGAGGGCATTCTGAAAAGACGACCCCAATCCTGGCTATTCTAACTGGCATCTTAAAGGCAACAAGGGAGGAGAAGTAGCTCAAAGGGACAGTCTCTGAGTCCAGTGGGGCAGGCCAGGCCCACTCAACTACGAGGGACCCCGCGCAGAAGAAACATAATCTCCCTGAACCCACACCAACCTCTGCTTGTTTCTCCAACACCTGTAGTTACCATTTCAAGGCAGACGAAATGAACACCTATCCTGGGGTACTTACTGCACATCACCCGGGCACCAGATGGCCTGGTAACTCTGGCACAGATGGAATGGCTCCTGGGGGCTGATGCTACCTCTCAGTTTGGTCGTTAAGTCTGAAGAATCTTGACTGCCCACCCCTCCGATGCCAATTACCCAAAGCTCACCCACAGCAATTCATGTCAGGATAGGATGCTTCACTGAGCTGGGACTGAAAATACTTGCGAACGGAACAGGAAAATCGCCGAGACTGGCGGAAGAATCCCTCTACCCTACTGTCACAGCGAGAGAGCATGCCCCCAGCCCGTGCACTGAGGACGTCCTCTTACCTCCCTGGGTGTGAGATGCCGCATCCGGAATGACAGCCCTGGGCTGGACAAGCTCCAGGCTCTTCCGGCTTGAGCTTGTTCCCTGCAACATCTCCAGGAGCCCAGCTGCCACCACCTGCCCACAGCTGTCACTGCTGAGGGGCCACACGTGTGGCCTGTCTGGAGTGTGCATCCCCACAGACCCCCAAGTAAGCAGGCTGAACGGAAAGATGTCCCTCGTCCACCCAGTCTGGGGAAGCCCCATGCCAGGCACGCCAGGGCACAGCCTAAACCAGGCTCCTGACAGTTTCTCCTCCGAGGAACTTACAGTTCAGCTGGAGAAAGCAAATACACGAAATGGTGTTTACCAAGACTGAAACAAGATGCAAAAATTAACGTAAACGTGCATTTTGATTTAGATGCCATTACTAAAAAGTCTTTTATAAATTGAAGGATTTTAGGTACACCAGGGGAGCTATTTCAAGAAAACCCACAGGAAATCGTATAGTATGCAAATAACTGTGTTCTTGTTCATACGGTGAAAATTCTCCCCTCCTTTTAATGAGTGCGGACACACCCACCCACAGTGATGAAGAGATCCGACGGAGCGTGAATCAGAGAGTAGGACAGAGTGCTCTCGGCTGGGTCTGCGGGGACCGCCCTAACACTGGCAGACAGTCCTACCCAGGCTCTGGCGTGCGGGGGCGAGCAGCCCTGCTTGGACCAAGGGGGTCCAGCAGGCAGGTCATCTCAGGCCTGGGGGAGGGGTGGGGGGGAGGAGGAGGAGGAGGAAGGCGTGTCTAGGCGTGTCACACACCTCATTCACCCCCCACTGCCGCCTCAGGGGAAGGGCTTCTCCCCATTTCAGACAGGAAATGTGCAGGGATAGTCACAGAGCTGTCCCACCTCCTGGACAGAAGAGCCGCCCCCCCCCATGCTGCTCCAGGGTGCCCCTGCGGGGTCAGGAAAGGGTAACTAGGGAGAGACACCAGCACACAGAACCTAGGTCTCCCAGCGACCCCCTTCTGTACTGTCAGGCATGAGACTTCTTTCCCTCGTCTGGGCCCCTCTAGGTTCCACGTAGGAAGGACCTCTCAGTCAGAATTCATATTATCACAGACCTGAAGGAGGACACGTTTCCTGAGAGCAAAAGATCACAATTCATTTGCACTACAGGACACCCACTTTTAGACGCCAGGCCTTACAATCAGCAGCTGCAAGGTGGTGTTTGGGCTGACCACACACCACCGTGCTGGTCTTTGAAGGGCAACTGGTGGAAACCAACAAATGGCCCCATAAAAATAGTGTGGAGGAAGTCTAGATATTTAATTTAGCAGTGTTGAAACAGCAAAAGATAATGAGGAAAGAGAGGCGGCCTCAGCAGGTCTCTCAGGAGGAGGACTAAAGTTCTAAGGCAGGTATTCATCAGAATCCTCAGCGCTTTTTATTTTTATTTTTTTTTTAAGATTTTATTTATTTATTTGACAGGGAGAGACACAGTGAGAGAGGGAACACAAGCAGGGGGAGTGGGAGAGGGAGAAGCAGGCGTCCCGCGGAGCAGGGACCCCGATGCGGGGCTCGATCCCAGGACCCTGGGACCATGACCTGAGCCGAAGGCAGACGCTTGACGACTGAGCCGCCCAGGCGCCCCTCCTCAGCACTTTTTTAAAAATAGACTCTGGGGCGCCTGGGTGGTTCAGACAGTTAAGCGTCCAACTCTTGATTTTGGCTCAGGTCATGATCTTGAGGTTGTGAGGTCGAGCCCTGTGTCGGGCTGTGCTGGGTGTGGAGGCTGCTTGGGATTCTCTCTCCATCTGCCTCTGCCCCCCTCTAAATAACACACACACACACACACACACACACACACCCCACACACACCCCCACACACACACCCCACACACACACCAGACTCTTTTTTTGTTTTAATCCAAAACCTAATGAATAAATCTCTGGGTGGAGCCAGGAATGCACTCCTTAACACTGCCTGGGTAAGTCTGATAATCAGCATGGTTCAAACAGTGCTGCTCCAACCAGTAAGTTTCCCTTTCTTCCACAACAAAATAGAACCCCAATGACTTAGGGACATCTGTTTTTACTTAAAACAATATTTTTAACATATAAGTCTGAGGACCAAGATTCATAAACAAGGTGATTAAAATAATTAACAAAGTGAGTTCTGCCTGATTACCGCTCCTCGCCTCAGTTTTCCCTGACACACTTGTGGTTCAGCCCTTGAACAGACACACAGGCACCAGGTTATCAAAGCAACGCAGCCCCCACTTTGACCGACCTCTGCTCAGATGGTCCAGACCCTAGTCCAGGCCAGATACCACACAGACGCCAAGAACAGAGGCCTAGGCTCTATAACAGCATTTAGCACAAAACCCCCACTGACCAGAGACAAGGGACCTGACCCAAGCCAGCTGCTACCAAGGTGGCAAAAAAGAACAGATGCATCCTCGGACACCTGGAGGACACGGTTTTGCCACCTTAAAGACTTCCAGGCAGGAAGGCAGCCACAAGAACTTGATTTTTAGGACACGTTTCTGGATGGGCATGAGCTGGTACATAAAAGGTGGCTCCAAATCTGAGAAAGAAGAGCCGTGGCGTGAAGGGTGCATCACCGTCTGGTCCAAATGCTCCAAGACAGCTACCAGGACCTCAGCTTACAGATGCTCCTGCTCTCTTTCTTCACCTTCCTACCGTGAGCCCACAGAAATAGGACGTGATCTTCAAGATGACGTAATCTTCAGTCAACAAAGAGCTGACACCTCATTTCCACAGTGGCTTGTGACATCCAGTTTTACCTCCCCCCACAACACCTGCATCTCCTTCGGGCCACGCTCCCAAACACTGAGAATCAGCTGCTAATCAATAGCCGCACTCTGCAAAATGCATCCTACCTTCTGAAGCAGACTCCGACTGAAAGGGATCCACTCAGCACTGCTATTTTTAAAAATGCAAATATGGTAGGAAAAGGCAGTAAAAATAACACACCAGGGCCCTGATTCAAGGCCGATTCTTTGCTGAGGGGCCAGGTTCTCACTGAAGTAGGGGTGGAGTGTGTGGGGCTCAGGGTGGCCAATCTTCCCACGGAGTTTTTGTTTTTTATCATACCTATGAGCGCAGAGCCAAGAAGACCGTACAGACTCCCCCCACCCCCACCCGGCCATCTCTCCCCAGACACACAGCTGAGCCACCCCACAGCAGGTAAGCTGAATCCATCCTGGAGGGGCGGGCAGGCTTCTCGGTCCTTCCCAGAATGACTATGCCAAACACTGATGGTTCTCCGCTTTCCTCAATTCTAAAACATCTTTCCAAGACGAACAGGGATGCAAACATCCCCCGCCCCCAGGGAAGCAGGAGCTTGGTAAAGGCACAGCAAGCCAAGGAGGAAGACACACAAGACCCTGGGATGGAAAGCAAGCTGGGTCTTGCATCAGTCAGCGATGGTCCTGACAGCTGGATGATCCCAAACTGCGGCCCGCCTTGCAAACTGGCCTGATCCACACCGTCCATGCCAGGGCCACAGACGGCCCCAGAGACAGGCAGACCCGGCTGCCGGGAGTCAGCAGACACAGCCTCACCACTGCAGGGCCAACCACGACAACCGAGCCTTCCTTTCCTCAGCTCCCCATGTTACCAGAATTAGGTCAGGACAGAAGCAGGTAGCCTGCCTCTGAGCAAGGATTTCTAACAAAATTGAGCACAAATACTTAGCAGCTGGGTTCTGGGCAGAATTCATCGTAACTGGCATGGCTGGGAAAGTGGGAAGGACTCACCAGCACGCACTGGAAAAAGAGGCAAGGATGAAATACCTACTGGTACTGTAGACTTCTAACATGCCCTTCGGCCCTCTACCAGGGAACGAGAACATCACAGCCACAACAAGTGTTCACGGCTGAACCCAAGGGTCTAGACGGGCTAGAGACCTTCTGGGGCATGGCTTACAGCTTCTGTGGAATAAACATCTCAGCTCTCCTATCTCCCCTATCTGGGCTGGCTGTTTCCCTTAATCCCTGGGTCCTGGGAGCTGGCCAACAGGCTGCGGGACTGAGAGTCTGAAGAAGAACCAGAGGCAACACCAGACTGGCATCCGAAGAACCCTTCCCTCTCTAGCAGGTTGTACCCAGGCCTTCTCAAGGACCACCAATTCTAAGTGGAGGAAGACAGGGACAGATAGATGAAGATGTCTCAAGGGCCCTGCTATAGGGCCACAGAAGCCACAGAAGGGTGGAGGCAGGCCGGCGGCGGTGGCCTTGAGATCCCTACGTGGAGTAAGCCACGGGAGGAGCCAGGACACGGGGGGGCAACTAGTAAGTAATCAAAATCGATTTCCCTCTCGTGCCGCCTGCCCGTGCTTTCCCAACCGTTTCTGAGGAGTCTGAACCGTCCCCAAACAGTAGACGGCGTACAGGAACTGCTGATGAGCTACACAGGGAGAGGTGTGCTGGGGTGTCTAACGTTAACCCACTTTCCTCAGGCTGCAGCTCCAGTCCTCTCCTCTCACAGGGGCCGGGCTGGGACAGAGCCTGCCCCGTAGAGAAGTCTGGGCTCTGGCATCGGGAGTGCTTCCTTTGAGAGTTAGGATATGCTGCTCACTTGATCGACTACAGACCATCCAGCCAGCCACTCGGGCGACCAACGAAACACCTACGAGGAAGCCAGACGCTGTGTCTGATGCCAGTGAAACACGGCAACTAGAGAGACTCAGCCCCGGCAGAGCCAAGAGAGGGCGGGGAGGACAGGTAGTTCCACAAGCAGCTACATATTGGGGAGTGCCAGGCTGGGGGCAGTGGGAGTTGCCACAGAGGACAAGCAGGGCTTTTATGTTTATCCAGATGGCTGCACTCAAGTCTCTGCTCAGATGTCACCTACCCAGAAAGGCCTTCTTCGACCACCCATCTGGACTTACTTCTCCTCATTCTCTACACATTCTCTACACACCCCCACTTCTTCTCCACGCCACTCTCCATTCCCTGCATCTGTTACCACCTGTTTGCTTCATTAGACTGTGAACCCCACGAGGGCAGGCACGGCTCACCACCGCATCCCCGGCACGGTGCCAGGAACCCACATGGTGGACGACAGGTGCACCTGAGGAGCCGCCGGAGAGATGGTGGAGGACGAATGTGAAGATTCAGGCCCGAGAGGGAACCCACCGGGGCAGCCTCAGCAGCACAGCGTCTACGAAGGCACGAGAGCCCAGCCGCCTGCACCCCAGAGGCTCTCAGTCAGAAACCCCGCTGCCTCTGGGAGGCTGGGCTTTCCAAACAGCAAGCCCAGAATCCGTTTCCTGGGACCTCTGCTGCCCAGCGGCTCAGCTCCCAACCCCCAATACCAGCAGCCTTCTGGTCTAATGTGACAGCTCTGACGGGCGTCCACACAGAAAGAACCACTACACGGGCAACCGCGATCTGAGAAGGAGCACTCGTGCTGAACAGGCAAGAGCCACATGAAAAGACGCACAACCTGGAAGGTGAGGCGGCTTCACTGCGCCGAGTCTGTCAGCCTGTCAACAGTACTTTAACCCCAGTTTTGATTATTACACTCACAGAACGTAGAGAATTTTGAAAAGATTCAGAGCAGCACTAGAAACAGGATCTATGAGGAAAGCGGGAAACAAATTCCAGGACAGAAAAGGGAAGCCCAGGATTATTTCTGTCTCCGAGTCTAGAACTTCCACGAGAACGCATGATGACTCCAAATGTCTGTGGAGAATTTGAAGGAGGGATGCTTGGGCCAAAGAAAGAAACCAGGGTCAGGAGCTACCCGCCAGAATGGGCTTCTCCATCGTCCCTGGGTCAGACCTGCACTGTCCCACAGGCCACCCTGGGATACGGAGCACCTGAAACGTGACCAAGTCTGAGAGAGGATGTGCTGGAGCACAGACAGGAGGCGTAGACGGAGTATAAAGAACGCAGATCACCTCACGAACAGGTTACATCCCTTACATGCTGAAATGATATCCTGGATCTATACTAGCTTGAATAAAACATTAAAATTAATTTCACCTGTTCCTTTTTGGATTTTTCTAACATGGCCACTAAAAACAATCTAAAATTACATATGTAGGCTTATACTGTATTTCTTCTTCTTTTTTTTTAGAGAAGTGGGGAAGGAGCAGAGGGAGAGGGAGAGAGAATCCCAAGCCGGCTCCACGCCCAACCCAGAGCCTGACGTGGGGCTTGATCTCATGACGCTGAGATCATGACCTGAGCCGAAATCGAGAGTCGGATGCTTAACCCACAGAGCCCCCCAGGTGCCCCGGCTTCTACTCTATTGTTATTGAACAGTGTTGGTTCTTAAAACAAACATTCTTAAAAACAACAGCAGCAGCAACAACGAGTACCAAAGGCATAACAACACAAAAGAGCAGCCCCGTCTCACTGTCTCAGTGGTGCGCCCGAGGCAACCACTTTCTATGTTTTGGTGGGTAGAATATTCCGCCGCATCTATAAATGGTATGCTTGCATCTCTAACTCCTACCCTGTTAACGGCAGACATTACCTGCACACTGTCTCTCCCCCTCCCTCCGACAGCCCCGGACCTCGGGCCCGCCCTTCAACAGTTCTGCGGCTCTGAGACAATACAGACATGCCATCGGAGTGAACAGAGCGCAGAGCTGACCCAAGGGGCACTCTGCCAACACATACAACCCGCGTGGCTACCGGTGATTCTGCCAAGAACCTATCCCTAACTTTTCCAAACGTGCTCAAGTAATCGTCAGGGGTTTTCTGGGCTGCGCCTTTCTTGGAGACCGTCCTCCTGTGGAGTTCCACACTGCCTCTCCATCACGGACTTCCCTTTGCAGCAAGGAAACAAGGGATCTCTTGTTTCCCAGATCCCAGAAAACCCCCTTGTTTTGGTGAAGCACACCTCCCACCAGCTTCCGGAGAAAGGGTCCATGGGAAGCACATTTTTTTTTTGTCCAGTCCTCGTATGCCTGAAAAAAAAAATTCCCTGCTGGGTAATCTGCCTAGATTCGGAATTCCCTCAGAACATTGAGGGCTTTGCTCTACTGTCCTCCGACCTATCCTAAGTGGCATGTTTAATCTGTTTATATTCACTGTGATCATGTGGATTTATTTCTGTTACCTTTAGGGCCTTCTACCTACCATATTTTTTCTTTGCTCTCTTTTTTTTCTAGGGGAATGACCTAGTTTTTATAATTCTGAATATTTTGCCTCTATTGGTTTGAAAGCTTGCAGGCCTATTTCTACTTTTTATTTATTTTTATTTTTATTTTTTAAAGATTTTATTTATTTGACAGAGAGAGACACAGCGAGAGAGGGAACACAAGCAGGGGGAGTGGGAGAGGGAGAAGTAGGCTCCCTGCGGAGCAGGGAGCCTGATGTGGGACTCGATCCCAGGACCCTGGGATCATGACCTGAGCTGAAGGCAGTCGCTTAACCGACTGAGCCACCCAGGTGCCCTATTTCTACTTTTTAAATGGTTACCCTTAATATTTTAATACCTCTACTTGACTCAGAAAGGCTGAAGCACATCAATACCCCTCCTACTCTTCCCAAACAGTTCAAAGATCTTAGAATGTGTTCATTAATGCTGTTTCCTAAGTTAATGTTTATTTAGATCCGCCCCTGCACTCCCCAGTGTCCTCGTACACCTTTCCTTCTTGTCCCCCTCCTTTCTCCTGCGTTTGGTTTCCTTCTTCCTTAAGTACAGTGAAGGTCTGATAGTGAATAAACTCCATTTTTTCTTTCTGTGAAAATGCCTTATTTTGTTCTCACTATTGAATAAAAGGGGGTTACTGAAAACTAAGTTAACAACGTATTTTCCTTAGCACGCTGAAGGGTTTTTCCATTCTGGTCTGGCCTCTAAGCTACTACTCAGACCTCTGCTGGGCCTCACTGTTGAGCCCTGGTAGTAATCTGTATTTCCCCCCCCCCAAGCTGCTTTTCAGATGCTCTTTTTTCCTGGGAGAACTCCCATTAGACACAGGTTGGGCCCTCTCTCATCCTGTGCTCTTGCTGGTTACTTCTCTTCCTTGCATACTGTCTCTCTGAGCTGAATTCTACTTCACTTCTGCAGATCTCTTTTCCGGTTCATGTAATTCTCTCCTGGGGTGTGTCTACTTTGCTCTTTAACACTTCCACTGGGTTTTAAATTCAATTAGAATTTTCATTCTGGAGGTCTTTTAGGTTCTTTAAAGAAAAAAAAGCCCTTTTAAATGTATTGTTGGGGCGCCTGGGTGGTTCAGTCGTTAAGCGTCTACCTTCGGCTCAGGTCATGATCCCAGGGTCCTGGGATTGAGCCCCACATCGGGCTCCCTGCTCGGCGGGAAGCCTGCTTCTCCCTCTCCCACTCCCCCTGCTTGTGTTTCCTCTCTCGCTGTGTCTCTATCAAATAAATAAAATCTTAAAAAAATAAAAATAAAATAAATGTATCATCTTATGCTTTCCTTCAGCCCTTCACTCATTTTAAACATTTATCTTGTAATCTCTCCTATTACCTGGGGTTTTAAAATGTTGGAAATCCTGTTTGTTGTAGCAGCTGACTCTTGCTTATAATTTTCTTTAAAATATTTTATTTATTTGGCAGAGAGAGAGATAGCGAGAGAGGGAACACAAGCAGGGGGAGTGGGAGAGAGAGAAGCAGGCTTCCCGCAGAGCAGGGAGCCCGATGCGGGGCTCGATCCCAGGACCCCGGGATCACGACCTGAGCTGAAGGCAGACGCTTAACGACTGAGCCACCCAGGCGTCCCTCTTGCTTATAATTTCTGCACATTTAGTAAATTCCTGGTAGGAGCTCATCATTTGCGGAGATGGTAGGATTCCACGTGGCCTGCATCGTGGAAGGGTCATTCAACACAAGTTTTGCTCTTCCTTCTGCAAGGAGCTCCAATGGTATCAACAGTCTGGTGCTAGCGTGGGGATTCCTAAAACGTGGGGATTATAAATATAGAATTGAAACCTGGATGTTTCAACTGCTCACGGGAGACCTCCCCCAATACCTCAGAGTGTGAGGCAATGATAAACTTCCTTGCTGGGGCGCCTGGCTGGCTTGGTTGGAAGAGCATATGACTCTTGATCTTGGGGTCTTGAGTTCGAGCCCCATGTTGGGTATAGAGATTATTTAAATAAAAACTTAAAAAAAATTAAAAATAAATAAATATACAAACTTCCTTGCCCATTTCTCCAGCCCCACAGGGGGGATCTTCTTGAATTCCTTTTATTCCTTCTACCAGGGAAGAGCCCTTTGGGGGGATTTCTATTTCAATTCTATACATGATCATTAAAATCCAAACCTCTATTATTGTGAGGGTCTGTTTTAAGGTCCAATAAACACCCCCCAGAGACATCACAACTCAGCAGGCTCCTCTGCTCTGGTTTTAAATTCCCTCATTCATTTTGGTTTCTTGCTATCCCTTTTCTTTCTTCTAAGCTTAGTTCCAGATTTACAACCTTTATTATATTTGCTAAGGCATTACTAAGTGAGTGGGTAGGAGTGGTTCTACATTAGCTCCATCTACCATGTGAGACTGGAAATCCAGTCCACTGCCTTCTGGCTCCCATGACGTTGAACAATCGGATGTATCTTCATTCCCCAATCTTTTGTATGTGACCTGTTTTCTCTCTTTGCAAGCTTCATCCCCACTGTTCTGGAATTACACAATGTGCCAACCAGACCTTTTTCCATTCACCATCCTGGAACCCTGTGATCATCAATTCTGGAAACATTCCTGATTTCTTTGATACATTTCTGTCCTTCATTTTTCCTTTCTTTATAGACCTAGGTGTCAGACGTTTCCATTCTGTTTCCTGCGAGTCTTTGTCAACTCTTTTCTCTCCCCTAACATCATGTTTTTAATACCAAGAACTCTTCCTTGTTCTGAGTTTTATAGCACTGTTTTATTTCATTAACAAAATACTGGCTCTTATTTCTTGGCAAATATTCACTGTGTTCTGAGGGTTTCTTCTGGGTACACCTTTCTCTTTGCTCGTTCTAGCCTCTACCCTTCATGTTGGGAGCTTTTAGAACCCATTCAGTGACCCTTAGCTGTCCACTCCTATTTGAAATGAGTCAACAGATCTTTATGGTGAGGGAACAGTTCTGTATCTTTTTTAAAAAAATATCTTTATTTATTTATTTATTTGAGAGAGAGACAGAATGAGCAGGGAGGAGAGGGAGAAGCAGGCTCCCCGCTGAGCAGGGAGCCCGATGCGGGGCTTGATCCCAGGACCCTGGGATCATGACCTGAGCCGAAGGCAGACGCTTCACCGACTGAGCCCCCCAGGCGCCCCCAACAGCCTGTATCCTGACTGCTATGGCGGCTCCATGAAACTTCAGGTGACAGAATGGCAGAGACTGCACACACATCGTATGCGCGCCAATGTCAATTTCCTGGTTCTGATAACGTCTGTGGCTGTGTAAGATGTAACCACGGGGGGAAACTGGGTGAAAGGTGCACGGGACCTCTCTGTGCTGTTTTGCAACTTCCTATGAATCTCTAACTATCTCAAGATAAAAAGTGAAAATAAAAAAAGCTGCGTCAATAATAAGATGATGGAAGCTTTGCAAACACAAGCAAGGCTTTGGATCATACAGATCACAGGAGCTGGGGTAGAACCTAGCTTTTGTTCCGAGGGACGGCCAAGCCCTACCAATGGCAGGTCTGTCTCTGACAGGGCTAATCCTCCACTCCCACGCCTCAGGCCTGGTTTCAGCACGCAGGGAGCAGGCAGGGAACTCAGCTGACACTTCCCCTCCCAGTGTACAGACTTTCCTATATCCACGTTTCATCTCCGAGTTATGCTGCCCTTTGCTACATCTGAGCTCTCTCAGCCCAGAGTCTCTGGTTCAACGTCTCCGGAGCACAAACCTCTGCTCTCTCGGGTGGGGTCTGTAGAGGTGCGGAGTCGTACCTTCCATCCCTCTGTCTTTGGGCCCAAACCTCACTTGCGCCTGGGGTAACATCAGGTGCCTCCGATTCCTGAGACATTCTGAGGGGCTGCTCCTTGATCTCCGTGGGCACCAACGTCTTAGCTTCCTCGGCTCTGCTCAGTCTTTGTCCCCCTTCCATCTTCTAAAACTTGAAATCTTTGTCTATTGTCTTCCCTCCCATTCTCTGTCCTCACAGGTTTACACATTTAAAAAATTCATTTACTGGGGCGCCTGGTTGGCTCAGTCGGTAGAGTTTTGAGTTCAAGGCCCACTCTGGGTGTAGAGATTACTTAAGTAAAGAAACTTAAAAAATTCATTTATGTCATTTTAGAAGGGTTTCTGGAGGAAGTGGAAATAAATGAATGTGTTCAATCTACCATGTTCACCAACCAAGATTTTTTTTTTTTTAAAGATCTTATTTATTTATTTGACACAGAGAGAGAAAGACAGCACAAGCAGAGGGAGCGGCAGGCAGAGGGAGAGGGAGAAACAGGCTCCCCAAGGAGCAGGGAGCCCGATGCGGGGCTCAATCCCAGGACCCTGGGAACATGACCTGAGCCGAAGGCAGTCGCTTAACCAACTGAGCCATCCAGGCGCCCCCAACCAGAGATCTTTAACCTTAATTTTTCAAAATAACCATGGGACATAACCGAAGATAGAAAGATGATAAGGTAACAAAAATAAGAAATCACAAATTCAAAAATTAGAAATCCGGGGTGCCTGGGTGGCTCAGTCAGTTAAGCATCTGACTCTTGATTTCGGCTTGGGTCATGATCTCAGGGTCCTGAGATCAAGCCCCACGACGGGCTCTGTGTTCAGCGCAGAGTCTGCTTGAGATTCTCTCTCCCTCTCCCTGCACCCCCCGCCCCCGCTCGGGTGCACTTGCTCTCTCCCAAAAAAATAAAATAAAAAATAATTTTAAAAAATTAGAAATCCTTAGTTCCGACATCCACCTACTTAATTTAGAGACCAGTTCATCTTTGAGGGGCTCTGCCGGTACTGCTATTCTAAAATGCGAAATGGTAGGAAGGGAAAAGAAAGCACAACTCCATCAGAAACTCCCCCAGTCACCCCAAGGGGCCACCTATCTGCGCAGACATGTGGCTTTCTGTTGCAAATGTCAAAAAAACTTTAAACTGCATAGATTGCTGGGATTCAACCACGACAGTCAGACCCAATCCGGGGCAAAGCTGGGCTCTGGGTGGAAGAGACTCATTGTCAGTGTCACCCGAGAGGCATGGGGAGTCGACAGCTCACACACTTACAAAATTAAATTAGATTCTTAAATGCTAAACTAAAAACAATCACTGAGAAAGTCACAAAACATAAATAGCAGCACATGTGCCCCTCAGACCGCCGCCCTGCTTGAGGACGGGGGATCTGTGAAGCGCAGTAGCCAAGCTGCGCTGGGCCGGCTGCTGCCTGCGTTACCAGGCGCCGCGTGTCACATGCGGGACACCCGCTCGCGCGCCTCGGCCCCACCGTGTTCGGACCTGCCACACGGCCACAGAAACAACTTGGTTACCAAGGCACGTCCGTGTCGAGCAAGGAGCACTCCATCACCTGCCGCACAAGAAATATTACAATACGTACTACGAGAGGGCCAAAAAGGAGACTAGCTGGACCAGGCTCTGCCTCTGAAAGACTTGGGTTGTGACTGGCAGTCTGTGCATAATTCATGAGACTGGTAAACGTCTGAAGGCCTGCCCCGCTGCCGAGGAAGCCCTATTTAGCAGCCCCTTTCTTATTCCTGGGGATGGTGGAGCCCCACATGTAAAACAATTAACTTAGTTCTAGAAAGATTTAGAATTAAGAGCCCTTTCAGTTTATAAGGATCGCAAATCCTCTAGAGTATGTTTAACTAGGAAAGGCAGTTAGATCCCAACATAAGGCTAGACGCCTGGCAGAGACCCCAGTGACACAGAGAGCACCTACCACAGCAAGCGGCCCACCTGCCCGACCCTGAAGGACAGAGAGCAGACCCAAAGGCACGCTCTACTAGGCAAGCCAACAAAGAAGACAATTAACAAGTGGGCAGATGCTTTTCTGGAATAGACATTTCTCCAGAGCAGATTCACAAATGGCTACTAAGCACGTGAAAAGACTCTCAAGGTCATCAGTCGTTAGGGAAACGCCCACCACACCACAGTGCAAATCCCACTCCACACCCACCAGGATGGCTGTAATGCGGAGGGACCGACGGCAGCGAGTGTTGCTGACGATGAGCAGCAACCGGAAGCTGCACACGCTGCAGTCGCACACAAGGTTCAACAGCGAGTCACCGCACCACCCAGCAACTCCACTCCCGGGCATAATACCCAGGAGAACCGAAAATACACCCCCCACACAAACTTGTACAGAAATGCTCGCAGCAACATTATTCAAAATAGCCCCAAAGTGGAAACAACCCAAGTGCCCATCAACTGATGAACGGGTAAGTGGCCGATCCACACAGCAGTTGCCACAAAAAGGAGTACAGATCCGCACCACAGCCCGAAGGAAACCTGAAAACATGCTCTATGAGAGGAGCCAGACCCAAAGGGCCGCACATTCCATGTTTTCATACAACATACACAGAATCAGCAAACCCACAAAGACAAAAACCCAAACACACCAGCATACCACGTGGTTACCAGGGGCTGGGAAGTGGGGGGAATTCAGTGCAACGGCCAAGGGGTAGAGGCTTCATGGGTGAAGACGCTGAAAATGTTCTAATTTTGCACAGTGGGTGCACAAACCTCTGAATATACTAAAAGCCATTTGCATTGTTTAACTTAGAAGGGTGAATTTTATGGTATGTAAATTATATCTCAAAAATGCTGGTGGTGTTTTTTTTTTTTTTTTTTTTTAAAGGCAAGCCCAAGGTTAAGCTGAAATTAGTGACTGCCTGGTTCCTCTCTTGAGCAGGAAGTTCTTGAGCATGTCTCCTGACTCACAGTATAAATCCTCTAAATCCTCTGTATTACAGATTTTATTTTTTAAGTCAAATACCAGAACCTATCTCAACTGTAACTAAATCACCAGAAAACTAAAATCAGCACTGCTAACACCCTCTACTTCTACTCCTAGAAGTCAGATGGTTGTCCTCCTATGAACTTTTCTTTCCTTAAGACGGAGTGTCTTTGTCCATTTGTGGCTTCCATCAACCTTAACCTGAACCGTTCAGTTTACTGGGGCCTCAGTTCCCAGACTATAAAATAAAGGAGTCAAATCAAACCCTCCCTTCTAGTACCACCACTGAGGGCCCAGACACACCCTCAAACCGAGTATACAGCCAATGTCAATCATCTCGGGGCTCCTGAAGACCCTGCCTTCACTGGGCACCTGATAACTAGAAACGCCCGTGTCCTCTGATGTCACCAGCACAGGAGAGGAGAGCTTGAGGTGTCAGGGTCTACAGGAGAGATGGAGAGGATGGAGACCCCAACATACCTTGGGCATTGCTATACAGGACACAGTCATCATCCCACTATGAGCTGCGTCGTCTGAGAAATGCCTCAGTGGAGCCACGTGAAAGAGACGGGGATTCTGAGAGTCCTGAAGAGGGCCCTCTTAGAGTCTGACCTCTACAACTGCCAGCCCGCGTCTGAACCAGCCCTGCCCTCCCCCCCGACTTACTTACCATGCCCCAGCCCAGCCCTCTGTTCGGGGAACGCAGGCCTGAGCTAAGGCACAAAAGACTGGCCTGCAGTCCTGCGGAGCTCAGGGACACCTCTGGTCACAAGAAGGGCCCGTTTCTTGGCAAGAGCAGAGTACAGTCAGAAAAACGCCTAGTCAACTGACCTGAGTTCTAGTCTTCCAGACGCTGCCTACTAGCTGGGATTCCTGCCTCAGTCACCAAAAAATCTCACCATCATGCTGGGAAAACAGGCATTCTAAGATGGAAGTGTAAATAGGTACTACTTTTGGGGATGACAGTTTGGTAAAATGAATCCAAAGTCTTAAGAGTATATTCCTATCCCCTGACCAATAATTCTGTTTTAGGAATTTATCCTGAGAAACTTAAACAATGTAGACAAAGGTATAAAAAAGTACCCAGTATAAGATGGTAGTTCCATTATTTAAAGCTATGAAAATCTGGAAACATTTTAGTTAGTCAAAAGAGGAGATTGATTGAAGAACCTTGGGTTCATCTGTTGGAATTACGGGCATTCATTAAAAAGCATGCTACCAAAGGGCCACCTGAGTGGTGCAGTCGGTTAAGTGTCCGACTCTTGGTTTCGGGTCAGGTGGTGATCTCAGCGTTTTGAGATTGAGCCCTGCGTCAGCTCCGTGCTCAGCACAGTCTGCTTAAGACTCTCTCTCCCTTGGGGAGCCAGGGCGGCTCAGATGCGGGACTCTTGATTTCGGCTCAGGTCATAGTCTTAGGGTCCTGGGATCGAGCCCTGCACCTGGCTCTGTGCTCTGCAGGGAGTCTGTTCCCTCGCCCTCTGCACCCTCCCCCTGCTCTCTCTCTCAAATAATTAAATAAATCTAAAAAAAAAAAAAAAAAAGCATGCTACCAAAATTTGAAGTGGGATGACAATGCTACGACACAGAAACATCTCCACCTGTGAACATCTAACTCAAGAACACTGCAGACAGGACCAAAGCCACGTTCCAGGAAAAGGGCAGTCCTACCTGGCCTTTCTAACACACTCAGTCTGTGCGTGTTTCACAAATGTTACACCTGAGAGGAGCATAGGCAGTGGCTCCAAATCAAAACTATTAAGGGAAGCCATCTGATCATGGAGGCCCCCAGGGTACAGGCGACAAGCACAATCAAGAAATAGGAGAACACGAAGAACATGTCAGCAGGGCACGGGATGAGCTCATCAACGGCAGAAAGGACCCTAAGGGCTGAGCAAGTCTCTGCGAGATGCCAGCAGTGCTGCGCCCTGGCCGGGCTGCAAGGGCCTGAGCACGGCCTGAACCCCGAGTCGACTGCTGCGCCGGCAGAAGGCTCAGAAGGAAGACCCTGATGCCGAAGCAGGGGAAAGGGGCAAATGAGTCTTTGTTACTGGTGTGCTCTCTCTCTTTTTAACAATTTATTCACTTATTTGAGAGTGTGCACATGCATGAGCAGGGGGGAGAGGAAAAAAAAGAGAGGGAGAGAGGGAGAATCTCAAGCTCACTCCCTGCTAAGCGTGGGGCCCGACTTGGGGCTCGATCTCACAACCTGAGGTGAAACCAAAAGTTGGACGCTCAACCGACTGAGCCACCCAGGCGCCCCTGGTGTTACTTGTTTTTTAAAATACAATCCAGGAATGATTCTTTAGGTTTGAGCCCTTGAGAATCAGGGTAACATCAAAGTGAGGGTAAATGTCAAGTAGCTCCTGAAGAGCTTCCTGGAACACCTGCAAAGTGTCAGGGGAGGGTCACCTGCACAGCAACAGATTGGATAACCTGCAATCAGGGGAAAAAAAAAAAACCTATAAATCTAAGATAAATAAGAGAATAATCCATCAATTTTTCTTCAGTGTTAGATCATCAGGGACTGAACAGGCCCCTGAGCCTGTAGACTTTCCCTACTTCCCTGACCGCAGGGCCCTACACTCCCACACTCTGCATTCACCTGTCCACCTGCTGTTCTCGCTGCCAGCCGCCATCCCTCTGGTCTGAGTACTATCCATGGTTACAGATCACTTCCAAACTGCCTCATTTTAGAGAGCATCTTGCTTGACCTCTACTCTCTGGCATTAAAAGCTGCTAAAAAGGGCACCTGGGTGGCTCAGTCGTTAAGCATCTGCCTTCGGCTCAGGTCGTGATCCCAGCGTCCTGGGATCGAGCCCTCCATCGGGCTCCTTGCTCAGCAGGGAGCCTGCTTCTCCCTCTCCCTCTGCCTGATTCTCCCCCTACTTGTGCTAATAAATAAATAAAATCTTAAAAAAAAAAAAAAAAGCTGTTAACAAAATTCTCCAGAAAGATAACTCTTAGGGAAGAGGATGAACTGAGGATTAGATAAAGTGAGAGATCAATCAGAAGGGTTTTTTCCAACATTCAAAAGACAATTATGCGAAATGCAATGTAGTATCGTGAATTGGATGCTGAAACAGAAAAAGGACTTTAGTGGAAAACTAATCCAAATAAAAGTGTGCAGTATAGTTTATAGAGTAAAACCAATGTTAATTTCTTACTTTTGACAAACATACTGTGTTACATAAGATGCTAACATTAGGAAGCTGAGGCGCCTGGGGGGCTCAGTTAAGCGTCTGCCTTCGGCTCACGTCATAATCTCAGGGTCCTGGGATCGAGCCCCATGCTGGGCTCCCTGCTTAGTGGGGAGTCTGCTTCTCCCTCTCCCCCTCTCTTCTGCTCGTGCTCTGGCTCTCTCTTAAATAAATAAATAAAATCTTTATTAAAAAAAAAATTAGAGGAAGCTGGTGAAGGGTATACTAGGATTTCTGCAACTTTTCTGTAAATCTGAAAAGTGTTTATTTTTATTTATTTATTTTTAAAAGATTTTATTTATTT
Organism: Halichoerus grypus; assembly: GCF_964656455.1. Taxonomy (NCBI): domain Eukaryota; kingdom Metazoa; phylum Chordata; class Mammalia; order Carnivora; family Phocidae; genus Halichoerus; species Halichoerus grypus. The sequence goes on from NC_135713.1 coordinate 204,493,214, forward strand.
ATTTGACAGAGAGAGCCCAATAGGCAGAGCAGCAGGCAGAGACAGAGGGAGAAGCAGGCTTCCCGTGGAGCAGGGAGCCCAATGCGGGGCCCGATCCCAGGACCCTGGGATCATGACCTGAGCCGAAGGCAGACGCTTAATGGACTGAGCCACCCAGGTGCCCTTAAAAAGTGTTTATTTTAAAAATGTAATTATGAGGGCATGAAATAGGACAACAATAAGAATAAAAGATGGGGGACAGACTGAACACACATTTCCGAGGTAGGCATCTCTCTTCCCATGGAAGATTCCAAGTATCTAAGACACTGTGCTTCCAAAACTGAACCTCCCTCACACTTCTCTGTCCACGCAACTACGGGCAGACTACTACCTGGGCGTGCACTCCAGAAGCCTGAGTCTCCGCCCAGCTTCCCACCCCCACTCCCTGGACGTCAGGAGACCACATGTCTACAGTGAACCTCGGTTACTTTCCTAAAAGGTTATTGTTTAAGGGGAACAGAGCTTCAGTTTGGAAAGATGAAAAAGTTCTGGAGATGGATGGTGGGGATGGTTGCACAAGTGTGAAGGTGCTTCGTGCCACTGAACTGCATACTTCAAAAGGGTAAATTTTATTATGTATATTTTACCACAATAAAAACCAAACACAATGGCTCCCTAACTCCCTCCTGATCATTGAGAGCCCTGGGCGTGCTCACACCCACTGGTCCATCCCCGTAGGTGTTACACCTGCTTTCCCAGCCACTCACCAAATGCCCCTCACGGCTTGGGCCTGCCACCCCGTCTGAGAAACCTTCCACAACCACCCCTCCATCCCTGCTCTAATTCAAAGTGCCATTACTGCTCTGATTCAATAGTCCTAACTGTACTTGGGAGTTTGGTCCCAGGGTCAAACCGAGCATCATCAGAATTATCCTTAAAAAGCCCCTTAAAGGAACCCTCCTACACTGTTGGTGGGAATGCAAGCTGGTGCAGCCACTCTGGAAAACAGTATGGAGGTTCCTCAAAAAGTTGAAAATAGAGCTACCATATGATCCAGCAATTGCACTACTGGGGATTTACCCCAAAGATACAAAAGTAGGGACCCAAAAGGCTACGTGCACCCCGATGTTTATAGCAGCCATGTCCACAATAGCCAAACTGTGGAAAGAGCCAAGATGTCCATCCACAGATGAATGGATAAAGAAGATGTGGTATATATATACAATGGAATATTATGCAGCCATCAAAAGGAATAAGATCTTGCCATTTGCAACGACGTGGATGGAACTGGAGGGTATTATGCTGAGCGAAATAAGTCAAACAGAGAAAGACATGTATCATATGACCTCACTGATATGAGGAATTCTTAATCTCAGGAAACAAACTGAGGGTTGCTGGAGTGGGGGGTGGGGTGGGAGGGATGGGGTGACTGGGTGATGGACACAGGGGAGGGTATGTGTTCTGGTAAGCGCTGTGAATTGTGCAAGACTGTTGAATCTCAGATCTGTACCTCTGAAACAAATAATGCAATATATGTTAAGAAAGAAAAAAAGAAGAAGAAGAATGTAGCAGCAGGGGAAGAATGAAGGGGGGGAAATCGGAGGGGGAGAAGAACCATGAGAGACGATGGACTCTGAAAAACAAACTGAGGGTTCTAGAGGGGAGGGGGTTGGGAGGATGGGTTAGCCTGGTGATGGGTATTGAGGAGGGCACGTTCTGCATGGAGCACTGGGTGTTATGCACAAACAATGAATCATGGAACACTATATCTAAAACTAATGATGTAATGTATGGGGATTAACATAACAATAAAAAAATTAAAAAAAAAAAAGCCCCTTAAAGCTATCACTAAGTCCAACACACCAGTTCTCCCTCTGGCACGGGAACAGGTCGCCGCTTTGTCCACTGAATACTGGATGGAATTGTTGGTTCACACATAAGAGCCATTTTTTTTCCTTGAAAAGATTATTTATTTACTTATTTGAAAGAGAGTGAGAGCGAGAGAGATCACAGAGGGAGAAGGAGAAGCAGACTCGCCGCTGAGCAGGGAGCCCGACGTGGGGCTCGATCCCAGGACCCTGGGACCATGACCTGAGCCAAAGGTAGTCGCCTAACTGAGCCACCCAGGCGCCCTACATAGGGGACATTTTGTATGAAAACACAGCACTTTCAACACTCTTGCGCCGTGTGTGTGTGTGTGTGTGTGGTCACACAAAGTAGATGCACATTAACTCGCCTGCACTGAAAAAGCCTCCTAACTGGCCCCAGGCTTCCAGCTACCCCACCTCCTACATCGTATGGACTGCTGCCAGATTATTCACTGCAAACTTTGAGATGGCTCCTCATGATGTGGAAAAACAACAGCACGAACCCAAACTCCTTTCCACCACAGAACCAGCGTGATGCGAAGTCTGAGGGGCCGCAGACCACATGGCTGTGGGGTCGGCTACCTGGGTTTCACCCAAACTCTTCACTTAGGACGTGACCTTGGGCAGCCTCATCTGTAAGACACATGAAATACTAACACCTAGTGCACAGGGTTCTCCCAGAGAGGCCTCGAGAGCCCACCCACGTGACGTGCTTACGACACGCCGAGAGCACAGCAGGGCACGAGCACCGCGGTCGCTGCCACCGCCATCAGATCCGGGCCGGCTAGCTGGCCCCGCCGTCGCCCGCCTTCTCCTCGCACCCTCCCGCCAGCTCAGCAGCCCTCGACGTGTGGTCCAGGAGGCTGAGAGCTTTCAGGAGGTCCAAAGTCCAGGTTTTCCACAGTCCTACTGGACGGTATTTGCCTTTCCCGCTCTCATCATCTCCGGAGTCTCCACTGGAACTTCCAGAGGCTACCTGGTGTAATGCTCTGAGGGCTAGAGTGAGTGCTTGCTTATTCTTGGGTTTTAAGTTCTGTTTCAATTTCTTACCTGTAAATATTGATACATATAAATAAAAGCTCATCGGGATAGTCAATAATTTGTAAGTGTAAAGGAGTTCTAAGGCCTAAGTAAACCATTTCTCCCAAATGTCATGCAAACTTCCCGCATCTGGCTTTGCTCATGTTGATCTTCCCTCTCAGATACCCTTCCGTCCCACCACTGTTGATCCAAATTCTTCTCACCTTTCAAGGCCTAGCTCAAAAGCTACCTGCACGAAAGCTTTTCCTAATGCTCTCCCACCCCCCCTCAGAAATGCTGTCCGTTCCCTCCAGATGGGACTCAGCACTTTCTACCTTATGAGTACCCCATTTGCTCAACTGAACAGGGATCCCCGGGCACCAGCTCTGGGCCAGGCTCTGTTCAGGCATGGACAGCAGTGAACAGCTTGTTCTGCCCTCTTACCTTCTGGTCAGGAAGACAGTAAACAAGGAAGCAATCAGATCTCAAATAATGCCTGATACTCTGAAGAAAATAAAGGTGAGGAAGGGATTGGAGGGAGGGTTTTCTCTCCCACCAGACTAAGTTTCTGAAGCAGCGCTAGCTAATACGTGAGCCACTGCAGAAAGAAGACTGTAAAATATTTCATTAATAATTTTTAGGGGCTCCTGGCTGGCTCAGTCCGTAGAACATGAGACTCTTGATCTCGGGGTTGTAAGTTCAAGTCCCATATTGGGCATGGAGCCCTACTTAAAAAATAAATAAAATAAATAAAATCTTTACACATAACAATAACTTTTATACTGATCACACGTAGATATGGTATCTTGCAGTCAAATGCTCTACCCCTGAGCTATACCCCCTAGATATGGTATCTTGGATGTAACGGGTCGAATACAACTTACTGGATGTAACCTCACCTGCTTCTATTTACTTTTTCGAATGTGGCTCCTATCAAGTTTAAAATTACAGATGTGGCTCACATCCTATTGCCATTGGGCAGGACTCTTCCAGAGCAGAGATCGGCAAATTATGGCCTGCAGGTCAAATCCAGCCTGCTGCCTGTTTTAAATAAGATTTTACTGGAACACAGCCATGCCCGTTCATTCACTTATTGTCCCCGAATGTTTTCATGCTACAATGGCCGAGTTGACTGGTTGTGAAGGAGACAGTACGGCCTGCTAAGCCTAAAATATTTACTATCTAGCCCTTTACAGAAAGAATGCTGGCCCCCGATCTAGAGTGCAGGGCCTGTGTGGGGGTGCTCTCTGGAGGCCCACAGCACCCCACCGGGGGCAGGGGGTGGCTGTGCAGCCCGAGGAGAGAGCCTGCACTGCAGCAGAACAGACATTAGGCTCTGCCCCTCGCCAGCCGTGTGGCTTTGGGAGAGTTACATGCATTCTCCAGGTTGTAGGCTCTCCCTCTCTAAAATGGGGACACTGGCCACTCTAGGGAAGAAGAAGATAATGTAAAGCATGTGTTCCACCGCCTGGCACACAGCACGAATCCACTGATACTGGATGGATAAAAAATAGCAAATTTCAATCATTTTCCTCTTGGACCGGTTGAACTATATTCATAACAACTCTCATTTTTCGTCCTAAGAAGAAATGAAATCCAATGAAACTCTCAGCAGCAACTGTGTATTAATATTGGTCAGTAGGCAATGGGGTGGGGAGGGAGAAGCAGGTCTTTTTAACAGGAACACTATGATCTGAAAGCACTACCTGGTTATTAGGGGCACTTAATGTCCCTTCCCTCCTGTTGTGCCCCTTTTGATAATTTCTGGCATTAACACTGCTACCAGAAGACTAAGGCAGAGGGGAGACAAAAACCTCAAACCAGTTACACCCAATAACATTTGGGGGGAACGGGACACACACACAAACAGAACCTACTGACATCAACGGGTTTTTAAGGACCTATAGGTCAGTCCCAGCCGGCAGAATCAGCCTCCCAGGGAGCATGTGAGACATGCACGTTCTCAGGCCCGCCCCAGCCGGTTTCAGAAGCCTGCATTAGCAAGAACCCCAGGTGATGCCACACACATTAGCCTTTCAAAGTGCTGGTCTAGACTCCATGTATCCGTGCTCTCCCCACCCTCCTGCCACCCCTGGTGAGCAGTGTCAAGTCGACGGTCCCCGATTCCTTCGGAGTAACAGGCCGGGCATGCTTATGCCCGTCGGCAGGACGCCCCCCCAGAGCGCGGAGGCAGGCAGAGCACAAAGCCTAAACTGCGTGCCCGGTTACTGTGCAGCTGGGGCGGCATTCCATCTCCGGCAGAGGAGCCTCACACTGAAGACTCAACCATCTCCATTCACGAACTCACACGTGTGAATGTAGGCCTGGCAAGTGTTTTCAGCGGGGTTGTTAGAGCTGCTCCTTGTGACAGCCTCGAGAGATGGGCGTTATACCATTTTATAAGCTGAGAAACTGAGGCTCAGAGAGGATGGGTGCTTCCACCAAGGTCTTGAAGTTACTACAGACGCTAGAACTCGGACGGCTTCTAAATGTTAAGCGGGTGCTTTTTCCAGATTATTCAGAGCTTGCACCGAGGACTTGGAGGAAACCCAGAATGGCACCAACCAGGGAGACTTTTCACTGGCTTCACGAGACACGGCCTCAGTTCTCATCCCAGCCCAGGCTCCTAGGGAGCCTGTGGCCAGCAGAGTGTTTCAATTTCTGCTGGGTTTTAAGCCCAGACACAACTGCATTTCAGCCACAGCTGACACCAGCTCTCGCCAGCTTTATCCTCGCCTGCTGGGCTCCTACTCTGCCTGGGGAGCTTCGTGATGGAAGGTGCTGAAACAGTCCACTACAACATGGCGTACTTTGATTAATCTGCTCTTCCTAGTGTCGGGACACCCACGTGTCTCAGTCCTGTAGCAATTATTCTCTCTCAAAAGAGCCCAGGCTGGACAATAAATTACATGGTCAACTTACCTACTACCCTAAGGGGAGTGTCAGCTGCCAGGTGCCCACACAGTTCCAACACAGACCACAAAGTGTCTGGGAAAAGGCTACGAATACTCCTTGTAGGTGAATGGGAAGGATCTGGTCATTAACTCAAACGCTTCCCGTGAAAATGCATGTGAGCCATTCAGAATACAAGCTTTCACTGCATATAAGGAGTCACTGTCTTGGTTTCTCAAGAAGCTTCCAAGCCAGGGAGAGGGAGCTCAAGTGTGTCGTTTAAGCGCCGTGGAGCATCAGAGGCAGAGAAGAGCACATGTGAACGGGGGAAGCAGATGAGATGCAGTCTACTGAAGGGGCAGGAGATTAAGTGTGAGCCATGGGCGAGGAGCCCTGAGTGACAAGCTAAGGCACGTCAGGAGGCTGGGTCCTGACACATCCAAGCAGTCTTCTGGAAGGTCAGCCGGTGGTGCTGCGGGCTGGGCTGAAGGAGGGCCTAGTGACAGGGAGACCAGACGAGATCAGTCCAGGCACGAGACCGTCAGAGAGCGAGCCCGTGTTGCAGCTCGGAAATGCAGAGGATGCAAGAGGCATTTCGAACAAAGATTTGATGACAAATTAGAATGGAAGCCTGACGCCAAAGGCACAGGCAACAAAGAAACAGACAAACTGGACTCATGAAAATTAAAACAACATTATAATGCACTAAAAGACACTATCAACCTAGTAAAAAGGCAACCACAGAATGGGAGAAAATATCTGCAAATCATGTATCTGATAAGGGATTAAATATCCAGAATATAGAGAGAGCTCCTGCAACTCAACAACAAAAAAGCCCCGAACAACCCCATTTAAAAATGGGAAAAGGACTTAAACATTTCTCCAAGGAAGGTACTTAAATGACCAAGAAACACATGAAAAGATGCCCAACCTTACTAGTCATTAAGTAAACACAAATCAAAACCACGGTGAGATATGACCTCGCACCCATTAGGATGACTACTATAAAAAAACCAGAAAATAACAAATGTCGGCTAGAATGTGGAGAAACCGGGATCCTTGCACACTGCCGGTGGGAATGGCACATGGTGCAGCTGCTGTGGAAAACAGTATGGCAGTTCTTCAAATAAAAGTAAAAATAAAATTACCATATGATCCAGCAATTCCACTTCTGGGGATATACCCAAGAGAACTGAAAGTTGGATCTCGAAGAGACACTTGCACACCCATGTTCATAAGCTGCGCTATTCACGACAGCTAAGCCCGGAGAGCACCCGAGTGTCCGCTGACGGCGGGATGGATAAGCCTAAAGCTGCAGATACAATGGACTTTCTATCACTCTTTAAAACGAAGGGAATTCTGACCTATACTACAGCATGGATGAACCTTAAGGCTATTATACTAAATGAAATAATATTTCACGTCAGAAAGTAGAATGGTGGTGGCCAGGGGCTGCCGTGGGGGGAAACAGGGCGTTGTTTAGCGGGCATCAAGGTTCAGTTTTACAAGACGACTAGAGGTCTGGAAACAGGATGGTGATGCCTGCACATTATGAATGTATTACTACCACTGAACCGCACATTTACTTTAGAATGGGGGCCCAAGAAGGTACATTTAAAATGATCCCAAATATTCTGGAATTTTAGAAGACATAAGCTGAAGTATTTAGAGGTGTCTGCCATCAGGTCTGCTTCTAACTTACCAAACGGCTCCGGCGAAAATGGATTTACGCACATTCACACGTACAGGTAAAGCACAGATGACAGAATGTTAACTGCTAACTCATGATGGTTGGTAATCAGTATTCACTGGCCTAGTCTTTCAACTTCTCTGTATGTTTTAAGATTTTTCATCATCAAAAGTTGGAAAAAGGAATTTTTTTAAATGCCACAGACCTGGGGGTGGGAAGGGCAGTTACACTCATGAGACTTTACAGCCACAATGTCTGCAGTTCTAGATGACAGGAGCTGTTAGGTAAGGGGTGCGGAACGTGGCGCGGGTGTGGAAGCCACGTGAACGCAGGGACGGCTGCAGCCCTGTGGGGAACAAGAGCCCCAAAGAAAAGACAGGAAGGCGGCGAGGGGAGTAAGAACATGATGTGGGAAGAAGTCTCACAGAGAGAAGAGGAAAAAGGCTAAAGAGAAAAATTCAGTACAGTCTGGTATACGGAAGCCAACAGAAGAAAGTTTCCAGTGCGAGGGCAGGACTGACCACAACCAACAAGGCTGACGGACCCAAAGGACAAGAACTAGGGAATCGTTGGTAAATGCAGTAATTGGGAATCCACTAGTCCTCTGTGACCTTCAGGAGAGCCGTTGGCATCCAGTGGTGAGAGGCCAGGGAGAGGCTAAGGGGCTCATGGGTCGTGAGGAAATGCAGCAGACAGCCCTCGCGAGCGGCAGAGTGCTGGGGTGCCCCAAAGCATGCTGAGCGTAGGGAGAAACGCTCTTTCTTCTATTTGAAGATGATATCATCAACCTTCAGGGCCCTCAAACTCCCTTAAGTAATTAAACAGAGCAGACAAATAAGGGGATGCTTTCAGCACGGAGTATGTCTGCTCCTGATGCTCCTGGAAGCGTGTCTGCTCCTTCCCACCTGCACCTAGGAGGGCCAGCAAGTCGTCCTGTGAACACGCCGGTCACAGCAGTGTCACCAACCGTCACCACAGCAGCAGCTCCCGCAAAAAAGATCAAAATTAAAACAAGGTGGAAAAACCTCATCAGAGCCGCTGAGTGTGAAAGACCAGCTCTCACTTGCAGGATGCAAGTGAAGAACACTCTTTTTAAGACTGCAGGAAATCTCTCCTGCTAGCTGGGGTTTTTCATTTTATTATTGGATAGGATTGACGACTTTTTCTTTCTTTCTTTCTTTCTTTTTCTATTTTTTTTTTTTTTAGCACTACTTAGTATCTTTTTTTTTTTTTTGGTGAAGATTTTATTTATTTATTTGACAGAAAAAAACACACGAGAGAGGGAACACAAGCGGCGGAGTAGGAGAGGGAGAAGCAGGCTCCCCGCTGAGCAGAGAGCCTGATGCTGGGCTCGATCCCAGGACCCTGGGATCAAGACCTGAGCTGAAGACAAACGCTTAACGACTGAGCCACCTAGGCGCCCCAGCACTACTTAGTATCTTAAACTTAAAAATTTTTATATTGCCATAGCTAGAATGAATCTTCACCAGATATAGCTATGCTATTGATTTAAACCATAAGTGATCTAGGATCTTATTCCTTTGACCTAACTACAAAAAATGTTTCAGTCTCAAAATATACAAACCCCTCGACCAAACAGTCAACCAGATTTAACCCCAAAAGACCATTCACTCCAGTACGTATCACCTAGCTGAATACTTCTGAACAGTGTATCATTTGCCTTTACGTTTGTTTTATTTATTTATTTTTTTTTTTTTTTAAAGGTTTTATTTATTTATTTGACAGAGAGAGACACAGTGAGAGAGGGAACACAAGCAGGGGGAGTGGGAGAGGGAGAAGCAGGCTTCCCACGGAGCAGGGAGCCCGATGCGGGGCTCGATCCCAGGACCCCGGGATCATGACTTGAGCCGAAGGCAGACGCTTAACGACTGAGCCACCCAGGCGCCCCTGTTTTTTTTTTTTTTAAAGATTTTATTTATTTGAGAGAGAGTGCGAGCACATGAGGGGGGAGGGGTAGAGGGAGAAGCTGACTCCCCACCAAGCAGGGAGCCCCAAAGGACGCAGGGCTGGATCCCAGGACCCTGAGCCTAAGGCAAATGCCTAACCGACTGAGCCACCCAGGTACCCCTGCATTGATGTTTAAATCGAAAACTTGCTTTTCACAATCCTGCTTCAGAAGAACACAGTTTATCATCTGTGGGCAAAACTGACCAAAGGATCCATTCAACACGGTCAGCCCTGGGTTGAAGGACAGGTAATCCTCAACCTCAGAGTGCAGCTGAAGAGCAAAACAAGAGCAAATAACCTTGGAGTAGATAAATTCAGAGGCCTATCCATTAACATGATTCAATTTTCTTCTGAACTACAAAAATTTCCAGTAAGCGTTTTGCTCCTCCCTGCCTATAACCACACATATGTCAGGTGGTTCCTAATACAGCCCCCTGAGTCCAGCAGAAATGTCAGAAACAGAAGCAATTCTGAACGTGTGCCCCACTCACTAGAGCTCCAAGTGTTGGATAGGCAACAGCCTTGAAAGCACGACCTTCTCAGGCCTGGTGCCCGGCCACTGGGCAGGTGGAGCCTCAGAAGGAGCTATAGTTAAAAACACCAAAATCCTAGTAAATATAAGTGAGAGCATCTTGTAAATGAAAAGGCACATTTCCCTCTTTTGATTATCCATTTAAATAAGCACCCTCCCACCCCCATGCAGAAGCAGGCTAAGCTCTGGGCAGGGAAACTCTGACAACTTCCGTCAGTCGAACAGGAGCACAGATCACGTCCTCCCGGTTAGAACTACAGGATGGCTCTTAAAAGAGATCACCCCAAATCCAACTCTGAGGGGACCACCAGGGGCAGCTGAAACCGATCCTGGGCCCAGCACTGTTGTGATGGGGATTCAGGTCACACCACTACAACCGCACCCGTTTTGAAAGTACTGGCCCCACAGAGGGTCCACTGGACTCCATGAGGCCCTTGGGTAAAACAGTTAAAAAGCAAAATTTCTCTAGATGGAATGGGAAAATTAAAAAAAAAAAAAAAGAAAGAAAGAAAAGAAAAGCAGGAATAACAATGAAGTGGGGATGGAGGGGGTGCAAAAGGACCTTTAATGTCCTAAAACAAAAACAAGGTGGCGAGCACAGTCAAATTCGGGGCAACTAAACAGGAAGGAACTGAGTGGCACTCAGCCTCTCTCCAAGGAGTCCTTCTGAACCTGTCTCATGACTCAGCATTCCCAGCGGGAGGGTGACAACAGCAGCGAGAGGGGACAGGTCTCTGGGGGCAGGACGTGCAGCTGGATTTCCTAACACCATTTCTAAGACAACACAGAAATGCTAGTTCCTTAGACTTTTGGTCGGGGGAATAAACCAGTGTTGGAATGAATCACACTTATAGAGACTGCTTTCATTCAAAATCTAGGGGTACTCACAGGATCTCTAGAAATAAAATGTGCTTTCTGACAAAAGTCATTTTTGAGAATGACTACGGGGTCAGGGAAGGAAAGATGCAGAACAGAAGCACACCGCAAGTGCCAATCTAGTGTCTCTCCCATTCTGCTCCCCAGCGTGATCTCCCTCTGTCTTTCCACCCATCCCAACACCCTGTTCCTTTCTCTCTCCTTACCTGTGGTTACATCCTCTCCACTAAGATTTTCAAGTGTTTACAGACTGGATGATTAATGCCAACCACAGGGTCTGTGACTCATGTTTAATCAGGGTGCTTGATATAGTAATGATCTATGAATCCTGAACTTAAACATTCTCAGGTGAGAGCAAACTACACTTACTTCAATTTGTAGTCAGGTTCCTCCACTTATTAGCAGTGTGACATCAGACAAGTTATTTAACCTTGCCCCCTCAGTCTCCTCTGAAATACACGGGTAATAATAGTACCTAATTCACAGGGTTGTTGGGAGCACTGAGTAATACAGTAAAGCACTCAGTGCCTGGCTCACAGTAACACTACATAATGTCTGTCCTTATTATTATTTTAAAATACAAAAGCAACACTCTACCATCCTTGTAATTCATTCTTTTGGAAACTTCCAAAAGATGTCTTCCAAATTCTGGAAAATATACACACGTATACATATATAGTCATTTGACATCCCGCCGCCACCCCCCGCCGGGAGGTTAGTGGACTTTGGCAGGTATTACTTTAAACGTGCATAAAGTTTCAGAGGAGGGAAGTTCATGAGTATTTATAGAAGTAGCTTAATATATCCACCAGGTCATGAGCAACAATGTGATTGATTAGTAGGAATTCCACCACCACTGAAACAAACCCCGCTGGGGCATCTTTTGCCTCTGGAGGCGTGGCTCTCCGTGATGCACAGAAGTGATCTCCTGAAGGGGTGGGGCTGGCATGGCCCCCTGTGATGCACAGAAGTGATCTCCTGAAGGGGTGAGGCTGGCGTGGCTCTCTGTGATGCACAGAAGTGATCTCCTGAAGGGGTGGGGCTGGCGTGGCTCTCTGTGACGCAGAGAAGTGATCTCCTGAAGGGGTGGGGCTGGTGTGGCTCTCCGTGATGCACAGAAGTGATCTCCTGAAGGGGTGGGGCTGGCGTGGCTCTCCGTGATGCACAGAAGTGATCTCCTGAAGGGGTGGGGCTGGCGTGGCTCTCCGTGATGCACAGAAGTGATCTCCTGAAGGGGTGGGGCTGGCGTGGCTCTCCGTGATGCACAGAAGTGATCTCCTGAAGGGGTGGGGCTGGTGTGACTCTCCGTGATGCACAGAAGTGATCTCCTGAAGGGGTGGGGCTGGTGTGGCTTTCCGTGATGCACAGAAGTGATCTCCTGAAGGGGTGGGCCTGGTGTGGCTCTCTGTGATGCACAGAAGTGATCTCCTGAAGGGGTGGGGCTGGTGTGGCTCTCCGTGATGCACAGAAGTGATCTCCTGAAGGGGTGGGGCTGGTGTGGCTTTCCGTGATGCACAGAAGTGATCTCCTGAAGGGGTGGGGCTGGTGTGGCTCTCTGTGATGCACAGAAGTGATCTCCTGAAGGGGTGGGGCTGGCTCTGTCTGATGGACCTCAGGATGGTGGCGGCTAATAGCCAAGTGGCCATACCACCCAGCTACGCTTCTGGTTCAGGCTCGTTTCAGGGGCTAGAAAGACAGATCTTGTCTTTTATTGCAGTGAGAAAAATGAGGCAGTGACTAGGCCAAGGTGATTCAGAGTAGGTGACGGCTGGGAAGAGCACCCAGGGGTTTTGACTTCCAATCACAGGACACAAACACACATCCCTCATCTGGTGAAAGTGCCCTTGAGTGAAGCGGCAAGTCAGACAGAGACATAATCAAGGCACTGAGTCCCAGGAGTTAGAAAGGGGGAACCAAAGGACAAAGAATAAAATCACAGAACAGCTGTGCCAGTCTGCAAGTGCTGTGATCCTATCTGAATAAAATGCAATTAGATGCACTCAGTCCTGCATCTTGGTTAACCTTACATAATTTCTTCCTATTACATCACTAAGAACAATTGCTTTTAATGAGTCCAGCACCTGGACAAGTGAAGCAAGCAACCTTCACATGCTATGATGCTACATCTAAATAGTTTTCCCCAGGGAAATGTTGGCCTGAGTAGAAGCCAAAAATAAACTGAAAAGCCAATTCCTAAGGGACCTGTCATGAAGGATGCTACACACACACACAGAGCCTTAGAAAAGCAGAGTGATCACAGACACAGCTTTAACTTAAAGACATTAAATCTCAAATCAGGAGAGACTCTGGATGTTGTGGCAACTTTAAGCAAAAGACAGCACACAAGAGATGGGGAAACTAAAGCATAAACAGGAAGCCCCCAAACTTGGACTGACAAACAGCAGTCTGTTCTCTTCCTAACAGGGGCCATTCTGTCCAACCATGACAGGTGGAGACCGGAAGGACCCACCATGTCTAGCCAGCGCTCAAGAAGGCAAAGAGACTGGCGGCATTTGGCTATATTCCAAAATGTTACTCAAGGATGGCCACTGAGAGGGAAAGGGTAAGTCATATAGAAGATCTCTGGGCAAATGGGAAAAGTTACAAGTGGGTAAGTCAGATGAAGGGGACAGGAGATTGAGGAAAGGAAGGAGCACAAGGTACGTGCTTGTTTTAAGTCCTAAAGAAGCTTGACTTTGGCTGCTGGAAGCTTCAGGAACTGGACCATAAATTCTGCAGTTTCAAGGAAGAGCTATTTCTTTTTTTTTTTTTTTTAAGATTTTATTTATTTATTTGACAGAGAGAGACATGGAGCGAGCACAAGCAGGAGGGAGCGGCAGAGGGAGAAGCAGTTTCCCCACTAAGCAGAGAGCCAGATTCGAGGCTCGATCCCGACCCTGGGATCATTACCTGAGCTGAAGGCAGACGCTTAACCTACTGAGCCACCCAGGCGCCCCTACTTATTTTGTTTCTGTTGATAATTTTCATTGAAGTGGCCAGGAGGGGGTAGACCTTGTTGGCCAGCCTCTTCATCTCTTTATGAATTTGTTCATTAAAACTTAAGAGACTAGTATTAAGCCTTTACTCATTGCCCAACAAATTAACCTGAAAACTACAAAAATACTCCACAGCCTACTAAACACTCCACATTAAAAGGGTACCATTAAAAAAAATTCCAATAGGTGGCAGCCCTAAAAAGAAGTATGTTTCTCAATACTGTCACCACCCTATTCTATCAGTAACTGGGTTCTCAAATCTCATAACCAAATTAGTGATGGAGTAGGAATCAGAACCTAAATGCTCAGCCAACGGTCTCTCCTTTACAGCACACTGTCACCTCCACGGATTTATAAGGGGTGAGAGATGAGAAGAAAAAAAATCTTCCTACCACTTCCTAGACTGCAAGGTCCCACCCAGCACCCTAGTTGGGGTCATCTGTGCCTAGGGTTCATGGTGACCTACAGCTACCTATCAGGTATACAACCCCCCAAGCCCCCAAACAAACCTACTCTTCATTCCTACAAGAACCAGGTCTTGCCATCCACAAATGGACACTACACGCCACCGCTTCCTACAGTTCCTATGCCCTTTAGCTTTTGCTAAGCTCAGAAGCTCAGACACTCGTGGCAAAGAAAACACCACCACTGGAGCCACAATGGATTTCAACAACTTCAACGCAAATCACAAGAGGGCAGCTTCAAAATGTATCCAAGCTGGTGCCTTAAACTTGTTTTCTATTTAATTCCTAGATAGGTATTTTAAGTCAAACTTGGTATAATTACACACGGCGGGAGGAGGCAGACAGAACATAACTGTAAATAAAGTTAACCACCAAAGTCAAGATGAACAGAAACAACAACTGATAAACATGGCAGCTCCCGGTAGTGGAGCTTGGCCTGCCCGCCCAGTCCCAGGGCAGGAGGCCATGACACAGTGAAATGAGTTGCATTTCAAGAGTCACCAACCTCTAGAGAAGATGGTTTAGGGAAAAACATTTTTCAAAAACCCACAGGAAGACATCAGCAGCCATTCGTTAGTTAAGACAATGTAGAAACACTGTATAAAGAGCAAAAATCTTCTCTTTCCGACGTAACAACACCAGTGGTAATTTTTAACAAGCATTCCACTATAAAAGGTACAATTTTCCACATACTTTTGCAAACGAACTTAAAATTTCTTCCCGAGTCAGAGCGGCTAATGCCTGATCTGCATTTCTCTGAGGGGAAGCCAGGGGTCCTGTATGCGGATTTCTGTGTCTGTGGATGTGTGCACACTGGAAGGAGAAAGACCCTGCTGCTATCAAGTCACTCGTGCCACTAGGAAGTGGATCACAGGCTCTTCCTGGGAGTGGGGCCTCTTCCCCTGCCAAGAGCTGTTATCACAAACCCCCTTTGTAGCGTGGCAAGCCCTATTCCTCTGTGGCCTTTTCTCCCAGTGTGTGAGAAACCCAGATTAACTTCTCAAGTGCCCTCCCCTGAAATCAGACCTGTCAACAGCCCAGGCCCGATTCCTGCTTAGAAATGTTTTCTTCAAGGGGAGAAGGAGGAGGAGACGAGGAAGGTGTGAAAGATACAGGGGTGTGTGCGTGCGTGTGTGAATCACTGATAGGAATTCACACTCAGGAGAACAAGACAGAAGAAGCCACCAAACCAACCTTGGTTCAAGGTTTCAGGTTTAAGATGATAAACCCCTTTGTCTGTAAAACTGCAATATTCACCAGCCTCACCCCAACAGCGTAAGGGAGTCTGATGTTTGCCTGACAGCCTCAGGTCAGGAAAAAACCTTGGGTTTCCAAATGGGTGGCTCTTGTCCATCCATGGTTCCACAGTATTTTTTTTTTTCTTCAAGAAGTCCAACTGCACTTGGGAGTCATCAATCCCAGTCGCAGCTGTCACATCCCCCCCACCCCGTACTATTAATACCACGGCTCTGATCGTTAATGATTTTACTCACAAAGTTCCCCGCAGCAATTAAAACAAGGCAACAAGGTAAAAAAAAAAAAAAAAAAAAAAAAAAAGGGCGGGGGGAGGGGGTCGGGTTTCTTTACCCATTATAACGCATTCTGTCATCTAGGGAACTTCCTGGGTTTTTATGCCGTCTGAGATTTTCACCTCTATCCTTGTTTTGGAACGCCCACCACCCTTCCCGCACGGACCCGGCACGGCCTCCCTTCCTGGATGCACAATGCAGTATGTAGCTCCTCGGGGGTCAGCGAAACGCCGCACTGGTGTAATGCCGAGCGTGCCCCAGAGCCTGAGGAGTCCCCCACGGTAGTGGGTCCACGTACAGAATCTCGAGGCCGACACCACAGCACCGCAAGGCTCGGAAGTCCCTTCGCGTGGGGAAGCCCGGGGCCCGGCGGCCCGGGGCTGGTGCAATGACTTTGCACCGGAGCGTCCCCCCGGCGGAGGCTCGTCCTCTCGCCTCGGCCCACTGCAGCTGCACCATTCCGGCCAGCGCCTCGCGCGCCTCCCCTCCCCGGCCTAGGGCTCGGGCAGCAACTCCGTCCCCGCGTCGGCCCCCGCCCCGGCCCCCGCCCCGGCCCCGGCCCGCCGCACCTTGGTCTCCTTCACGTGCTGCTTGACTCCCTCCGGGTACCACTGGACGCGCACGTAGCCGCGGCGCAGCGGGCTGGCCCGGCCCTCCTCGTGGCCCGCGCCCCCCGCCTCGGAGCAGCCCGAGCTCCCGCGGCCCTCCTCCTCGCCCTCCGAGTCCGAGTCCTCGCCGTGGATGAGGCGCACCAGCCCGAAGTGCACCGAGCCGCGGTAACGGCCCGACACCAGGTCGTGAGAGAACAGCAGCCGCTGCGAGCCGGCTTCGGGGCCGGAGTCCGAGGACGGCCCGGAGGCCGAGTCCGGGCCGGGCGCCAGGGCGGGGGCCGCGTCCGGGGTCGGGGCCGCGTCCGGGGCCTGGGCGGGAGCCGGAGCTGCGGGCGCGGGCGCTGCGGGATCCGCCATAACTGCTCTGCGCGAGTCTCGGGCGGCGGCGGTGGCGGTGCTGGCGGTGGCGGCGGCGGCGGTGGCGGCGGCGGCGGCGAACGCGGCACGGGGAGGCGGGGCCAGCCGGCGCGGGGGCGGGGCCACGGCGCGCTGACGTGGCCCTGCGTGCCGCCGTCGTCAAGGAACCGAGATGCGGTTGCTAGGAGCTCTTGCCTCGTCGCTGGGGGACGCTGGAGATGCTGCAGGGGACGGGGGTGGGGGGGTGGGGGGGACGGTGGACTTCGCGAGGGAGGGGCGGGGCCAGAGGGGGTAAAAGTTAGGGGAGCGGGACTGGGTGGGGACCCGGGAGGAGGAAGTGCAATGGGCACCGAGGAAAAGGGGAGTGGCCGAGGTGGGGCGAAGGATGGTCCGGGGACTGTCAACAACATTTAATGAGCCTCCTTGGCGTCTCCAGCCTAGTCCTACGCACTGGGAGGGGTAAGAAAGAGCAAGATACCGTCCCTGTCCTCTAGGTGTTTACAGCCTAGTTGGAGAGACAAAACATATACATAATAAATAGCTAAAAAGCAACTCCAAGGCAGCTTGTAAGCAAGGCTATAAAAGATACAGAGAAAGAGCGCATCTAGAGTGTATTGTATTAGGAAATCACATGCAAAGCTTGGAAGGTCATGACCCCTCAGGGATGGGTCATGGGGTTGGTGAAGGAGGTCCAGAGAAAGATCAGAAAGATAAGCATTAGTGGCCTCTATCGTTTGGCTTTAAAACCATCTAGAGGGGCTCAAAGCTCCATGAGGCTTAGTATACATGGCAAGAGGTGGGATGGTGAGGTAGTTAGCAGTGGGAGCCATGGTTGTTGCTGCCACTTACTAATCTTATAAAGGTAGGTAAGCGGATAAACTTCTTTTCACCTTAATTTTCTCATCGGTAAAATTGGGGTTATAATACCATTGGCATCTCAAATGGCAACTGGGAGGATTGAAGGAAGCAGAACAGTGCCTGACATACATTTCCCTCCAAAAAGCTTAACCATTACTATAATATTTCAACCCGCCCTTCCTAGACTAAAATTTTAGACAGACAGAACTGTTATACTTACGGTTTGCTCCATATTGCTATTTTAAAATATAAAAAGTAATTATACTAATGTGTCCCTTAAGTAAGTTCCAAAAGATTTAGATAACATTCTCAGAGGACAGATTCGCAATGGGTTTGTTTTTTTTAAAAAAGATTTTATTTATTTATTTGACACAGAGAGACACAGGAGAGAGGGAACACAAGCAGGGGGAGGGGAGAGGGAGAAGCAGGCTTCCCGCTGAGCAGGGAGCCTGCCTAAGCGGGGCTCAATCCCAGAATCCTAGGATCATGACCAGAGCCGAAGGCAGATGCTCAACGACTGAGCCACCCAAGCACCCCTCAAATTCATAATGGGTTGTTAGAAGGCAATTAAGAATACTTAGGCTATGGTCCTAACCTTTCTCAGTCAAATCATTTTTTTCCACATTTTCCTGCAAGACCATTAAAGATAGATTGGTAGGATGGTTCAATATTACAGTATTTGGGTTCTTTTTAAAAGGCAGGATCCCTGTTCTTTGAGTATTTTACAGACTGCCAAGGCTATAGAACTATACTCCTGGAAAAATCCTAAGAACATGCATGAAGCACTGATGGCAGCCCGAGTATACAATGTGTCCTGAGCCAAGCACTTCGAGAATACTGATGTAATATTGGGGTTGGGGTGGTTGTCAATGGACCCAGATCTTAGAAAACTCACATACTGGGCGCCTGGGTGGCTCAGTTGGTTAAGCGACTGCCTTCGGCTCAGGTCGTGATCCTGGAGTCCCGGGATCGAGTCCCGCATCAGGCTCCCTGCTCAGCAGGGAGTCTGCTTCTCCCTCTGACCCCCCTCCCTCTCATGCTCTCTGTCTCTCATTCTCTCTCGCAAATAAATAAAAATCTTAAAAAAAAAAAAAAAGAAAAGATACGTGTTCTTTAAAAAAAAAAAAAGAAAACTCACATACTAAGGTATAGAAAAAAACGGTGGCTAAATGACCTGAAGGGGAATTAGGATACAATTTAGGGGCAAAGCTGGGCTCACGAACCACGGCCTTTCCATCCCAGACCACTGTGAAGAGTGGCCGTCTGGAATCACTGCTGGGAGGACTCCGTTCCCCACTCCCTCCCCGATAAAGACCTGGCAGGCTTAACAGCAATAATGTAGTAGCTTCGGTTCCCTTAGCCCTGTCTCCTTAGTCCCCTGATAACCTAACATTTATTGAGCACCTATTATTGACCAGGTGCTGTGCCAGACACATTCACATATATTATCTTGTTATCCCAATTGTGGATATAGGTGTACGTTTTTTTGTTTGTTTTTGTTTTTGAAGTAAGCTCTAGGCCCTGCCTGGGGCTTGAACTCATGACCCCAAGATCAGGAGTCACAGGCTACACCGACTGAGCCTGAGCCAGCCAGGCTCCCCTGGATATAGGAGTACGTAACCCCATTTTATCAATGAGGAAACAGGGTCCAGGAATTCAGAGCCTAAGCTCACAACATAGTAATCTGCAGAGCAAGTTGGAATCCAGTTTTCCTGAGTCCAAGTGCAGGGGCTTTTCTAGTCCCTGGGTCTGTCAGGGGATGGGGGAGGGGGCGAGCAAGTAGGGTGAAGGGGCAGGGCAACGCGGGCCCCAAATCGTTGATGTCAAAAATCCAAGTGGGTTTTGCACTGTACTCCAGCTTATGTGTGTGTTCGTTTTAATACAAAATGCCTCCTCCCTGATCGTTGAGTAAAATTGGCACAGTCCAGGAAGACGTGCCATGTTTATTCTGTGGCTTCTTGTAATAATGGCTAATAATAGCTACCAGTTATTGAGCTGTAACTTAATACCAGGTACTATACTAAGTGCTTTACATAGATTATCCACCTTTACATAGATTAGTCCTCTGTGAGAGAACAAGTATGAGCCCCCCTTTTGTGAAGGTTCATGCCCACGCTGGGCTGCCCCCTCCCCCAGGAAGCTGCTAGGTTGTAGGTAAGAGCCCTCGGTTCCAAATGCTGATCTCTCCCTTACTAACTAAACCCCTTTTGAGCGTGTGGGTCGTGTCTTAGGTATGGGTGTTGCCCCAGTGCCTAGTACAGTGCCTGGTACAGACTGGCTGCTCAGTGATGTACCATACCTGGGGGGGGGGGGGTCAAAGGCCTGAGATTCCTGTCCCTCCATTTGGTCAGTTTCCCGTCCTCCCCCTATACACCCAAGGAGCTGCCCCTGCTATCTCTCAGCCTTTTTTGTCGCCCCCAGTTTGAGCTGTATCAGAGTCCTTTTAGAAGAAGGCTCAGTACGTTCCTCCCCACCTCACTCAGACCTGAGATGCTCCAGTCAAGGTTTGACCCCTTCCCAGTCCCCGAGCCCCCAACCACAGTCTGCACACCCAAGCTGGTGAGTGGGGTGAGCTGGGATGGGAGCATTGGCTCAGTTTATAGTTTCATAATTGCTGAATGAAAAAAAAAAAACACCTTCATTCCCCAGTGGAGAAACCCCTCCTCTCGTGGCCCCAACACCCAGCCCTCCTTGGAGAATAGAGATTCTTCTCCGGGGAATTTTGCTTATTTACAGATATGCCTGCCAGAAACTGAGCCAGTCTGGCCACTCCCCTTGCTAAGGGGCTGGCAGGGTACAGGAGGAGCAGGGAGGGCTGCTGATCTCTGGGAAGCAGGCCCTGTCTTATCCCTATCTTAAACGGCCACTGGTTTAAGAAGTGTGCTTGGGCCTCAGGGCCTCACACTGCCTCATGGGGGAGCCCCAGCCCGCTTGGCTTCTCCAAACTTCCCTGTGCAAAAGAATCCAGATGGGCCCAGAGAACTCCTTCTACCCTGAAGTGCCTGCTTGCAGGCTCTAGGGTGCCTCAGCACCGGGGTCTTCAGCTAGGAAGGTGGAGTGGGAGGGGACCTACCCTGGGGGGCCGTCGCTAGCCTACTTGGAGAAATGCCTCTGCCTGAGGCTCCAGCTGGTGGCTGCTCAAGAATCATGGGCTTTTGGAAATAAACGGGTCCTTCTTACCCCTGGAGCCTTACCCCTTTTTGTGTTGATGCCCTGGGAGAACCGTGGGATTTGCCCAAGATCACCCTGCAGTACGGTCAGGATTAGGACCCAGATGGGCCGGCCCTGAGCCATTCTCACTCCTGACTCAGGAATGGTTGCAATCCACGGGGCAAACTAGTTTGTGCCGGGGGCACCAGTGAAAAGGTTGAACAGTAAGTGAGAGCCCAGGTTTGGCAGGTGTACTCTGTTTCCCTCCTTCCTTTGGGTACAGGGGCCAGGGACAGCACATCCCCCGGGCCAGCTTGAAGAACAGTGGGGCTGCAGTCACTCCACCATTCCCACTCTTCACCACCAAGTCCCAGATCGCCAGGGCCTTCCCCTCAGCACCAACTCATGGATACTTCCTGGATGGCCAGCCAGATGTCACAAACCCATTTCCCCCAAACCCGTGTCTTCTCCCAGACTCCTCATCCAGGTTGATGGCAGCATCACTTCCCTGGGTACCAAGCTGGCCACCTGAGGGTTAATCCTTGATCTGAAGTGCCACATGCGATCAAAGCCCAGGTCATGGCCCCTCTACCCTCTTTCCAGCCCCCTCAGGTCCAGAGCGGCTCCCCTGGGGGCCGCTCCACGGGGAGATAGGGTGGTGCCGTGGCGCCGTGGTGCTGTGGCTAAGAGTGGGGTTCCAGAATCAATGGACCTGGGTTTGAGGCCTGTGATAGATACCGTTGACTCACTATGTGACCTTGGGTAAGCTATTTCACTTCCCTGAGACTCAGTTTCCTTTCTGTGAAATAGGAGTAATAATAGTACCTACTTCCTAGGGCTGTTGACAATGTAACTGGCACGGTCAATATATGGTGCTTTGTGTAGGGCCTCTTCAGGTGGTGGGGCCTGATAAACATTACCTGCTGGTATGAGTTCATCCCCATCTCTCGCGCACACCAGGGCTGGAGCCTCCTTCCCCTACCCCCGCCGCCGCCTAATCCATCCACCACCTTGTTCCCGGGGACATTGAAAATGCAAACAGGATCATCCAGCTTCTTGGCTTACCATGTCTCTGGGGCTCTCCTGGTCCGGCAGAGAATGACACGGTAGCCCTTCCGGAATTATCTTCTCTACCTACCTCTAACCCTGTGTGCCAACTCTGTGCCCTGCACACATGCTCCGTGCTCCAGCCTTGGCCGCTTCCTTCAGGACCCCAATTTTTGGTGCCTGGTGTCTTTTCCCTTGTTCACCATCTGCCTGTAAGTTTTTATGCCTCGATTTCAACTCCTGTTTTTACCAAAAGAACTCCTTTTCATCTCACAAAACCCAGATCGGGCCTTCTTATCTATGACGTCCTCCAAGCACCCCGTTCCCCTGATTATTTCTCCCACTTACCTGGTAATACCTGTGGGTTGTTATTTTTTCCCCTCTGAATCTAAAATATCTTCTTAATAATTTTATATTGATTACTTGTTGAAATGTCAGTACTTTGTATGTATTAGGTTAAATAAAATATATTATTAAAATCAAGTTCACCTGTTTCTTTTGGCTCTTTTTAATGTGGTTACTATAAAACGAAAATCACATTATGGGCTCACATGACCTTTCGGACCGCAGGGCTCCCGATGCTCAGGGAGCCGTAGGTCCCTTCTTTCTCCAGGAGGTGGCGATCCCTCCCTGCCTTTGACACCTTCGTTCCAGAAAGGTCTGGAAGGTTCCTGAGGAAACAGCCTGTGTCATATGTCAGATATTGAACCCCAAATAAGGACAGGGCTCCACTCAGCCATGCAGTGAAGCCAGCCTATTTACGCAAATGAGGCTTCAAAATAAATCCACAGGAAGTCAAGAAGCTAAATGCTATCCTTCTCAACAGAAGAATCAAGACCTAGTTGATAGCTACTCTGGGGGGGGGGGGGCACATGCCCCACTTTCAATATGGTCTCTGTTTTCCAGGCGTTTATAAAGCCTGTTTGGGAGATGGGCGTCAGTGGATACTGTGTGCACAGCCCGAGTCCACGTCCCGATCCCAGGGGCCCTTCCCCAGCTGCCCGGCACTAGCTGCTGAGCCTCGCAGCTTTGGTACCTTTCCAGGGATTGCCCTTGGCTGAAAGAAGGTGCCTCACCTCTCCAATGACTGTCCTTAAGGAGGAACAAAGCCTGGCCCTCTCACCTCCATTCAGGATACCTGGGAAGGGGCACCCCAGCTTCAGAGCTTCTGCGATCAGCTGAGGTCTCCACTGGAACTGGCTCTTTACAGTTTAACGTCCTCTGCCCACCTCTGCTGACCTTGCTCCCTGATGGCACTTCCAGTAAATGTCTTCATGCAGATCTGAGTCTTTAAGTCTATTTCCTGGGGAATCTGACCCATCACCATTGGTGCTAAGTGTGGTGTTAGGAAACAGACTCTAAATGGGATTCTAGAGCTGGATCACCTGCCTGTTAATGAGGATCCCCACCAGTAGTGGGAGGTGTAATATTCTGGGCCCTAGCACACTACAGTGGTGCAATCATTACAACTTTTGTGGGCAGTGAACCCGTGGAAGGAACTGCGGTAGTGGTGAATAATCTCAGGTGTATGGGAGAGCAATCATTATAAGGACCATGGGACCTCATGACTATTGTTGGGGGCAGTCACACTGGAGAAAGACAGCGAAAAGCTGCGGGTGATGGGTCACCACTCGAAGGCTCAGTATAAAAGCCAGAGGGTCTCCTTGGCAGCATGTAATGAAACTTATCTCCTGAAGTCAGGGACCAGAGACAAATAGAGAGTCAGGTTCTGGACTTAATAGGGGAAGCAGGGCCCTAAAAGAGGTTGAATCCCCAACCTTAGTGAGTCAGCTATGTCAAGGAGGACCCTAATTGGGAAGAGGGGGAACTCTGAGACATCTGGGGAGATCTGGGTCACTGGACTCAAAAATCTCAAAGCGCCAGGTTCTCCTTGAGCCTTCTGGACCCTCACAGCTGTGGCCCCCTCCTATGTGGCCCTCTCGTGCCTGTGACAGGTTAGTGCTTTCTCCTTGCTGGAAGACAAAACTCTTCCTTGTGAGACAAGTGCCAACCCTCCCCCTGCCCCCACCCCAAGGATCTATGCCATCTCCCCTCTTTGCCCCAGATCAATAGCTGGGTCTAAATCACAACTTAACTCGGCTGGTAGTGCATGCTGGGCCACCGAAAGGGAGAAAAAGGCTGTATCGGGAAAGGACTGCAGGTCCTGGCCAACGGTGCTGACAGGAGCTGGGAGAATGTGGGACTGGAGTCAAGGATACTGGGTCGAGAGAGGCAGAACATTAAGTTGGACAAGAGTGTTGTTCTGGGAACCCTCTTCCCCGCCACAGGATTTATCACCCTGGCAAGGCCCCCGGAAGTTGGTGCTAGCATTCTGCTAGGGCAGCTCTTTGCAGCTTGGCGAGAGTGATCCAGAGCACCCACCCCTTGGCTGGCAGGATTGCCCTCTGCTCAGGAAGCTGCCTCACCAAGGTCAACGCAGGGCGGAAGGGTCTGCCCCCTGCCTCAGGCTGGGTGTCTCTGAAGGGCTTCTTGGCTCCTGAGCTCCCACAAGATGGGCTGAGGCCTCTGTGGCAACCACATCCACGTGACTGCCTTCTCCCTCTGCCCAAGGCTGCTTCCCCTGCTCCCTGGTGAACCTCCTGCACGCAGTCCTCCATCTCGCTTTCTGTTTCCTGGGGAACCTGCCTGTAAGAGACGAAGGTTGAAAAGGTAAATACAATTAGGCAAAATGTGCTCAGTGCCAGGTGTACAGGGCAGACCTTAGGTCCAGGGAAGGAGTTGAGAGAAAGAAACCACCCTCAAAACCACCAAAAAATGCAACTGGTCGAGCAGACGCCGTAACAGAGAGCTGCCTTCCCTGCCCGTTATGGCCTTCCAGTGGCTCTGTGTGGGAAGTTGGGGTCTCAGAAACATCATCAGAGTGTCTCTGGGCCCCGTCTCTCAGGGGGCCCACCTCTCAGTCTCCTCCAGGTGGACTCCCCTGGGCCCTGCAGTGGAAACCGGGCAGTTGTCACGCTGAGGGAAGAAGGAGAGAGAAGCAGGGGCTCCCGGAGGTCCTGGGCCCGGAGGGATGCTCATGGCCACGCGGGGCCAGGCTCTGCAGTTTGTCAGAGTTGCTGCAGGCTGGGGGCCAGTGGTGGTGGCGGGGGAGTGGGGGAGGGAGGGAGAACATGGGGGCTGCCCCAGCCATGCCAAAGGGTCAGTGTATCTTTAACAGATGACCTCTGCTCTGTCACCATGAGGCTGCTCCCGCTCCGAAGAATAGACATCCCTTAGCTTCCCTGTGGCAACATGCAGCCCCTCAGAACACTCTTCCTATACCGAGACCTCCGTTGTCTACTCGATCATGAGGACAGCCACCTCTGTGCCCGTCATCCTTGCTGCTTCAGATCGTCAGTGGGATAGGGGCTCGGCCGGCTCAGAGGTGAGGCTGTGCCGGGACAGGTGGGGAGTTAGGTATCACGGCCCTCTGGAGGGGATCTCTGTGTGCCTTGCACAACCTGGCTCCAAACTCTCATAGAATGTTCTGGAGCCCTGAAGCAGGAGCCAAGCCACAGCCTGTGGTTTGCTTGGGACCAAAGAGCCTTGTGGGAGAGAACTGGAGCCCAGCCCACAGCTGTCATTCAGTCGCGCGTGGACCTGTCTGGTGGACTGGGAGGCCAGGATGGAGGGAGTGAGGGTAGCACCCCTAAGGGGAGCGGTGCCGGGAGAAGAAGTGTGGTATGGAGGCCAATGGGCAGAATCAGAGCTGGGGAGCAGTGGTTATTACAGGACCCTTTCCAGGGAGCTGGTGCTGGAAGGAGAAGACTGGCATAAAGAGCAAAACTTTATCAATAGGGGGCCTGATGAAAAGCACCCCGAGCCAATGGTCCCCACGCGGGACAATGGGTTACACTGACTCTCTATCAGATACACAGCTCACCTCTGGTTCTGCTGTGGGAGCGTCTGCAATGTCCCCTGTGATGCCTCTCAGATAGATGGTACTCTTCTCTGCCCCCCTGAGCCTGGCACAGCCTCAGGACCTGCCCATGGGGATGGTGTTCCAAGGGCCACACGGGGCACAGGCGCTCTAAGATGAGTCTGCGCCTCTGAGGGAAGTCCATTTCTCTCCAGGGGCCCCTGGTGGGACCCATATTGTTCCAACCTCATCTTGGCAGAGTCTTCATGTCATTGGCAGGAGTTCCAGCCCGGGGGGTGGGAGGTGGGGGGGCGGGGGGAGGGGGGCTCTTGGTCTGTTTTACATGCTAGAGTTCCGCCGAAGACTCCACTTGCAAAGGGGTACAAAGGTTTGAACCCCTGCTCTATGCACATGTCTAGCTGGGCACACTCTTTCCCCACAAGAAAGACAAATAGGATGCCAAATTACAGCTCAGAGAATGTGCACTTCTTTTTTTTTTTTTAAATAAACTCCACACCGACGTGGAGCTCGAACTCATGACCCAGAGATCAAGAATCACATACTCTACTGACTGAGCCAGCCAGGCGCCCCTAAAAATTTCTCTTTTAATTTAAATAAAGTTGACATATAATGTTGCATTAGTTTGAGGTAGAAAACAGAATTTTGGATAAACAATTTTTTAGTAAAAGTATGCCCCAAATATCACATGGGACAGACTTATACTTAAAAAATTATTTGTGGGTTGCCTGGCTGTCTCAGTCTGTGGAGCATGCAACTCTTGATCTCAGGGTGGTGAGTTTGAGCCCCACGTTGGGTGTAGAGATTACTTAAAAATAAAATCTTTTTTTTTTTTTATAAGATTTTATTTATTTATTTGAGAGAGAGAGAATGAGAGAGAGCACATGAGAGGGGGGAGGGTCAGAGGGAGAAGCAGACTCCCTGCCGAGCAGGGAGCCCGATGCGGGACTCGATCCAGGGACTCCAGGATCACGACCTGAGCCGAAGGCAGTCGCTTAACCAACTGAGCCACCCAGGCGCCCCTTAAAAATAAAATCTTAAAAAAAAAAATTGTTTACCTGAAATTTGAATTTCACGGGGCTTCCTGCATTTTTATTTGCTAAATCTGGCAACCTCATTCACAAGGTACATCTCCTGAGGCCACTCTGTTGGTCAGATGAATTTGATGACAGCCCCTGGGGGAGGATGCCCTGGTGTCAGGACCCAGTTAGTGCTCTGAAATGCCTTAGCAGATTATCACTCAGCAAGGCTGGGACTAGAAACACATGCAGTCACTCTCGTTGTTGGTGTTTGACTTTTTTTTTTTTAAGATTGTATTTTTGGGGTGCCTGGGTGGCTCAATCGGTTAAACATCTGACTCTTGGTTTTGGTTCAGGTCATGATCTCAGGGTCGTGGGATTGAGCCCCACGTTGGGCTCCCTGCTCATCGGGGAGTCTGCCTCTCCCTCTCCCTCTGCCTCTCCCCCTGCTCAAGCTCTCTCTGTCTCTCAAGTGAATAAATAAAATCTTTAAAAAAAAAAAAGAACGGAATGTTATATTACCGGCACCCCAGAAGCCCCCCTTGGGCAGCTACTGCCTCCAACACATAGAACAGAATCCATGGACTCAGAACCGCTCTTGTCTGGGGGCTTCTTTCATTCCCTGTGCCATGTGTCCTCATGGTCGTTTGCTCTCACAGCTGGATGATCCTCCATTTTGTGTCTAGTCCATAGTCCCTTACCGCCAATGGTCATTTGGGCTGTTTCCATTTGGGGAACCTTCTAGCTCTATTGGTGTTTGAGTGGGGATTGCTGGTCCAGGGCATGAGTCCAGCTTTAGCGGGTGCTTCGAAGTCTTCCAAAGTGGCAGCCACACTCCCTTGGGGTTATTTAAGTACCTCAGGGTAATGGCAGGTGTGGGAGACTAGGCAGGGTACCAGGGGGATGGGAGCAGGGTGTGAGTTGCTAAGGACCTCTTGCTTGTTTGGGTTGGATTTTGCTACAGGGAACCAGCTGGTACGCAGGAGGATTTGACTCTCACTTCTGGATCTGGGGATTTTCTCCAGAGCGCTCTGGAAAGAGGTATGCTTGGTTGCATCCATGGAGGAGGTAATTTATGAGGGCAGGGTGTAGAGGGGTTTGTCTGGTGATCAGGGGCTTGCCTCCATCTACACAGCAAGGTCCGAATACTGCCTGCCTCTCCAGTCTCTCTGGCTCCAGTAGACGACACATCCTAAGAGCCAGATTTGGGCATCCCCTCCCAAGGCCGAAGGGTCACTCACTGGCTCCCCCCTGCTTTGGTAGACCCTGACTTGAGGATACAGTCTGATGATTGGTAGAACTGTGAAGACGTGTCCCGGCCATTTGGAAAATCCACGGGGCCTAACAGCCCTGGTGGGAACAGCGTGATGCTTGGAGACATACATGCGGTTGCCTCTCCTGCCCCGCTACGACTTGCTGGGAGGCTCTAAGCAGGTAATTCAGCCTCTCTGAGCCTCGGTGTCCTCTGTAAAATGGGGTTAATATTCACTGGGCTCTCATGTGGGTTAAAGGATATTCTTTCCTGAGGCTCAGCCCATAGCAAGGGCTGCAAATGGTAGCACTCTTGGGCTACAGGGGCTGGAAGGACACTCCAAGCTGAGCGTGTCCAAGCGTCCGGAGCACAAAGGGTAAATGCCCGGCCCAGTCAGGCAAAGCCGGAACAGGGATTAGAGCTGGACCCCTGAGGTTTAGCCCTGTGCTCTTCCCCCGGATTCTGGGCCCTCAATCAATCACTTAATCCCCTGCGCATCCAGTGTGTCACACCGATGTTTGACCCTCAGCAGGCAGGGTCACGGCCTGCTGGTTTTGTCCTGCTGGCGTAACATGGAGGCGGGGCGGGGGTTATAAATCTGGGAGCACATCACATGTCCCCCAGCGACAGCCACTGCAACAGCCACGCAGCCCGGAGTCCCAGGCTTCCCTGGCTCCCACGCCTGCAGACTACCTCCAGCGTGAGTGGCTCTGCGGTGGGAACATTGGGCCCCTGCTCAGAGTCCTGGTACGTGGGCCCCCCCATCCCACCCTCCCACCCCTGGCTCCCGGCCTTTAGGAACAGGAGCTACTCTGCTTGGGGCTTCTGGGCATAGGGAGAAAAAGTGGAGGAGGGAGGGCAAGGCAAATATGGAAGAATCTGCAAGAGCATCATGGGAGATACAAAGTGCCGTAGGGACATAGTCAGATGCCCTCCTGGCCCGCTCCTCCCTACCTCCTCAGACTCCCCCGATCCTCCCGATGCCCTCATGTGTGCGTGGTCCAGTCTGAGGCCATCTGAGTAAACGTGAAGGCTCCTTGAGGACCCACTTTGATTAAGGGTCTTTTTCTCCAGGGCCTACAGCTGACGCTGCCTAAAAAGCTGAAGCCTTAGCGTCCTACACCCAAAGAACTGGCAAGTCCCCTTCTGGGCAGGTGAGTCAGACCGACCCACCCCACTCATCGCTGTGCTAGACGTGGTCGGTGGTCACCCCTCCAACCTCGGGCGGTGCCTTGGGCTCCATGGGGCCCTGCCCACCCCTCCCACTGCCTCTTGGGACTTAGATGTACCTGGAGGGCAGTGAGGCCAGGATCTGGAGGTTTGGAAGGGCTGTTCTGCGGGTACTTCTGGCTGAGAGGGAGAGATGGGGAGACGGCACCAACATTTACAGCCCCCAGAATCCGCACTGGGACTCGCTTACAAAAGCGGCAAGGTGCACCGTCACCCTGGCCTGCCCCTATTGGAGTTGAGGACCATACCCCTGACCCTCACTCCTCTCCAATAGGTGCTGGGAGGGCCCTTTTAGGCGACGAAGGCCGCTTCTGAAGTTGGGGCATCCCAAGGAGGCACCAGCAGCCAAGATGTCCACACAGAGCACTGACGACCTGGAGCCCAAGGTCTTGGACCTGCAGCCTGGGATCCCAGAGGCCCCAAGCCACCAGCAACGGCGGCGCCACACGCTTCCCGCCAGTGAATTCCGCTGCCTCACTCTGGAGGACGCTGCCAGCGTGTTTGAGATCGAGCGCGAAGGTGAGCGGGCCTCGCAGCTGCCCTGTGGGGAGGAGCCCCTGTCCTTGGTGGCTGGGTCCCCAGAGGATCAGATCGGAGGTGTATTTCTGTGTGCGCGCATGCATGCGTGGTCAGGAAAGCGGGGATGGGAACAGCCCTGAATCCCGTTTTCTTGTGGGCGAGGGCGGGTGTGTGGGGGGGTGGGAGACCCCACCTGGGCTTCTGAGCAGATGCTTGGTGTGCGGTGGCCAGTGGCATGTGGCGTGGTGACCACTGAGTCACCTGCCGCGCCTCCTCCTGCAGCCTTCATCTCTGTCTTGGGCATCTGCCCCTTGTATCTGGATGAGGTCAAGCACTTCCTGACCCTGTGTCCAGAGCTGTCCCTGGGCTGGTTCCAGGAGGGCTGCCTCGTGGCCTTCATCATCGGCTCACTTTGGGACCAGGAGAGACTCACTCAGGTGAGGGCAGGCTGGGGCTGGGACGCTCGGCCGCTGGAAAGCCTCTGGAAGGGGGGCTGTCACCCCCAGGCCCTGGCTTCTCCTGCTCAGATGGAGGCAGAGGAGGCCAGGGGCTGGAGTTTCTTCCTCTGGTCCTCTCCCGGGTCAAAAGGACTCACCTCTTTGGGGCTCAAAGGCCTTCATGAAGGGTCCCCCATGGGGTGGAGGGTAGAGTTCCCAATTTGGGGCCCTCCGCGGCTGGGAAGGGAGCCCCGGCTGCAGGCACTCAGGAGACACTTGCTCTTGGCCGGCGGGGGGTGGTTTGGGAGGCAGGTCCGGGCGGAGCAGGACCTGGACTCACAGCCCCGCTTGTGTCCAGGAGGCACTGATGCTGCACCGGCCCGGGGGCCACACGGTCCACCTGCGCGTGCTGGCCGTGCACCGCGCTTGCCGGCGGCAGGGCAAGGGCTCCACGCTCGTGCGGCGCTACCTACGGCACGTGGGCGGCCAGCGAGCGGCGCGCCGGGCCGTGCTCATGTGTGAGGACGGGCTGGTGCCCTTCTACCAGAGGCTCGGCTTCCGCCTTACGGGCCCGTGCGCCATCACCCTGGGCTCGCTCACCTTCATGGAGCTCCAGTGCTCCACGCAAGGCCACGGATCCCTGCGTCGGAACAGCGGCTGCTGACGCCGGCCGTCCCCACGGTGCCCACAGCCACCCGGCCCCGGAGTCCCCTTCTCTCCCCAGCCCAGCTGGATGCCCAACCGTGCCAGAGGCGGGGCTGGGTTGGTAACTGGGGGCGGCAGGAGGTGTCCTGCGACCCGCCTCGGTGACCCCGTCGTTCTCAGGAGCCGGTGGACCCTCTGGGCAGGCAGCCTCCTCGCCTCATGCGAGCTGCCTGGTGCTCAGGCCCTTATTCTCCCCAGCCTCAGGGATTTCCCTTCTCGTCCTCAGCCCCAGAATGGGGGGTAGCTGGGAGCAGGGAAGTGCAGGGGCTACCTCCCAGCTCCCCCCATGTGCCCCCACCCCTTGCCTCGGACACCCTGGGTCCTCTTCCCTCTAATAAAATAGTTGTACCGCATAACCTCCTGTGGCTTCTTGTGTGGGGTGAGGGTTGCGGGCGAGGCACAGTGAAGGGATGAGGTCTGTGCCTTCCCCCTCCGCCGTCTCTGCCGGGAAAGCCAGCCCCTCACTGCCCCTGGGGTCCAAGGATTTGACCCGGCCCTCTCAAGGGACCCCCTGAGGCTTTCCATGGGACCCCAAACCTGGCTTCCGGTCCAACCAAATGCCCCACAAGTTTTCCACCGTCCCTTTGGGCCAAGGCCCTGCCCTTGAGCTCATGGCTGACCCCCCACCAACAAAAAAAAAAGTCCCAGCTTTCACTCTGCCAGAGCCTCTCAGGTCAAAAAATGATACTTTTAGAGAATATCATTTAATACATTCGAGACATCATCCATATAAAGTTAGCGTTACTTTTAAAAATTAGAACCATAATATAAACCAGTAAAAAATGGGCCTGGCTGAGCCTTGGGCAACCCCTGGGAGCAGGTCCTTGAGGTGGCCCAGCCCCCACCCCCACTTGGGCAGGAGTGAGGCAGAGTGGGGTAGGGCCGGCCTTCTCAGCCAGCCCCACAAGGCAGAACACTGACTCAGAAGGAGGGCCAGGACAGACAGAGAGGGGACAGCCTCTGTTTGCGACCATCAAGTGGAGGCTCTCAGCTTCCCAGCCTTGCTGCGTCTCCATGCTCTTTCTCTGCCCCAGGCCACGGCAAAGCCTTTCCCACACGTCTGGTCCAGGAGCATTAAGGGCAGGCTCACCAGGCCACTGCTGGATAAGGGGCACGGGCTAATAGGGCAGGGAGGGGAGGCCTCAGTGAGGCAGGGGTGGGAACCTGGTGGGAACCCTGGCCACGTCCCAGTAAGGGCACGGCCACAGTAATGGGGTGGGGGGGGGCAGGCCCCAGCTGGGGCTGAGTGGGGAGATCGGCAAAGCCGGGGACCTTGGGAAGGAGAGAAGCCCACCCCTCGGCAGGGGTCCTGCCGGCAGGGGAGCAGCAGGAAGGCAGGGTCTGAGTCCCGGCGCTGTGGAGAAGCACACGCTCGGAGGGCCCCCCAGACTGAGGAAGGGGGGCCTCACTCCCCCAAGGACCTCGCCTTTGTGACTGTCACCGCGGGGTCAGTGTGGCTGGTGGGGGGAGGGCCGGGGCCCCCGGCGGCGGGTCTCTGGAGCGCGGGCTGGGGCGCTCTGCAGACAGGCAGCCCGTCCAGGCCTGCCTGGCGGGGGTCAGTGCAGCACCTGGTCCAGCTCGTACTTCTCGCAGAAGCGGCTGGTGAAGGGGAAGCAGGTGAGGTACTCGATCCAGGGCCAGTTGATGGGGTAGACGTACAGCCAGATGACCAGAGAGGCGAAGAGGCCGGCGAAGACCAGCAGCGACACCAGGATGAGGGCCCGCTTGCGGTACTTGTCGCTAGTGCCGAAGGTGATGTAGGGCAGGAAGGCGAAGGCCAGCAGCAGGCCGCTGAGGAAGCCGAAGATGTGGGCAATGTTGTCGATCCAGGGCAGGAGGCCGCAGATGAACAGGAAGAGCACGATGGCCGACAGGTTCAGGAAGGCCTTCCAGGGCCGCTCCAGCAGCTGCCAGCTCTGGAAGAGCTCCACGAAGAGGCAGGCGAGGAGGCCAAACTGCGAACCTGCTGGGCCCACCTGGGGCGGGGCGGGGAGCGGCGTCAGCCCGGGGTGCCAGGTGCGAAGCCGGGGCGCAGCCGGGTCCTCCTACGGGCGGGCTCTCCCAGGGGTGGGGACCCGGCAGCTGAGGCTCCCGGACCAAAGTGGGGCCTGTGGCACCCACCCTTTCTGCAAACACTGAGGACCAACTACGTGCCCAGTGTTTAGTCTGTGCAGTAAGCAGGACAGACAGGCCTACGCCAGGCAGCGTACGGCAGGATGGACAGACACCGAACAAGCCAAGGGCATGGGGTCGAATCAATGGAAAAACTGTCACTGTTTCTGTGGGTCATGAATGTTTGCACCCTGGAGATTTCATGCAGCTCAACCCACAGCTATGTGACTTGCAGGTAGGCAGGCAAGGGTCACGGTCACGAAGAGAAATGAAGCAGAGAAGGGGAACAAAGGGAGGGACAGGGTCTGGGGAAGTCTTTCTGGAGGTGATGCCTGAGCATGACGCAGAAGCATCGCTGTTTCCTTGCTCCCAGGGATTAGGGGATCAGCTAATAAGCCCACAGCTTAGCTGTCCATCTGCTGTCGAGCCTGGCCCGGGCGGGGCCGTGTGTCCCTCTGGCGGCTCTGGGCGGGAAGGGGTGGGAAGCAGCAAAGCTGGCCCTCCTCCCTGCCCCGTCCCCCGAGTCCCTACCTCCGCCCGGTACGGGAGGAAGATGGCGCTGGCGAGGTTGCCGGTGATGCCACTGAGGATGAAAATGATGGAGATGCGGTGCCAGCCGGCCAGCTTCTCCAGGTCCCGAAGGATGGTCATCTGGAAGACCACGGACACGAGGCAGTGCACCACGCTGGGGAGGGGGGCACAGCAGGCGTCAGCCGTCCCATATCTGCCCCCGGCTGCCAGCCAGGAGTCCTCCTCCACGGGCCCAGGGGCGGGGGGCAGGCAGCAGAGGGGCGTGGGGGGGAGGGGCGGGCAGCGAGGGGCCTGTTACCCTGCGTGGAGGAACAGAGACAGCCAGAGCCTGTAGAACTGATCTGGGACCTCGGGGTTGAGGAAGGGCAGCAGCCCACACACCTTGTCCAAGCAGTGCACCTGAGGGCAAGCACGGGGCAGTCAGTGCCTGTGACCCAGCTGGCCCCGATGTGGCGGGGGGGGTGTGTGTGCAGAGCCAGACACCTGCTGCAGGAGGGGAGGCATGAGGCCGGCTCCAGCACGCTGCCGGGCTCACCTGCTCACCCTCAGGGCCCCCGCACGCCCTGCCTCACCTGGGAGCAGAGTGTTGCCTCTTCGTGGAAATAGCCATGCATGAATTCACAGTACTCCCGGGTGGTGATCTCACAGCTGGGGGGACAGGGAGGCAAGGGGATACATCAGAGCCCCGAGTACCCCTGCCCACTGGCAGGAGGGGCGCCCCTCTGTGGGGACCCGAGCTCTGGGGCAGGCTCCCCTTCATCCTGCTCACACCACGGGCGACCCCAGAGTGGGGGAGGGAGGACACCAGCCCGCGTGGCAGGTGGCAACAAGGAGCTGGCTTACCTGCCCTTGGTGCCAATGCAGCAGGGGCGGCCCTTGATCTGGCAATCCATGTGTAGGAAGCCGGTTCGGTTACTCTTGGCCTGCTCGGTGCAGATCTGCGGGGGGGGACGACACGCCCACACTGGGTTGGGCCCCTGCAGCGGCGGCACCCTCACCCTCTCCCTGCCTTTCCTAGACCATTCTCCACCCCAGACACTCACTGGCCACTTGGTGATGTCATCAGGCCAGATGTGGGCGCCACTCGAGGCTGGTTCCTCACAGGTTCTGGAGGCAGAGGTCAGAAGGGGCAAAATGAGGAGCTGTGCCCCCCCCCAGCCTGCCACACCCACCCGCTGACATCCCCAGGGGGAAGCACAGACAGGACACTCAATCCCATCTTCTCACAGCCCAGCTGGGCCACCCTGAGACTGGACCTGGGGTCTTGGTGGCACACTGCCCCTGATGTCCGCTTCTGGCCCAGATCAGACTTGTCCATGGGGGGCCCCGTATCATCCTGCCACTTGACAAAAGTGGCCAAAGTCTCCTGGAGGATAGAGGAGGGTTGGTTGCGACTGGGATAACACCATCCCCATTAGAGTCGGCAAGGGACCCTCTGGACGGGGGCTCTTCCCCTGGTCTCCAGGGCTCAGGCTCATCTCCCAGACCTCCACCCCTGGCTGACGTTCCCAAGACCTGGGAACATCACTTCCTTCACTCCTCCGGGGCTGCGAAGGTTCGCACTCTCCCTGTATGGGGCCAGGAAGGAGGGAGGGGATGCGGTCACTGTCCTTGAGGGCCCCTCCCCTATGCTGGGGCAAGTGAAGATGGTGCACAGGACCAGAGTGGGGCTGGCAGGGGCTAGGGGGCCTGGCCCCACCGAGCAGTCCTTCCGCTGGGTCTGGATGCAGCCCGAGTGGTCGTTTTGGACACAGCAGCCCGAGTCCCGCTCTAGGTCTCGCTCCCGAAGCACCAGCTGCTCGATCTGCCGGTCCTTCCGGATGCAGGGGGAGAACTTGGCTCCCAGGTGGATCAAATCAATCTGGGGGAGGGGAAAGAGCGAGCCTGGGTCCAGAGCTGGCCACTCTCTTGAGTTTCCCCTGAAGGTCCCCCGATAAGAGGGGCTCCTGGGCCAGCTGACCCCTGCCCAGCTGGGGGCGACAGGGCCCCAGGGTTCCCTGCTGAGATGCTGTCCCATCCCCCTGGGCCCCTCACCGAGCTGGGGCCGATCCAGAAGTTCTCTTGCTGGATGTACTTCACGCTCTCATACACACCTTTGTTCCTCAGCACCTGGTGCAGGGGCAGAGGGTAGGGGGTTCAGGGGTTTCCCCATCCCAGGGTATGGCCCCCAGAGTGGGGCTGAGAGGTAAAGCTATGGTGAGCCCGGAGCACCTCCCGCATGGGCCAGGTTGTGGCCAAGGGAGGGACTCCGCGGCCGATGATGCTGATGCCTCTCAGGAGAGGCTGGGGCCCCCAGAGGGGAGCACCCCTTCCTTAGCCTGACTCACCAGCTGGGTGGTGACGTGCTGGGCAAAGCCCGCGGGTGCGATACCATATGTGCAAATCACCAGCAGTGTGATGATGATGTGGACGAAGGTCAGCCAGTAGGTGAAGTAGGGCCTGGGGACAGAGGCCCTGGGTCAGCCCAGCTGAACCCACATCCCAACCCTCACCTGCTGAGCCCAGCCCCCATCAGCTCTCACTTGCTCTCTCCCCTCCCCTTGTATTCCCCTCCAACTCGTCCTTCACCACAGTGACTTTGTAAATGCACCTTCACAGATCTCTCTCGCAGCTTACGCCCTGAGACAGCTTCCTGCTCCCCTTGCAATAAAGTCTAATGTCACCCCCTCCTGAGGGCCTTAATGCGCCCACCCACCTTCTCTTCTTACAGCTCCTAGAACAAACCATGATCCCTGCAGCCCCAGGGCCTTTGCACACGGCATTTCCTTTGCCAGAGACGCTCTTCACATCTCTCTCTGCCCGGCTAACTCCTGCTCGTGCTGACCGCAGCCCTCCCCACCAGCCATCCACTCACTCTCTGTCCTCCTGGGACACTTGCTACACTTGTCATTCGTTTTTTGATTTTGGGTTTGATGTCGATCGGGTCGCCGCCTGGGGCACACTGTGAGAACTGCCCCTCCCCAGTCCTCTGGTTTCCCCCCACGGTCCCCTCACTCATAGAGCTTCTAACTGTCCCTCCGGCCCACCCTGCCCTCCCTGTCCCTCCTGTTGGAGCTGTTCCAGGGCCTGTGTGCTGGCGCTCAAGGAAGGCTTGTTGACCGCTGTTGGGAGCTGGGCTAAGGACACAGGCCAAGAGAGCCGGGAGGGTGAAGAGGCAGCAAGCGCCGAGGACCCTTCCCAGGCGACACGCATGCTCGTGGGGCTGTGTCCCATGGGGCCACCCTGAGGACTTGTCCCCGCTCTCCTCTCCCGCACGAGCTGCTCACTAAACGCCCGCTGAATAAAGGGGGTGCCGCAGGAGAGGGTCCTGGGGGTCTGGTTCTCGGCCCTTCTCCCCTCTGCCTCCAGCCGAGGGGCTCCCGAGAGCGGGGCCCCCGGGCCGCCGGGCCGGCGCAGCAGCCTCACCGGTGGCCGTCGAAGCTCTCCAGCTGGCGCTGCACCGTGCTGCTGATGCTGCGGCGGTAAGTGCGGTTCAGCCAGGTGCCCACCACGCCCAGGCCGTAGTGCCGCTTCTGCCGGTCGAACGCGAAGTGCTTCACCTTGGAGGCGATGCGCTTGCCGCGCCGGACCGCCGTGACCGGGGCGCGGCCGTGCTCCTTCCTGGTGGGGGACGGCCCTCAGCCCGCTGCCCACCCCCCCACGCACCCCAGGACGGGGCTCGGGACGGACTCCCCCGCTGTGCCGCCCCCCCGCACCCGGAGGAAGGGTGCCCAGAACTCACAGAGGGGTCTGCGTCTCATCGGGAGAGACCGGGGAGGCCGAGCGCGGGATCCCCCGGAAGTAGCTGGCCGAGAGTGGGGGAGACTCAAACACGTCGTCGGGCATGGAGCTCATTTCTTCCTGGGGTGGGGTGGAGTGGGGGACACAGAAAAAGACAGTGTGAGCAGTCACTGTCCATACTGCTCCCAGCACCTCAATTCAAGGACAGAACAAAGCTAGACAGGCTCTCTGGGAGGGAAATGGAAGGCACGTGCCTGTCAGCCCTGACGGTGGCTTTCCCGGCTGGCACCCTGCCCTGCCGGGTCCCCAGCAGGAAGACAGGCGCCCAGGAGTTCCACGAGGTGCCACGTCCCAGCCCACCAGTGGGCCTTTGGATCCCTCAGGGGCTCCTGGCAGAGCATGATCAGGGCCGGGTCTCCTCTCCTAACTCCCAGGCCACCCCGTACCCAGTCCCTGAGGCCCACACCCCATGCTTGCCTTACTAAAAAACGAGGAGTCAAATGTGTCTGCTCCGTCCACCACGTCCTCGTCCAGGAAGCTGGGGTAGGCGAAGCTACGTTTGAGCACATGGCACCGCTGTCCCGTGGCGTCCAGCACGGAGCGCCCCTGGAGAGGGCAGGGCAGGGCCCGGCGTCAGGCCTGGGGCAGGTGCCTCTACCCCCCACCCCCTCCAAAGGAACTGTCAAGCCCCTCCTCCCGGGGCAGCACCTTGGGAGATGGGACCCTGCCCAGAGCACCGAGTGTCTGCGGAAAAAGGCCAGAAAGCTTCCGCAGCCCCGAACCCATGGCTCTTCTCAAGATTTTCGGTTATCCTCACGCTGCTGACCTCCTGCCCTCTGGCTGGGGCAGCTAGCTCCCCACCACTCGTTCTGCACCCTTACTCCCCAAACTCGGGCCATTTCCCCCAGCCGCAGCTTCCTGGCACAGCACAGCAGGCCCCTGTCTGCCTCTTTGACCCCAATCTGCGGCTACTCCTCCTATAAAGCACCCCTCACTAAAACCACATCAAACCACGTGCTCTTCCCCTGATGTGCCACGCCCCCTCTACCTCCAGGCCTTTGCATAGGCCCTTCCCTCTGCTGAGAATACTGTTCCTTGCCTTCCTTTCCTGGGAAGCTTCTCCTTATTTTTCTGGGCTCAGCCCAAGTGCCTGTCCTGACATCAGCCCCTCTCCTGTGTGGGCCCCAGCACTCATCACACTGAGTAGTGACATCGGCCCGCCCAGGGCTGGGAGCCCTTCCAGAGCAGTGACACTGGTTCGTTTCCCTCTGCAGTCCCCGGGCCCAACACAACACAGGCGCTGAGTGAACTTGGGTGAAGGGTGGTGCCTGCACGTGTCCTACTTTCCCAGCTCGTGTCAGTGCAGAAACCGGCTTCCCAAACTATGGAGAACTGGGGCTGGAAGGACGTGGGCCGGGCTCCTGAGCTGCAGGGCCCCCCTCTCTGCCAGGTAACCCGGTGCATCCACCACCCTTGGCACAGAAGGACGTACCTGGGTGAGCTCTCGAGGGGTGCTCTGGAGAGAGGGAGGGAGGGATGGCGGGGGCTGGGCAGAGGCGGGGAGGCATCTTTACCTTGAGGAGGGCGGCGGCAGCCTGAAAGCTCATGTGGGCCACAGACATCCTCTTGCGGCGGGGCAGGTGGGAATAGCCGGAGCGGACACTGGTGAAGGAGGTGAGGGACAGGACCCCTGGGGTCAGGGGTGGGTGTGGGGCATGGGGCCTGTCCACCTCATCCGGGTGGCGGAACGCCCGTCCGCGGGCCAGGGGATCCACAATCTGGAGGGAGGGAGGGGGGAGTGAGCAGAGCCGACCGGGCCGGGGCTAAGTCACCTGCCGCCCCCCCGCCCCGGGGGAGCCCACCTTGGGCATCTTGCAGGGTTTCGGAGACTCGGTGCCCTGGAAGGAAGGCACCTCCTGGCTGGGGAGCTCCAGGTCGCGCTGGCATGAGGCCTTGAGGCGGCCGTAGCGCACGCTGCAGTGGTGCAAAGTCCTGCGCTGCCAGTGCTGTCGCTTCAGCTCCCAGTCGCCGCTGACCCCGAACCACTGGGCCGTGCCCCTGAGGAGCGCACACAGAGCCGTGGCCGCGCGCCCACCGCCATGGCGGCGGGGGCGGCGGGACAGGGACCGCGCTCGGGCGGGGGTGACGGGAGGTGTGTGCAGGGGAGGGGACGCGGGGGTGACGGGAGGTGTGTGCAGGGGAGGGCACGCGGGGGTGACGGGAGGTGTGTGCAGGGGAGGGCATGGGAGGTTACAGCGCATGCGTGCACCCAGCGCAAGGGGCAGATCGGCTCCCCCTTTTGCCCCCGGGTAGGTACCCAATGACCAGACGAGAGGGGAGGAACAGAGTCTGGGGCTGAAGCTGGGCTGGCCAGGGCCTCCTCTGCAGCCCCCGCTCCTTGACCTTGAACCCCCCAGCCTCCACACTGTGACTTTCTACAAGGCACACGTCCCCCTTGGGCCTCAAATCCCACCCCCCGGAACATGCACGTTCCAGCCCTGCGGGGAGTGCTGCTCACGAAGGCCTGCCTACTCCTAGGAAGGGGACACAGGGCCAGGCCCAGCGAAAGTCCCCAGGGCTGCTGGGGGGGCGGGGGCGGGAAGGGTGCTCACTTGCGAATGCTCTGGGACAGGGAGGCCTGGCGGCGGAAGCCAAGGCGCTTCTCCGAGCTGCCCTCCTGCCACCGTCCCCGTGGCTCCTGGAGGCTGACGCTCTTCACATAGGCTGGGTTCCTGGGCCTCTGCGGGAGGCAGGGCGGGAGGACGGGCTGGGACTTGGTGGAGCCCAGATCCCGGGCTCGCTCTTCTTTGGCTCCCTGCGCCAGAACCCTGAGAATGCACCTCACCCCTAATGTACACGCCTGAGCTGCTTTCCTTCCGACAGTAAAGTCACCATCCTTCACACTCTTCAATGAACCCTAGCATGATTTCCCAGCTCCCTACACAGTGCTCCCCTCCCCCCCACTCCCCCCTCTGTACGCAAAATGGCCCCCGGGGTGAGTGGGTGGCACCAACACAGGACCCCTTTTATGCCCCAGGACACTCTCAATGAGCTCTTTATGGAGCGCTGGTCCAGCCTGTCTTCATTCCCATTCTCCACAGGGGTCAGGCTGCTGATGCCCAGCACGTGGGGTCTCTTCCCCCAAGTCTGACAGCCCCTCGGGGGGCCCCGGGCGGGAAATGCAAACAGCCGGTCCTGGTGGAACCGGGGAGCCTCTCTTGAGGACTGTGCTTCTGGTCTCCCCGTCCACCGACCACCGGGAGACGCGGCTCCTGCGCTCAGGGCCCACTCCCTGTGACATCTGGGGCCGGGGAAGAGGGGGTGCAGGCCCAAGTGAGGGGTGACACAGGCAGTGGGGGCCTCCCCCGCCCAAACGGTGTGTGCACAGCTGTCGCTCCCCAGCGAGCCTCCAGGCTGCCCCCTTACCTGGGGCAGCATGCTGGTCTGCTCGCCAGGGGCCGGGGTCTCGGGTGGCGGGATGGTGATGGACAGGTTGGGCGGCTTCCGGCTCTGCAAGCGGCTGCTGGACACAGAGGAGACGCTCTCGCCATTCTTGTCAGCGGAGGCCATGGTGGGCCAGGGGCAGGGCGGCTGGAATGGAAACGGGGAGAGGGGGCATGAGTGTGTCGACAGGTGGCAAGACAGGAAGGGACCTGGGGGCCCTGGTGCCAGGGCGGGCGGCCCGGGCTCAGAACAACCTGCAGGAAGTCAGTCAAGCCTAACGCTGGGTTCCAAACCACGGGGCAGAGACTGAACCTGAACTGGGTGGGGTAAGGCAAGTAGGTCTAGTTCTGTCCTTTGTTTGCAATCCAGGCCCACAGGGGCCTGGGGAATACCCACCTTTCCACCTCCTTCCATTGGTGGTCTCTCAGCTTCAGGCAAGGACCACACCCAGAGAGGAGCCGGAGGGCAAAGGACAGAGCTGCAGTGACCTTGGCCGCCTTGTCAGCCTGGTCAAGGTAGGCCAGGGGTCAGAGGGCAGATTCTTTGACCTTGGGGCAGGGCTTGGGGGAGGACAAGGCGGCTCCAGGGTAACCCAGTGCCCTAGCCGCAAACAAGAGGTCCACAGTTGGGCAGGCAGCAGGTGGTTCTCCTAGTAGCCGTCCCTGGGTTTCTAGAGAGGAAGCGGTTGGTGGCTCAGCCTCATTACCAGACAGATGGGAAAGCCACCATGCTGGTTCCTGTCCCCTGGGCTGCCTGGTTCCTTTTTCAAAGGTAACTGAAACTGCCACCTGTTTGGTACTCTTTTCTTTTCATGGAGGAAAAATGTTAATCCCAATGATAAAAGTGGCATATACTCATTGTAAAAACACAAAAAAGACTCCAGTGATTATAAAGCAGAGAGTGAACTCAAAGTCTGCTTGTCACCCTGTCTTCCACGTAAGAGCCTCTTTGCACCTGGAAAAGGATACACGTACTTAAAATTTTACACGCTCACACCATACCTTTTCATCCGTAGGGTGCACATCAATGCATACAGACAGATCTACCTTATCTTTTTTTATTTTAAGTAGGCTCCACATCCAGCGTGGAGCCCAATGTGGGGCCTGAACTCACGACCCTGACTGAGGTCAAGACCTGAGCCGAGATCAAGAGTCGGATGCTCAACCGACTGAGCCGCCCAGGCGCCCCTACCTTATCTTTCTTGATGACCGCAAAGATTTCCTTGAGTGGAATGCACCAAGATTTAATTAATGCCAGACTGATGGCTGTTTAGGGTGTTTTCAGGGACTCCTGTCCAGTGTTAACTGACACGCTTGCCTAGACCATGTGCATGTCCCAGCGGTATCCCAAGACAAACTTCTAGAAGTGGAACTGCTGGGTTGAAGAGTAAGTACATCTTGAATTTCAGTGGATCCTGTGAAATGGCCCTGCCAAGAGGAGGTGGCAATTTACCCCCCCTCCCCGCCCCTGCCCAAATCTGGGGCTTGTCCACACTTGCTCGGCGCCCCCCCCACCGACTCCCACTTGCCCTCTGATTCCACCAGAATCAACACTCTGCCTGTTCTATTCTCCTCCCTTCCTCACTCACTCTGCTCTTTCTCTGCCTAAAATCCTCTCCCTACTTCCCAAAGCTGCTGGAGCGAGTTCGGTTTCTCTTCCCCTAGCATAAGGCCAGGGACTCCACATCTGTCTGCTGACACAGTGCTGACCCCGGGTGTGCGTAGACCCGTGGCGAGTCACACGGGAGCCCTCCAGGTAAGGGCGAGTGGGACCAACATGTGCTGGAAGGGTGACAGAGCAGGCACGTGCGGCCCGAGGCCATCGGTCCCCTCCACCCCGGCCCCCGGGAGCCACCTCTCTCACCTGAGGGATCATAGCGGCCTCCTGACCACTCCACCTGCTGCCCCTCGAGCCCCCACCCTCGTGACCATCTGCCACGCAGCAAAGACATCACCTTTTAAAAGCACCAATCACACCACGTCACTCTCTGCTCAACACTGTCCCAGGATTTCCCGTTCTCACTTAATGTCCACGCTTCTCACTGGGGCCTCTGGGCCCCGAGTGGCTTTGTGTCCTCCTTGCCCCTGACTCGGCCACTCTAGGCCCCTCATTGTCTAGCACCTGCTAAGCTCTGCTAGGAGGTGCTGAGGGGTCATGGTCAAAAGCACACTGCAGCTGGGTGGTCTGGCCTTGACCTGCACTTGACCACGAGTCACCCACATCCTCACCTTGTAACGGGGGAAAGACCTCCCCCAAGAGAGGCGCCCTGAGCATTAAATGAGAGCATGCATGATGCACACTCGGGCAGTGTGTGCACACAGAAACTTGTTCTAGAATGTTCACAGTAGCATGTTCATGAGAACCAAAAGGTGGCAACAACCCAAAGGCCCATCGACAGACCAACGGAGAAACAAAATGTGTTCCATCCACATGATGGGATTATGAGGCAGCCACAAACAGGAGTGAAACACTGACGTGGGGTCCAGCGTGGCTGAACCTTAAGGATGTTATGCAAAGCGAAAGAAGCCAGACACAAAAGACCACATGTTCTAGGAGTCCATTCATACGGAAGTCTGAGACAGGCAGGGGGTTGGGGGGACAGCAGCTAAAGGGTGGGTCTCATTCTGAAGTGATGGAAACGTTCTGAAGCTGCCCGTGCTGATGATTGCACAGACCTGTGCATATACCAAAAACCACTGAGTCGTACGCTTTAAATGGATATGGTTTATGTGGATTAAATGTGAATTACAGCTCCATGAAGCTGTTAAAAAAGTCTCAGGCAGGTGCTCCATAAACATTAAGCCTCTGCCTGTGTTCGTCTCTCCATCCCCGTATCAGATCATCACACGGTGGAGCAGGTAGCTCCTTCCTATCATTCCGGTTCCAGCTTGGGTGCCACCTCCTCCGAGGAGCCCTCCCTGACTGCCCGAAGCAGCTTCCCTGCTCCTGCTACAAGGTTCTCCATCGCTTTACCCTGCTCATCTTCCTCTCTCTGCCTTAGTCACTGCTGCATCTCCACCTCCAGCGCAGTACTGGCCCACAGCTAGTATCGGTACATATTGGATGAAAAACCAGCAAGCAAGCGAAGCGGCTTGTGCCTTGGGTCCAGCCCACCCGGCTACCTGGCGTCCTACCTTCCGAGTTTGGACTGAGCTCACTGCTTCCTGGGGCTTGTTGCAGAGGTCTTCAGAGCATGTTCTATTCCTTCCCTCACTCTACACAGATGCTCTGGGGTCGGTCAAGCTTCAGCTCCGTGCAGAGGTGGACAGATGCCAAGATAGAGGCTTCTAGGCCAAACAGGGCTGCTCCCTTGGTGCGCACAGCCTATAGAGAAGGAAGGGCAGGCTCAAGCAGGCGTGTTGGGAACAATGCCCCTTTCAATCTTCCTGACCTCAGTCTCTGCATCTACAAAATGGGGATAATTCCACCAGCTTCATGGGTGAGGGATTAAGAGATCTGTTCTCCCCACCCGGAGTAAGGACCCCTTGTTGACGGGCTGGGCACTCAGACTGCCAGGCAGCCAGGGGCTCTAGCCTCAGAGCATTTACCTAAAAAACCACCTGCAGACCCCCACTCTGGGCTGGGAACCCCAAATCAGGACGGTCTCTACTTTTTTTTTTTTTTTCTGTGTTAACCTAACTTCATGAGAAACATTTAACTTAAAAACAAAGTGTTGGGGCGCCTGGGTGGCTCAGTCGTTAAGCGTCTGCCTTCAGCTCAGGTCATGATCCCAGGGTCCTGGGATCGAGCCCTACATCGGGCTCCCTGCTCCGCGGGAAGCCTGCTTCTCCCTCTCCCATTCCCCCTGCTTGTGTTCCCTTTCTCGCTGTGTCTCTCTGTCAAATAAATAAAATCTTAAAAAAAAAAAAAAAAAAAAAAAACAAAAAAAAAACAAAGTGTTGGCTGTCTTCTGATTAAGATTTCCTTTCGAATAGAGTAAGGCAGATATTTAAGGCAGCGTTCAAATGATTT
This sequence comes from Halichoerus grypus, assembly GCF_964656455.1. Lineage (NCBI taxonomy): Eukaryota > Metazoa > Chordata > Mammalia > Carnivora > Phocidae > Halichoerus > Halichoerus grypus. The sequence goes on from NC_135713.1 coordinate 204,537,869, forward strand.
AGAAATGTTTCTTTGTTGTTGTATTAGCTCTTTAAATAATTTATTGAGGTCAAATCCACACAACATAAAGGTAAGCATTTAAGAGTGAATAACTGCGGCATTCCTCGTTAGGAAGTCCTGCACAGAGGAACCCTGCAGCAGACCCTCCTCGAGCAGAACCCGGGGCAGGGCAGGTCACATCTCCAGGTGCGCCAGGCCTGGCCCTTCACGTGCATTATCCTACTTTGTCCTCAAAACACCTTTCACAGTAGACATCTACCACTGCTCTCATTTTGTGGATGGGAATGGAGGGAGGCTCAGGGGGTTAAGGAACTTGCCCACGCTCACACAGCTCGGAAGGGGAGCAGATGGATCTCGTCAGGAAACGGGAGCCACCCCTCCCCCCCCCACCAAAGCTACGGGGCACACTGGGGGCTGGACAGCCCCCTATCAGGGTGACACAGTAGAGTCCAGTCCGGAGGGAAACTTAGTTTTACTCAAGAGCACTTTGCAAACTCTGTTCCTCAGAGGCCTGGGGTTACCCAGAGGGGTCTGGGGGGCTGCCGTGGGGCAGGTCTGTGCCCTCCCTCTGATTTCACAGGGGCGGCAAAGTCTTCCAGCCACAGGAGAGAGGGACTCCAGCTGGGGAGGGGGTGCCCGAGGGGGGATCTGAGGCAGAGCTGGGGGCCCAGGACGCTTTCTGCTTCAGGGTTTGCCCAGCAAACTCAGGCATCCTTCCTTCTATCCCAAAGTGCTGGGAGTCCTGACCTCACACCTCAGGGCAGACCGGCAGTGGGTGACAAGGCCCCTCAGAGATCACGGGCAGATGGGCCTGCCTCTACTCTGGGGACAGCTCCAAGACAACAGCCTCCCCTGGGGCCCCTGGATGGAAAGTTCTCGTTTGGTCTCCTTAGGGATCAGGGTGCAGTGAGAGGGCACCAGGCAGGTGCTGTCCTGCACCAGGAAGGGAAGGAGGCAGGCGGTGGAGGAAGGCTGGGACGGTAGAGCTGCGGAGTCCGAGCTTGGGTGAGGTCACCAAGCACGTAGGCTCCTTCTGGAACTCCGCGCTGATCACACTTTCCCACAGGAAGCACCCAGTGCCCTTCAGAACCTGACTCCACCCCCAGCAGACACACATGCCCTGCAGGTCCCCTGGCCCCCACTTCCTCATTGGAGGCCTTGCACCTGGCACACTAGCCTCCCCCTCATCCGCCTGGGCAATGGCAGGTGAAATGTCACCTCCTCCAGGAAGTCTGCCCTGTCACCACCAGACAGAATCAACCACTTTCTCACCTGCCTCCTCTAGCATAGTGCAGACACCTGCCTGTGTGTAGGGGTCCCCTACCCGAGCAGCACCCAGTCTGGCACAGATAGTTCCCACTAATGGCTAACAGGATGGGAGGCAGGTGGGGGGGGGGGCATATGCATGGTTGCAGATGGTCAGTCCACATGGACCCTGGACTAAAACTATCCCCCCAATCCTACACTCAGCCCAGGAAGGGAGTGGCCCACTCTGGAAGGCTCCACGAAGTGCCCTCTGCCCTGCTGTGGCCCGAGGACGGCAGATGCAGTCCCAGGATGAGCCCCCACTGGACCTCCTGTTCCCCTCTCCCCACAGCACAGCCCGGGCCCCCCGGCCTGCCCTTCCATCCCAAAGCCATAGCACCCGGGCTGGGCCCCCCGGCCCAGAGCCCCCCATTGTGTTGCTGCCATCTCTGCCAACATCCTGACACTGGGGAGACTGGACCGGCCCCAGGGCACTTCTGGGGGCCACAGGGAGAAGTGGCTGGGCCCTGGAGAGCAGAGGCAGGGCTGGGGGCACACCTTCCTGGGGAGGAGCGTGGTATCCAAGAGAGCTATTTTCACCATCTTCATGGGCAATGCTGAGTCCTGGCCTGTAGCTAGCTTTACCCCCTGGCCTCAGTTTCCTTCTCTGTTAAGCAAGGGAGTTGGACAAGGTGATGGCCCAGCTCTGACACCCACGAGGCCCACAGTTCAGCACAAAACACCACTTTCCCACAGCCCCTCTCCACCAAGGAGGGGACAGCCTGCTCCTGAGACTGCCCCCAACTTGTACAGAAATGGTGGACAGGTGTACCAGAAGCCCAGTTCCTTCCTTGGGGTGGTGGGGGGCAGAGGGTAGGGTTGGCAGTACGGGGGGGGCACTGAACCCAAGTCTAGGGCATGGAGGAACCCAGTTGGAAAAAAGTACTGGAGCTTTGGGAGCACCCCGCCCAACACATATCTCCCACGCCCCAGAAATGCTTGCTCATTGCAGAGGAAATTGTGACATCCTGGGACAAGGCTTCCTCCTTGCCCACAGTCACATCCGCTGCTCTCTCTAAGACCCCAGGGCTACCGCAGCACCCAACCTGTGGGCTGGGGAGGGGTGGGGGGCTTGTGTGGAAGGTCTGAGAGGCTGCCCCACCCAGCAAGGCCAATGCCACCTGCCCAAGGCCTCAGTGGGGCCTTCCGCCCCAGCCCAGAGGAGCTGGGCCTGGGTAAAGGAAGGGGACTTAGGGTGAGGTCCATCATGGGGTGTGGGTGGGGCAGATTCAAAGAAAAAGTGAAGTGCAGAGTTCAAATCATCCTACGGGTTGACATTTCTGTACCCCCACCCCCAGTGGTGTAATCTGGCTGACAGCAGCCTGGATCAGGCACATATGACAGAAAGGCAGACTCGGAAAGCACTCACTGATGCCGCCAGAGAATCTGGTTTCCCCACAAAGGGTGGGGCCGGGCACTGCCAGCCAAGCCCTATCCCGACAGACAAAGCCACGGCAAGCAAGGCCTCGGCCAGAGAGGTCCCCCGACGGAGCTCTACCTGGGCGTGCCCAGGGGAGCACCCCTCCCCTCAAGCCTGCATGGGCCGGCTGTCCCCTCCCCCCCTGCCCCCAGGGGTCTGGCTCCAATCCCTTCTCTCCCTCCCCACCTGCAGGCCACCAGCGCACACCAGCAGGCTTCTGAAGGCTTCCCTGGTCTTGCTGGTGGCGATGGGGTCTCCGCAATCCCCAGGCTCTGAGGACCCTCATGAACCAGGGCAGGGAGTGAGCAGCAGGTGCAGCTCCAGACGGGAACAGGAGACTCCTGACATCAGGGCCAGAACTGGGGACAAAAGGAAGGAAGGGACCCTTGGACAAGGGGTAACAAGCATCCCCTCCAGCAGAGGAAAGAGGCAGACCACTCCCAACCACTAGATTCCATCGGGAAGTGAACGGGACCTCCCGGGGTGGGGGGTGGGGGAGCGCACAGGTCCCCTGGACCGAGGAAATAAACCGCCCCCTGGCCTGGGCTTGGAGCTGTGGGTGAGTGGGCAGTGCAGAGGGAAGGAAGATGGCCCGGGGCTGCTGGGAACCTGTCTGTCCCCTGATGAATCACAGGATGACGGGGTGACAGCCAGGCGCAAGGAAGTGGCCTCTCTCCCCTGCTTCCCTGCCACAGAAACTGAAACTGGCTGGTCCCTCCCCACAGCCTTCTGGGAACTGGGGCGTTTTTAGAAAGCTGCAGAGAGGAAGCTGGCCCTCACACACTGTGCAAACCCCAGCAAAGCCCCGAGTTCTGCTGACCTCGGGGAAGTTGCTCCAGCTCCCCTCGAGACCCGGAAGGGGCAGCTTATGTAAAGGCTGTCATCTAACCTGGTCTCCCCATGGCCCGTGACTCACCCCAACACCTCCCTGCTCTGCCAAGAGCGGGGCCGGAGCAAAGGGCTGGGAAGTGCCCAGCAGACACCGAGGGTGTGGGGACAGGACTTAGGAAGAGAGAATGCAGAGACAGAAAGGGAAGGGGACACGGTGTCCCCCTCGGAGGCTATGAACTCTAACTCGCTTGCTGGTCAGGGTTAGAGAAGCCAGCAAGTCGCCCCGTCCCTCTCCTTCCCTCCCAGCGAGTGCCCACTTCCCCAGAGATGCCAGTCCACGGACACGGCTGCACTGCTGTGCTGGGAGGCTGCGCGTCAGCTCGACGGAGAGAAAAGCTGAAAGCACCTGTGGGTTTGCGCCCCTCCCACAGGGAGAGCCCCTATTTCTCCACCCCCGACACCTTAAAAGGCTTTGCTCAAACTCAGTTCAGAAGATAAAGAATGGGGAGAGGGGAGCAGGTTCAGGGGCTTGATGACCCACTGGCTTTTCCCCACCAGACCCCAGGTTCTGGACTCCCTGTGACCCAGTTACGGTGCTTGGGTGGCACGCCGACCACAGACACGGGAAGTGGGTGCTGGGCTCCAGGCCCAGGGTAGGAGCTTGTGGGAGTGGGGGTGGGGGGGTGCCAAGTTCTTAGAGTGGTGCAGACCCCAACACCACTTTGTCCCACCCATCAGGCTTTCTTGGGACCACACGCCAGGGGGGCAGGCAGAGACGTGAATGCCCCATCCTCTGAGGGGGCCCTTGGTCCGGGAAGCTGGCTGAGCTGGGATGCAGGGGCAGGCAGCACTAAATGCCACCAGGTGTTCCCAGCTGGGCACAGTGCTGGATCCTGCCCTCCTAGGTGCCCTCCCCAAGGGCTCTCTGGAACTTTCTGGACTCCAGAAACTGCCCGTAGAAGCACACAAGGGGATAGCGGCTGAGCAGGGATGCAGGCGCCCTCCCACACCCCAGGAAAGCAGCAGCTCCCAGAGCCTGGGGGCCAACTGCAGCTTGGGGACAAGAGAGGGAATGGAGCACAGGGGCTGGTCCCAGGGGGCCCTGCCCAACAGCCCAGCCTCCTCTGGGAAGGAGACACGTTCTGTCCCAGTTCTGCTGCTCCCTGAGCATTGCTGTGAAGGGGAGGAGTCAGGGGCGGCACTGGGGGTCCAGAAGGCCCTCGTCCTTTCTGGGTCTGATACCAGGGCACAGGAGGGCTCCTGGAGAGGGAGAATGCGCCATTGGACACCATGTCGACCTGAGCTTGACGCCAGGGGCTTTGCTCCAAACATGCAAGAGGGTTTGCCTCTCAAGATCTTGAGGTACTGGGAATTGTCTGTTGTTTTTTTTTTCCAAGTTTATTTATTTTTTTGGTAATCTCTGCACCCAACGTGGGGCTGGAACTCACAACCCTGAGATTAAGAGCCACATGCTCTTCCAACTGAGCAGCCCCTGCGAACTGGGTTTTTTCACTGGTCCTTGGTGGTGGCAGAGGCCTAGCACGTGCTCGGTGGTTAGGGAAAGGATGGGGTACAACATGGGTTGGGGAGCAGGGGAGGCCCACTTCACTCCTGCTGGAAGCTCCCTGACACCGAGGGGTGACAGGCTGTTTCCAGACATGACCACACTCAGTGCACAGAGCAGGGCTCTGTCTTGGGCTTGCAAGGGTGGGGTCCACCTAATATCCACCGGGCTCCTTGTGGCCTGGCTCCAGACAGTGAAAACACTGTCCAGCTGAGGGAACCGGGTCTTGGGCCCAACCCTAAATGCTGTGAACTCTTAGGCAAGCCACTTAACATCTCTGACCCTAGTCTGTTTATGCTAAAGGATGCTAAGTAGCCCCCCAGGAGTCTAAAATCTGGGTGGCTTTGTCACCATTAGCTGGGGCTCACCCTGGGTGCACACGCAGCTGAGGGACAAAGCCTTACCATAGCTTATGGAGAGGTAAGCACCTGGTCAGGGTCACTCAGCCAGAAGTCAGGCCCTGGGCTGCCCTGAGTCCCTCATCTTGATCCACTCAGGCTGGGGCTCTGGGTGCCCCTCACTTCTGGAGGCCCAGGCTGGCCCCACAGCTGGGAGGGATCATGCCAGGCAAACAATTTTCAGCTTGTAAACAGTCATTAAGGAGCTAATAAACCTGACTTCCCAGAACCCTGCCCCGGAGCTTGCTGCTTCCCCAGAAGAGGCTGGCCCCGGCGCCAATGACGACTGGGCTTCAGGGCACTTGGACATGGGCCCATCCAGGCCATTAAGACTGGGGGTGTAGGGCTTTGTAAATCCCTACTCACCACAGCCCCCTGCCTCATTTTGGGGCAGCACGGATTCTGTCGTTGAGGAATAAGGAGGGCTGCGAGGACTCAAACCCTGGCTTGGCCACTTACCTGCTGGGAGACTTTGGGCAAGTTACCACTTCGGAGCCTCGGTTTCCTCTGCTGTGAAATGGGGTGATGTCCCCCCAAACCTGCCGATCCAGCAGAGATGACATGAGATTATGAATGTACAGGGCCTGGCGCACAATCAACGGCTACTAATTGGTGGCTTCTTTTATTCCTGGTTGACCACTGCGCACTTAGTCTATCTGAGCCAAGAGCCCCAGAGATACAGATCTCTATTTGACAGGTGGGAAAATTGAGGCTCAGACACGTCAAAAGTCACCTGTCCCAGGTCTCATTGTTGGGGGGGGTGCCTTCTGCCACCCCGTACCTGGAGAGGCAAAGCGGCCAAAATATGGGCCTGGGGTGGTGACCGAGGTGCTGGGGGTGAGTTTAGGTGTGGGCCTCTGAGACTCCTGAGCGCCTCCCAGTCCCCTAGGCAGAAATGACATCACCTGGCACTTAGGTAGTCCCTCTCAGCTTATCAAAGGGCTTTCTCAAACCTTCTCTCACGCTCTCTGTCCAGATCTATCACCAGTGGCCGACAAGGAGCAAGGGCTCAGGCCATATTTCAATGCCAAGTCCTGCTCCTGCCCCATCCCACAGTGGGGTCCCCACCTCCTGTTCCAGGCATTCTGCAGGTCACCCTGCAGGCCTGACCTGGGGAGGGCCATCTGGAGAGGGAAGAGAGGCTTCTGGCTGGATCAGGGGCAGGACCACCTGATGATGCCCAACGCCCTGAAAGGCTTACCCTGTTCCTGGCCCTGCGAGCCCGGCCAGAGGGAGCAGAGCTGAGGGTCACCGCCTCCATGACCCCCTCACCCCCTCATCATGACCCACATGCAGGCAGACAGGGAGAAGCCCTGGCTGGGAGGAGCCAGCACGTCCCGGCCTGAGGCTCCCCTCCCACGTCCAAGCCCACCCTCCGTCCCCTCAGCCTCCGCGGAGCGGGGCTCCCCACCCCAGACCGGGCCACTTCTGCGGAGTAATTATAGCACTGCTATTCTCCGACATGCTCTTAGCTAGCCCTCCCAACGGCCCACGAGGCAAGGCCCCTGTCATCGTCACGAGCCTGTGCCAAGGGCACACAGACACGCTCCTAACCCCAGGCCCGACGGCTCCTACCTCAGACTCCGGGCCCAAGACTTCCCATGCATCACCCCTGGAATCCTCACAGCAACCAGTCCTGGTGGACTACACTACCCCACAGTATAGCTGAGGAGACTGAAGCCCGGACCACAAGTGACCCTCATGCTACTGACCACTACCTCACGGGCCACCGTGGCTGCCAGCTTCTGGGCCTCGCTCCTTGGCTCCCCACGCTGGGCATCACCCTCCTACCGTCCTCCCACCCTCCTGGCCAGCATCCCTGCCTGGCACTGCCCACTTAGCTGCAACCACTCTCCTGGCACCCCACCCCCACAACATGCCTCTGGCAGCTTTTGAACTGCAAACAAATGACTTGTGTCTGGGTCCCTGGATAAGTTTACACAATGACGGAATGTGAACACTGTGGCTCTCGTGCTTCCCCGAAGATGAGAGGATGAATTTTTCTTTACACTCAGATCTCACTCCCATAGGGAAGCAACAGTAACTTTATGGGCTGTGGGGGAAAAGCCCTTGTTTTCCCCCAGTGATGGGGCAGGTGGGGCAACTCCCCCTGGCCTCTATCCCGAGAGCTGGCCTGGCCTGGGCACCTCCCCAACCTAGCCACCATGCGTGAGGCGAGCCTACACACTCCCAGCGGGCCCTGATGACCCCGCCAGTCCTCCCCCAGCCTGGCTCAGCTGGATAGGAAACTGGGAGCAATTGTGTGAGCTCACTCTGGAAATCCCCAGGGGTGGCCAGGACAACACTGAAGACTGCTCCAAAGTGGGTGGTTCAGACCCGAGGGGACGTGTGGAGCTGGGGGAGGCAGCCCAGAGAGTTCATCTCCCCAGATGCTGCACCATGGGGCAGGCAGGAGGCTGGGGCCACCCCAATCCTGCCACCGCTCATTCTGAACCAAACAGAAGTGCCAGGTGGCTCATTCAAGTCACCTGTTTTTGTTTCAGGATTTTTTTTTTGTTAAGTCTTATTTCAGTAATCTGTATACCCAATATGGGGCTCAAACTTATGACCCCAAGATCGAGTCACATGCCCTCCTGAGCCAGCCAGGCACCCTCGTTCAAGTCACCTGGACTCGAACAGGTACGTGCATGCACGGACACACCCCCTTGACTTCTTCCTGCCCTTATCTGCTCTCTCATCTAGCATGGTTTATTGCAAGTTGACAGGAACGCTGTGAAGAGTCTGGCCACCAGTAAAAACACTACCACTGAGGAAGAGCCAGACCCAGACCCCAGGGGCCTCCATGCTGTATTTGTGGTGTGACTAATCCCTCCTGCGAGAGGAACAGAAGTCCCCTCCTGGGCTGTGTGTGTATCTTACACCACGTACAGCTGTAGCTCGCACATGAGCGAGCCAGATAGGAGTGGCTCAGCAGCAGGTAGGCACGAGGCTTTGGGGACGGGCCCGGGAGTGACAGCCCAGGTTCAGTATCAGCCTCTGCTGTTCTGTGCTATGACAGACACACTGAAGACGGGCCACTATTACAGTTTTCTGTTCGACAAAAAGACGGGAGTGTCACTCCAGCCCTTTCAAGTTAAAAGCAAACAAAAACAAAACCAGAAAAACCAACCAGAAACTACCACCTGCTCTCCTTCTGTCCTGCTATCGTTCCCAGGCCAGGAGGCCGGGGTCCAGAAGTGAACAGGATGGGAGCAACGGACACTGTCAGAAAACAGGAAGGGAGGGCAGCGGGTGGCCTGGGCTCCTGGGGACGGACAGCTGCTTCACTCCATCCCACCTCTCTAGAACAGCCCCCTCACCCCCATCCCCCGAGAGCTGGGCCAACGTTCCTGAGCCCAACTCAAACCGGAGTCGTCCCTACCGGGGTCCCCCTGGCCTGGCACTTGGCTAACACCAGGAGCACGGGGTGCCTCGCACTGCCAGCAGCGGGGCCCACCCTGGGGCCTCTTGTCTAACCCAGGTTCCCACAGCCACAGAGGACCTTTCTTTCTTTCTTTCTTTTTTTTTTTTGCAGGAGGGAAGTAGATTGGGGGAGCCACAGGGAATTAGAAGCCTGTTAGTCCTTGGATGTTATTTTCCTGGTGTACATAACTGGAAGAGTTAGGTGTCAGTTTAGAAGGGAAAATTCCAGCAGGTCACATGGCGCCAGGCGTCCATGCCTGTCTCAGCAATCCAGCTTTGGGAAAATCTATGAGAACAGAGCTCCCCCCTTCCTCCCCCGCCCAGGGGGATATTTGAGCTCCAGGGCTGCCCTGGCTCACCCTGCATGGGAGGCTGCCTTAGGGGTGAGGCACTCCAGGACTGAGCTGTGAGAGGGCCCTGTTCCCAGCCCCTGGGACTCAGCTCCTCCCCCACAGCACCCAGACCCGCTCTCTGCAGAGACTGTGGTTTGAGCAGGGAAGAGGCAGTTTTATGGCACCAAAGGAAGCCTGTTGCTAGGGGAATAACTGTCCTCACACCTCTTATCTCATTTAAGCTTATTTTGTTCCTCCCCTAACTCCTGGGGAAACTGAGGCAAGCAGGGGAAGTCAATGAGAAGTAACCTGATGGAGCAGATGCGGCTCCAGGGTCTTTGAACCTCAGCACAGCACCGACATTTTGAGCCGCGTAATTCTTTCTGGTGGGAAGCTGTCCTGCGTGCTGTAAGATGTTTTAGCAGCATCCCTGGCCTGGACCCACTAGATGCCAATAACAACAGCACTCCCCTCCTTCTCCTGAGTTGTGACAACCAAAATGTCTCCATTGTCAAATATCTCCTGGCACCAAAAATCAGTGCCCTGCTTGAGAACCTCCTACTGCTCTAAAACAAGCTTCACTCTCCACTCTTCCCTCTGCACTACCTAAAGAGTGAACAGGAACACAGATGCTGGGCTCAGCCTTTTTAACAGCCAATGTCACCAACAACGGGGCCCTAAATCTAGCCACTTGGGAGCCAGCAGCCAGTGCACATGTGGGGTCTTGGGCAAGCCTTCCCCCACTCAGACACACCCTCTCAGGAGCTCCAACCCTTCGGCTCTCTCCGCTTAGACTCACCCGGTTAGGCAGGGGCTGAGACCTCGGCTTCCCCTCTGCCCTGGGATGGGAGGGTGCGTCTAGCAGACACAACCCTTTCTAACCCTAACCTAACCCAAGGCCCTGGAGGAACATCAGCGGGGGCCAACCTTCCCAAGCCCCTCACAGTCCAGAAGTCAGGACTTCTGGGTCCAATCTCTGAGCTTCGATCTAGCCTTGCTGTGACTCCACTCCCTCGCACCGGTTTCCACCCTGGCGAGGCTGAAAGCACAAACTTCGCTTCGGAGTTGAAAGGGGAGGGAAGGGTCTGCGTTCCAGGCGTTTCTGGGAGGAAGGCGGGGCCGCGCGGTCCTGTCCCCTGCCAGTCCCCTCTCTTCCTCCCGGAGCCTTAAACTTCTGCCCAATCGTCGTGCCCTTCCCACATCTGGTGACCCGTGGCCAGGGGACCCCTTCGGCGTCTTGTCCCAGCCGCGCCCCAGGGACCGGCAGACCCGGTGCAGCCCCGACCTCTGGCCTCCGGCGCGCCCCACGTGGGGCCCGAGCGCTCCGGCAGGGCGGGCACCCTCGCGGGCCGCGCACTGCCGCCCCGGGCGAGGCTCGGGCCCGACCCCGCGGACCCCTACGGCGCCTGCGGCCCGGCCGCCGCGTGCCGGGCTCCGCCCTTTGCCCCCGCTCACCTCCCTGCGGCCCCACGTCCCCTGGACGCAGCTCCGAGCGGCGCGGGCCAGCGACTGGGCGGTGGCTCCTGGGGGCGGGGCCCCGGCGCTCCGCCTCTTCCCTACCTGCGCGCGGGCCGAGGGGGCGGAGCGGGGCCGGCCGGCTGGGGCGGGGGCGGGCCTGGGGGCGGGGCCGGGGCGAGGGGCGGGGCCAGGGCTCAGGTTGGTGCGGGACGCTGCGGCCAGCCCCGCGGCGCCCTGGACTTGCGCGGGTTGCTGGGTGTTCCGCCCCTGGGGAGGGGGGGGTCCCCGTCTGGGCAGAACCCTCTTTTCCGCCTGAGCTGGTCTCTTCCGGGCGCCGTCCTCTCCTTCCCGGACAAAGCGCATGATCTAGGTCTGCACTGCCATCACGTCACCCCCCCACCCCGCGAGAAAAGTCACTCCAACGACGACCACCTCCCATCCGCTCCCGCCAGCTCCCTCGTTCTAAGGCCAAGTGGGCCTGTTCCTCGAGCCTTTAGCCCTTTACCTTTTCGTTGTAAAGCATTTGGAGCATCTCAGTTACTCCAAATCCCGCTGCAGCTCCCGCCTCGGGGAAGCCTCTGATCTCGGCCCTCCTCATTCTCCTGGGGGCGGAGGCGCCCTCCTAGGCCGGGTCTTGCTCAATTTCCCCCGCTCCCATCCGCCCGCCGCCAGGGGCAGGAGTGCTGGTCCCTGGGAGAAGCCCGCGCTGGGTGCCTGCGTGGGTGGCCGGGGTCTCTGGAGGAGTCACAGCAATCTCCTTTAGGGCCACCCAGTGAAAACTCACGTTGTCTCTGGCCCGGCGACACACAACCTTCCTGATGGGGCAGAACCTTGGCTCACGCGGGCACCTGCAGCAGGGGAGGAAAGCGCTCAGGATCTGGAGATTAGGTGGGCCCAGCCTCGAGGACAGGGTGGCTTCGGCCCAGGCCCTAGCCCCTCTGACCCTGTTCTTAATTTGAGAAATTGCAAAGCCTTCCTGGCCTTCTCACGTGGTTGGCAGTGGGGATGCAGCGAACAGAACCTGTGAAAGGCTGCACCACCAAGTGTTAACTAGTGGGGTTATTATCATAAGGGTGGGGGCCGACAGCCAGAGGACCTAAGTTCAGATCCTGACCCTGCCTCCTGCTATCTGTGTGGCCTTGGACAAATCCTGCAACCTCCCTGAGCCTCGGCTTCCTCCTCTGTAAATGGGGGTCATGATAGGCCCTGCCTCTTGTAAGAAGAGCCCCCCCCCCCGGGGGGAGGGGAGGGGCACCTGGCATGTGCTATGGTTACTGTCGATACTACTGTTCCTATTGTCACACTAGGACCCCATTTCTCATCAATTCTGAGCCAATTTCTACTCCCTCTCAGCCCAGAGAAGCTGGCCTCTGATTCCTGATCTCCCTGTGGCCCAGCCTCTCCCTAGCTCAGCGGCTCCCCTGGGGTTGCTCTCCCTCGCCCCCTGGGCACCCATACTTGTGGGGTCCCACCTGCAACAGCCCTGTGGCCAGGGCCAAAATTGGTGAGCCTCCCCCTTCCTAAAGGCATTGACAGGACCCGCCCAACTCCCTCCAGGGTGGGGTGCGGGCTGGGTGCGGGCTGGGTGTAGTGTTCGCTAACCCCTGCGAGCACTGGGCCGCTCTGTCCTTCCACTCTCCTGGCCCCTTGGCCCGAGTCTGGCTCCCCCGGTGGACGCTTCTTCCTCCTCAGCAGGAAGAGGACTTGGCCTAGCCTCCTCCTTCGGCCTAGACAAAACTGTGGCCAGGGGAGCTGGGAGGAACTCCAAGGTCTGCAGGCCCCTTTCTCAGCCCTGGAGGCGCTTATCTTGCCCTACCAGCTTTGCCTGGAGGAGCAGAGTTTGAAGGGAGACTCTGCTGGGGGGGAAGGGGCCTGGACCTATGGGACCAGAATCGGGCAGTCCTGTTGGTCTCAGGGGACAGCCTGGCCCCTTACAGAGCTCCTAAGTGGGATGGGGGTGGGAGGTTAAGAAGTGAAAAGAGGAGGAGGGGCTCCTGACTGCTGGGGATTATCCAGAGGAAAGGCATCCTTCCTCGTCCCCATCCCCCAAGCGTTGGGGGTGGGGAAAGGGCCAAAGCTGGAGGGTTGATCCCCGGTAGCAAATGCATGGGCGGATTATTGTGCACCCACCACATGCCTGGGGGCCGTGGGCACAGAGAGGAACAAGACCAGGGCCTGTGTGCGAAGAGCTGGGGCTCGGTAGCACGGAGGTGGAAATACACAGGGGCTATAAGAGGAAGGATGAGGGCAGCCTGATCGAAGGGCTGTAATGTGTTATCTCAACTCTTGTGACAAGTCAGAAGTAGTACCACTGTGATCCTCTCCATTTTAGGGATGAGAAGACTGAGGCAGAGGGAGATGAAGTGGAGAAGCTGGGGTTTGAGCCAAGTCTCACAATCTGACTTTAGACTCTAGCAAATGGTCCAGATACCTGAGCCATGGGGTCAGCCCAGGAACACCAGGGAAACTGTAGGAGCCCCCAGGGGGAGAGGGACTCATGGTGCTGATAGCCGTCAGGGATTTGCCCCCTAGAAACAGAGCACCCCGCCCAGCGATGTAGGTGCAGGGAGGCTGAGCGGGGCCTTGGCTGCAACTCCAGACACCTGTGCAGCCGGAGGGCAGAAGGGCGTCCAATAGACCAGGGGTATAGTTTGCGGTCATGTTACACAGCTGTTAAAAGCAGTTAGGCAACTCTGTGTGCTGATGAGGAATACATCCAGGATACATGAAGTGAAAAAGAGCAAGGTGCATGTTAACGTAACTCCATCTACCTACGTTTAAAGAGAACATCCATGTATTTGCCGGTAGATCCACAAACACATTCTGGAAGTGCATGTGTGGGGTGACCCTGCGTGGGAGGGTAGTGGAGAGAAGCGGGACAGACACTTGCTTTTCATCGCATACCATGTGCGTGTATTACTTTTATCGCTTACAGAAAACACAGTCTAAACTTTTTCTAAAATTAGCCTAAAGGGGGATGCCTGGGTGGCTCAGTCGGGTGAAGCATCTGCCTTCAGCTCAGGTCGTGATCCCAGGGTCCTGGGATCGAGTCCCACATCGGGCTCCCTGCTCAGTGAGGAGTCTGCTTTTCCCTCTGCACCCCCCCCCCCGCCTTGTGCTCTCTCTTCCTCTCTCTCTCAAATAAATAAATAAAATCTTTAAACAAAATTAGCCTAAAGGTGTCAGGAGGATCTTGACAGGGAAGGATGAGGAAAGGAATTGCTGGTGGGAAGAACAAGAACAAAGACACAGGAACGAGGGGCCCCTGGTTATAGCTGGGGGGGGTTCTGGCATCCCAGGACGTGCGGGGAGGCTGACAGGCAACAAGTGTGGGGAGGCAGGAGGTGTACGCTGGAAGCTCTGCTAGGTCAGGAGAGGTGCTTTTATTTTTCTGTAAGCAGTGGGGAGTTTTTAAATTGGAACATTGCATCTCATATTTTACTCTTTGAAAATTGCTTTCATAGACATGGTTACATTTTTAATCTTGACAGCAATCCTGCAGGGTAGGCAAACCAAGCGTTACAGATGAGGAAACAGGCTTTGTGGAATAAAGACCACACACTCAAGAGTTTTAAAATGAGAACACTTTGTCCCTTGTAAGCACTGATTTGCGGGAAGGCTGGGGAAGGGAGCAAACAGCCACCAGCTCCCTGACACATGAGAATAATATAGGCTTTCTTTCGTGTCTGAGCAATCCTGAGACCCCCTCGTGACATTCAGATCAAGAAGGTGAGACATTGTGACCCCCAGAAGAAAAGGGCAAGGGGACCCTGAAGTCATAAGTTGGCGAACTCAGAAAGGTTCTGATGATACACCTTTGAAGGATGTCCCTGTGTTTGTCCAGGGGAGTAAAATACTAGGGGTCTCTTTGTTAGCTGAGATTCAAAGAAATGTAGAACACGTAATGAAGCCCTATTGAATGACGAGATGCTGACTTTCTTGTCAAGGTTCAGAGAGGTTTAGCGCTGTGCCCAGGGCCACACAGCCGGTAGAGAGCCGAGCTGTGTACGGTGCCAAGGCCCATGTTCTTTCCAGCCACCCTGGACCATACCCGTATTTCAGAAGGGGCATTCTGGCTGTGCTTAGGACAGACAGGTTTGGCAAAGGTAGCAAGGCTAGTGAAGAGGCTACTGCAAAGGTCCAGGTCAGGGCGCCTGGGTGGCTCAGTCGTTAAGCATCTGCCTTTGGCTCAGGTCATGATCCCAGGGTCCTGGGATCAAGTCCCACATCGGGCTCCCTGCTCGGCAGGAAGCCTGCTTCTCCCTCTCCCACTCCCCCTGCTTGTGTTCTTGCTCTCGCTATCTCTCTCTGTGTCAAATAAATAAATAAAATCTTAAAAAAAAAAAAAAAAAAGGTCCAGGTCAAAGGGATGGGGAAAGAGGCTGGGGGACCTGAGCGGAGAAGAGGATCAGAAAGGCATCCCCTCTACCCAGAATTTGGCTGACCCAGGACCTCAGATGTCCTCTCCATTTATGTTCTGGGCTTATCCCCCCACCCACGGGCTCTAGGGGGGCAAAGTCAAGAAAGAGAGCTTGGGCGGGGTGAAGTTGAGGGATTTTTCGGAGAAGGGAGCCAGTATCTTGCTGGGCCCTGGCCGTTAGTATTGATGGTGCAAAGTCGCCACCTAGTGGCGATGAGGGGTGCTGCACCAAGGAGCCCCACGTGGTCTAGGGAACCTGGAGAAGGCATGATTCATCTTTACTCCCTCCACCTGCTTTCTCACCAGAAAACCTGGCAGCCCCACCTAAATACGACAGGCATTAAGGCCACAGGCTCGCTCTTCAGAGGGCTTATCGGCGTTAGTAAGCTGCAAAAGCCTATGTAACTTCTCTCTGCCATCCTGCCCTCCTTTCAGAAGGTCATGCCCAGGAAGGGGCACCAGTGACCCTCTCTCTATTAGGGTGCACCAGGTATTTTAAGAGCTGCCTGCCACCCAGGTGAAACACTGGGGCGTCCAGTGTCCAGAGGCTGATGTGGTCAGACTCCTGGGGCCCCGAGATGCTTTTCAGCTCTGTTTCTTTGGGGTGCTGTCTCCTCCCCCCTGGTGACCTTGAAATCTCTGCCTCTCTCCCAGCAGTCTGGTCCTTGCACGTGCTGTTCTCAGTCCTTTATCAGCCCTCCTCTGAGGCATCCTAGTCTCATCCCAGATCTGGTCATTTTGACTGGCCTTTGGGAACGGACTTTGAATGTTATTCCAGAGCCCACATTACCTTCCGTATCCTGGCTGGGCTCATCCTGCAGACCCCGGGTCGCTGCTGCATCTTCCCTCCCTCACCTTGGAGGCTGCAGTCACCCTGGGAGGGCCGTGGGTTGGGGGGACACTGGCTTTGGTGACAGATACTCCAGTATACCCACTAACTAGCTGTTTGATGACTTACATTAGGCAATTTAGCTAACCTTGAGGAGCTGAGGCCTCCCTAGGAAGACTTCCCCCCTTAGGAGCCCCACCCAGAAGCCATAAACAAAAAGATTGACGGATCTGATGACATAAAAGCTGTAGACTTCTGTGCCATAACAGATGCCCTTGATAAAATGAGAAGCCACGCAATGGGAGAAAGTACTTCCGATGGTTGTAACTGATAAAGGATCAATATCTAGAAACTAAAAAAGAGGTCCTACACATCAATTTTAAAATTACAAAATAAGAGGGGCACCTGGCTGGCTCAGTCAGGGGAGCGTGCGACTCTTGATCTCAGGTTATGAGTTCGAGTCCCATATTTGGTGTAGAGATTACTTAAAAAAAAATTTTTTTTTTTTTTTAAGATCCGAGGACCCTGGGATCATGACCTGAGCCAAAGGCAGATGCTTAACCGACTGAGCCACCAGGCGCCCCTAAAAATAAAATCTTTTTAAAAATTACAACATAAGAGGAATATTGGATAAAGAATAAGAACAGGTAATTCAAAGAATAAGTGAAAATTGTCAGTGAATATACCCGATGCCCAAGCCCACTAATAATTGGGGGGAAAGGCAAATTGTAAGTATGATGACCCCTAGCATCCAGATCTCAGTGTCTGAATAGAAGGCACCACCAAAGGAATCAGGGCTCCCCTGAGAAACGGCGGGCTGAGGGTCTGGGGCAGGAGAAAGTGCCTGGGGAGCCTGAGATACCTTGTTTGTGGCAGAGAGCAAGGAAGCCTTCAAAGATTAATGGCATCATGCAAGAAGGACCCAGGAACCAGCTGGAAGGGACTCCCACTGGCCAAACTGGAACAATCTGAACATCAAAAAGAAAAATGATTGTAGGGGTGCCTGGGTGGTTGGGCATCCGACTCTTGATTTTGGCTAAGGTCATGATCTTGGGGTTGTGGGATTGAGCCCCGAGTCTGACTCCAAGCTTAGTGGGGAGTCTGCTGGAAATTCTCTCTCCCTCTCCCTCTGCCCCTTCCTCTGCTCATGCTCTCTCTCTCTCTCAAATAAATAAATAAATCTTTAAAAAGAAAAGAAAAGAAAAACGATCGTAGATGATTGAAATGCACGGGAATCGTGAAAAGTTGTGTGTTCCTAAGAAACTTCAACAGAAGAAATCAGAGAAACTCTTGGGACCCCCCAGTGGGGCATTTACTAAACCAATATCTTACTTTGAAAACTGGTGTTGGGGCGCCTGACTGGCTCGGTCTGTAGAACGTGTGACTCTTGGTCTCGGGGTTGTGAGTTCAAGCACCACGCTGGGTGGAGAGATGACTAAAAAAAAAGTGAATAAAGGGAAAATCTCAAGCATCTATCCATCTATCTTTTCAGTAGGAACAGTGTTTCAAAGTAACCAAATAGCCCCACTTTGGGGGAAGGAAAGCTCTGCTTTACAGAAAGGTATCAGCTGCCCTAGCAAGTCCCCCCAGCCTTAGCTGCTTAAAACAACACACACTATTATCTCACAGTTTCTGTGGCTCAGGAGCCCAGGTGTGGCTCAGCTGGGTTCTTTGGCTCAGGGTATCTTGTGAGGCTATCATCCAAGTGTTAGCGGGGCCTGTGGGCATCTCAAGCCTGGCTAGGGGACGATCCACTTCCAAGCTCATTGGTGGGTTCGGTCCCCCAGTGGCTATTGTCCAGAGGCTGTTGTCCAGAGGCAGGGCCAGCTTCATGGGCACGTGACCTGGACAGCAGCACAGAGCCCTGTGCTCAGAAGGGCTCTTTTTATTTTGTTTATTTTATTTTTTAATTTTTAAGTCATCTCTACACCTGGCGTGGGACTTGAACTTATAACCCTGAGACCAAGAGTTGCGTGTTCAACCAACAGAGCCAGCCAGGTGCCCCGGAAGGGGTCTGTACCAGATTTAACGCTCTGCTGTCTATTTGTCTAATACTCTTATCTTTGAGCTTGTATTTTGTAAGCGAACCAATGGGACAATGGAGTGTGTACGTGAGCAGAGGAGATATGCCATATATGTGTCCGCCGTTATTTCTTAGGACTCCATTTGCATAAATTGTTTCAAGATGCCCCATGAACACCAGGCATTCTCCAAATGCTTTCTGTATATGTCTGAATTTCTTTTTTTTTTTTTAAGATTTTATTTATTTATTTGAGAGACAGAGAGAGAGAGAACAAGCGGGGAGGGAGGGAGAGGGAGAAGCAGACTCCCCTGCTGAGCAGGGAGCCGGATGTGGGGCTCGAACCCAGGACCCTGGGATCATGACCTGAGCTGAAGGCAGACGCTTAACGACTGAGCCACCCAGGCGCCCCCAGCAAGAGTCTCCTGATGCCAGTCTGAAACGGTGGCCCCTCCCTCTGTTTGGAGAAATGCAAAAGCTGTTGTTTTTCTTTTCTTTTCTTTTTAAGATTTTGTTTATTTATATGGGAGAGAGCACGAGCGAGGGGCAGAAGGAGAAGGAGAAGCAGGCTTCCCACCTAGCAGGGAGCCTGACTCGGGGCTCAGTCCCAGGACCCTGGGATCATGGCCTGAACCAAAGGCAGACGCTTAACCGACTGAGACACCCAGGTGCCCCACAAAAGCTCTTTGGAGGAGCTTTGCTCCCTCAGGCTCCCAAAGTCTTTTCCATGATCCAAGGGGATGTAGAAGTAAATGCACGGTCTGGATCCCGCCGCTCCTCCCGAGCTTGGAACACCTGGGCCCCCACCATCAGCCCAGATCTTGGTTCAGGAATGAGAAACAGAACATTAGGTCTGTGGACACATTGTCTCTCTGAAGCTCTGTGTGGGGCCGTCCCACCTCTCCCAACAGTCTCAGATCCCAGATCCCTTCTTGACTTCATTAACCTCCCCTGTTATTAGCTACTCCTTTTATAGGGCCTTCTAGACCCCAGAGGGCTATCTGGGACCTGGCAGCCGTTGGAAGGTCTGCACTGGGGCCGACAAGACTGGAGAAAGCATTGCCCGGTGCTGAGTGGAGACAGACTATGAAAGCAGGAGAGTGGCTAGGAGGCCAGGCCAGGGGTGATGGGTTTTTTTTTTCTGCTCTGGGTGCTTCACTCTGCATCTCTCTGCTAATGATGGGAGTTGGGGTGGGGGGGCGGTGCTCAGACTTTGGGGTCAGCCTGGGGTTCCTGCTTTGCCCTGTGACTGTGGGCAAGTTGTTAACTGCATCCTGTTATAAAATGGGTCATAAAATGGGGTTATGAGGTGCATTTCTGAGGGTGTTGGAGGAAAATAGGTGAGGCCTTTCTAGAGGAGCTCCCTCCTGCCCCCAAGACTCTGTCCTCACTGGTCTGAAATTACCCCACTGTTCACACATTCATTACCAAGTTCTTCCTCCCTGCCAGGATGGACAATTCCTGGAGCAGGGCCCGGCCAGACCTGCAGGGCCCCGCAAGTGTCTGGCTTATAGGAGGAGGAGCAGGTGGGTCCCTGCTTGTTCCCTTGCTCTTTCCTCCCCTTACGGGTATAGCGGGCTAAGTGGAGGCCTCCAGATTCATGGAGCCCGGGAACCTGCCTTATTGGAGAAACGGCCTTTGCAGATGTTAAAGATCTCGAGATGAGATCATCTTGGGTTTAGGCCGACACACAGAAGGCCGTGTGGCCACAAGCTGAGGGACACCCGGAGCCACCAGAAATGAGTGAGTTTGTAGGTGTTGACAAAGAAGAGCCAACAATCTGGGCACCCGGGGTGCTTTATCTCTCGTCTGTTTTTTAATAGAGCATTTATTAACTTTTTCCACCTGGCTCAGAATATGGGAGGATATCTTCATAAATAGGTATGGGGGTTCACATTTTTCCTTTGTGCCTCAGGATACGTCTTTTAAAGCGAGGGAGGAAGGTGGGCCCACAGGTAAGGGAAGTAGGAAGGGAAGGTCGCGGCCTCCCAGTGAGGGTCCCGCCCAGCGGCCAGCAGGGGGCGCTGTGGGGCTGCGTGGCCAGGACCGCTTGGTGGGGAAGGAGCTGCAGCCTGGGCAACCCCCCTTCCTGTCACCCCATCACTCACAGCCTGAGCAAGCCAGGGGGAGCTGGCCCAGTTGCTTAGCTCTTAAGCGACAAGGCTATCCCTGAGTATAGAGCACAAAAGCCCAGACCTGGCTCCCCTACCCAGGGGACAGCCTACTGGGGGCACCCCGGCCCTGCCCAGCTGGCCATGGTTGGACTTGTCCCTCCCCCACCCCACCCCTACGCAGCAGCATCTCTAGCCCAGGTCTAGGGGGAGTCGCTAATTGCCTGTGTCCCATGTCAAGGGGGTGGGGAGAGGGGATAAACTTTCTCAAGGGCCACATTCCTGAATGATTCCAGTTTTGCCTGGTTCAGAGGCTCCTTCCCACTTATGCCAACTGAAGTGAAGGAGGGGAGTCTTTCTTCCCAGAGGCTCTTCCCCACCCTGCGCACAGAGGCCCCCTTTCCTCTCACAGCTCCCGCTGTCCCCAGCCCTCTGGCTCCGGTTCAGCCTGAGCTCACCAGGGGCCATCAAGCCCAGGATCTCCCTGTCCTTTGCCCTGCTTCCTGCGATTTCCCTCCTTTATTCACTGCCTTCCCCTTTCCTCTCAAGACTGGTCTTGGCCAGCCCACCCTCTCTCCTCCTTCCATTTGCTGCTTCCGATGGTCTGATGGTCAAGTCACCCTGTCCTGAGCATGCCCACGTCCCCAGTACTGTGGCTGGCTTACATCCTCCTCCTCCAGGAACCGGCCTTGTGCACTCCTATTTTATTTTATTTTTCACTCCTATTTTAAATCAGAGGTGACCATGCAGCTCAGAAAGGCTAAGTGACTTGCCCAAAGCCACACAGCATTAGGAGCAGTCTGGCTCCAGAGTGCAGCACCCTGCCCTGCAGCACTGCCTCCCTGGAAAGGCCTTGCCCATTGCTGCCCTCTCCACCCCACACTTCTGCCTCATTCACACAGCTCACTCTTGGCCCCATGCACTGGTCTTGCTTTCTATGAGTGGTATTCATTTACTCTTTGGACTTCTATTGAGCACCTCTGCTGTGCCAGGCCCAGAAGATGAAGGTGTAGCCTGCATTCGAGGAGTTCACGGTCTGGGAGACAAGACTTCCTGAACGTCAGTTGAATCTTCCCTGGCAGCCAGGAGCCCTCCCAAGGGTGGCTGGAGGCTGCTTCCTGCTTCTCCTGCAGCCCACCCAGGGGGGGTGACCTCTTGGTCCCTCCTTGGGGAGTTGATGCTCTGGCGGTTGCCTCCATCATGCGTGGGGCGGGACAGGCCGGCCTGAGGCTGTGGGGTGCGGGATCCAGGGCTTGGGAAGGGGGTCTGGGAGCTGAGAGCTCAGGGAAGGTGCTAGAGGTTTCAGATGGTATAAGCAGACTTCCTTTCTCAAACACCCTCGGCCGGCACTTCTGGGAACTTTGTTCCCTGCACCCCCCCCCACCCACCCCCCCCCCCTCCGTGTGGGATGCGCAGTGCTCACCTTGGGCAGGTGGGGGCCCAATCCTTGGCTCTCTCCCAGGGAGGAGATTTCCAGAACAAAAGATTAAAAGCCCCTCGACTTTTTAAAAACAAGCACAGACACCCTTCCTGGCCCTCCACAGCCCCGCTTCCAGTCTCCAGCCCGTGCTTCTGATTACACGGTTCGGGGCGTCCACCCCGGGTGTGAGCCCCAACTCCGCGGACCCACGGCTGAGGCACAGGGGAGGGGGCCCTTGGGTGGCTCTCAAGAAAAGGCCTGAGCCCCGAGCTAAGGAGCGGAGGCAGAGGCGAGTGGCAGTGGGCAGGAAAAGACAGAATGAGTGGCGCAGACGCGGGAAGAGGGAGTCTGTTTAATGACACGGCTGGGTCTGGTTACAAACATCAGAAACTACAAAAGGACAGGCAGTTACACGCGTGGCTGCATGAGGATGGGACAGGAGGGGACACGGCACAGAAGCCACAGTAACCAGACATCCTTGCGGATGGCACACGTGACCGAGGGGCACACACGGGGGGTTCCCCAGCAACTCTGACCCCGATGGGTGGACAGGACTGACTGGCAGCCAGCAGCCAGGGGGCAGGGAGGGAAGGCCCTCGGCCCGCAGAGCTGCAGGATGGGACAGAGGCATCTGGCCTGTCATCACTGACAGCAGCGTGGAGCCCCACTCCCGCTGGGCTCCTAGCAGCAAAGGCAGATGGGGCTGGCATTCGAGGTTTCTGCACCAGGGCCCCTCCCCCGGTGGGGGGTCCTCCTGTCCCACACTGCTGGCCCCTCGGTCTGCCCTTGCCCATGCTGGAGCAAGTCAGGGAGCCACATCCTTTCTGGGGCAGGGGGAGAGGGGGAAAGCCAAATCCTTTTTACCTAGAAGTGGAAAGCAGGAATGTGCGGAGCTGGTTGGAGAAAGGGCTGGACTCTGCTGGCCAGCTGGGTCACCCCCACCCTGCCCACCCAGGCCCTTGGGTCACCCCCACCCTACCCACAGGCGTAGATTCTCTCTGTGCTGAGATGGGACCCCCGTCTCTGCCAGAACACTCTGTCCTCTGCCCAGAGGCATGACCAGGACCCCTCCCTGCCCCACACGCAGATGGGCAAAACCAAGGCTTCACATGTGCCTCTGGGCCCCGTAGATACACAGTATAGATATGTATGTATATATATATATTTTATATAGAGATTGTATATAGAATATATCTGTATATATGGTAGATGAGTGTGCATGATGCTCTAGATAGGTGATGTGGGGACCTGCATGCTGGTCGGGCAGATAGAAACGGGGCTGCCTTATTCCCGGAGAGACTCAGACCTGCCCCAGACCCCTGTCAGCTGCTCAGCTAGGTCTCTGACAGAGAGTAGAAAAGCTAAGAAGAGTGGGCCCAGCTCTTCAGGGAGGAAGCGTCCCCCACCCCCACAGGCCGCTGAGCTGGGGTCCGCATCCCCACAGCCAGCGCCACCTCCCGGCGGCTCCAGTGGGAACTGTGGCCACAACAGAGGCTGCCTCTTTCCGGGAAGATGAGTCAGGGATTCCTCCAGCTTCCTTGGCACCCAGGAATGGAGGGTCAAGGAGGGTCTTCAGAACTCGGCCTTCTGCTCAAGGTGCTGCCTGGGAGGGGGAGGAAAGAGGGGGTCCTATGGCCCCGAAGAGGGCAGCGTGGCTGGTGGGCTGTGGATGAGATAGGAGATGGAGATAAGAGGTTACAAGGGGCACGGAGTGGGGCCAGGGAATAAGGGGGTCAGGGGAGAGGGGTCAGGGGACGACGGCAAGGCAGGACACGATCTGCCGGGACACCCAGCCCGCTGCAGCTGGAAGCAACCCGCCAGACCCGAGTTCTAGCCCCCTTTGGCCAGAAACTTGCTGCGTGACCTCAGACAAATCAGGTGGCCCACCTGAACCCCAGATCTTTCTCTCCAACATGTGAATAACGTCTGCCGTGCTTACCTCTATGAGAATGGAGTAACATCAACTGTGTGAACACATTTCACAAACCACAAAGAACCTTTCAAACATCAGCTCCTCTCCTGTTAATTCTGAGACCCGTGTCCTCTCTGGTTGGCCTGTCTGGGTACCCTTCTTGTGACCCATAGGCATTCTCTGCACACGCAGCCCTTTTGCACTCATCACCATGCCCCCCAACGTCCTGACTCCCCCACCCACAAAAAAAAATGCACACACACCCTTAAGCAGAGACAGTTCAATAAACAGTGGCATCTGGCCCACCACTGCTTCCCTGATAAGAGAAGCTGGACCGAGGCCTTCTAGAACTCTGCTCTGTAACTCCCTCCCACCATCTGAACCCATTTGGACCTTAGCAGTAGGTTGGGTCTGTAGGCCCCACGCCCAAGGAGACACGCCTTCTCGGGGCCCATACCCGTGCCCTCAGGAGACCGGGGTAGGGGGGGTGAAAGTGCAAAGGGACGAGGGGACAATCCCCACGACTTCACGGCTGGTGGGTGCGGGGGGAGACACAAATTTGAGGTGCCCAGGCCCAGATGGATGCAGGGCTCCAGCCAGTCCCCACAACAGCCCATCCATTCACTCCACGAGGAGCAGAAATGGGCAGACTGAGATTCTGGTGGTTTCTTAATGTTTGGGATTTGGTGAGATGTAAGTCCCACGGGTCCAGCTGGGGCAAGACAGGGGAGGGGACAGGGCTTCGTGTCGGGAAACGCCGTCCATGTGTTTCTGATTCACTGGGACTCACGCTGGCCAGCTCTCTCCTTCTCCCTCTCCAGTTCCTCTAGGCCCCTGTAAAAAAGCCCTTTTCTCTAGAAGCAGGAAGTGTTGTCTCCTGGCTGTAAACAAACTCATCTCTGGCAGCTGGAGCTGAGCCGGCCTGGGGAGAGGCGTGGGAGGGCAAGCCCCTTCCCCCCACAGACCCTCCCTGGCCCCTCTGTCTGCTTCCGGCCGCTCTTCGGGCTCTACCAGCCCCTCCTCTGGCAGGTAAAGATCTTCTGCCGGCTTCCCGTCCGTCCCCCCCCCCCCCCCCCGGGGATCTGGGGTAGGCCAGGGCCCAGCTGTGCACATCTGGAGTCGCTCCCTGGCTGTAGCCAGAAGTTCCTGAGGTTTCTACTCTCCTGGGGTGGTGCCGCCGTGGGGGAAGGGAGCCGGAGCAAGCTGGGGCCGGTGTGGTCAGCAGCAGGAAGGTCAGGAGGCCTGGCCTCCCAAGGTCGCCCTCAGGGGACCTCCTCCAGAGCTGGGCCTGGAGGCCTTGTGAGCAGGAGGTCCCGGCAAGCTCCGTGGGCCAGCTTGGAGCCCAGGGAGGAGACGCGCCTTTTCCATGGGAAACTGCTGGGAATGTTTCTCTACAACGCGTGTCCTGGGCCGCTGGCTGACCCCTGCTTCCCATTCCCGCCTACGCTCCTCTCCCTCCTTCCTACTCCAGCTCTGCCTCCGCCCCTCCATTGAGCTCCCAGAGCTGCCTGCCCCTTGGGGGCCCAGGCAGGCCGGAGTGTTCCCAGCCACCATGTCTGGGGGCCAGCCCTCCCCTCCTGCCCCGAGTCAGCTGGAGTCACTGAGGCTGGCCACCCTCCTCAAGCCCATCTCCCCGGCCCTCACCCCAGAACTGGGAACCTGGCCTCCAGGGTCAGCCTACAAGTAAACACTGCTGACGGTACGCGTGGTGGTGATACCCTCGCAGGCCCCTCGTGGGCTTGGGCATGTGCGTCTGTGTGCACACATCCTCGTGATTCTCATGGCTCCAGCCCTACCGAGGCAGAGGCAGGACGGAGCACTGGTCAGCATGAGCTGAAAAACAGCCCCATGTGATTGGTAGCCAGGGAGGAAGTGGTCGGACTTAGCCTGGCCTGCCTCTGGGCCCGATGAGCTAGCCTTCCCGCCAGGAACCTTTTAGAGCTGCCCTGGGCGGCCTTGGTCTTGGGGGTCTCCGAGTGCTCTCTTGTCCTAGAGAAGGAGAATTTGTTCAGGGCTCACTGCTCCGACCGGCCCGTGGTAGGGGCCGAGCCCTCTCCCATCGTGCCTGTTCTTAAATGTGTCAGACCCCAGACCCAGCGTCCCGGAAGTGTCCCTGCCCCAGCAGTCAGCTCCTGTGCCCAGGAGAGATGGGAGATCAGGGGGCAGGGGAGGACACGGCAGGGAGGCGGCCCACCCTCAACCCTCCTCACATGGTGGCATTGGGGACCTGCTGCACCCAGCCCACTTCCTTGTAGGCAGCGGTCACGTGGCTGTAGATGAGGCCACGCAGCTTGGCCCAGGCTCTCTGCGTCTCCGGTGGGAAGTCATTGGCAAATTCCTCGGCGATCACCTCCAGAATCACCCCAGAGAGGATCTGGGAGCAAAGGGAGGAGGGGAAAGTAAGTGCCTGGGTGCGCTGCACCCCCCCAAGCCCCCAGGAACCCCAGCACCCCTTCTATCCAGAGTTTGGCCAAGGGGATCATTGACGACACGACAGCCTGGCAGCTTGGGAGCCAGGCACCTTTGAGACCCGATCCTGCCGCCCCTCCCTGTCACAGCCACGCTGGGGGAAGAGGCTGGGCTGTCCAGTGGTCCCCGGCTGTTGCCCCAGGAGCTCCCAGAGCAGAGCAGGTTGGGTGGTGCACTGGCCACGCCCACCTAGCCACGTACCTTGAAGTACATGGGCTCCACCTTGTGCTTGAGGGCGTGGGCTTTGCCCACAAGGGCGAGCACAGAGGATACCTTCTCGGGGTCGTGCAGGTTTTCCACCACGGTGTTGAGGGCCCCCATGACCCGGCAGGCGTGTTTCCGCAGCTGGGGGCTCTTCTCCATCTCCAGGGGCTCGGTCATGTGCTTGAACTGGCTGAAGTACTGCTTGGCCGACGGGAAGTTCACAAAGAACCTGGCGGGAGGGGGGGTGAGCGCTGAAGTAGGGGCTGCCATGGCCCCACCCCGAGGTGGCCAAGATGATGGGGGTGCGGGGTAGGAGGGGCAGGACCCGAAAGTGTTTTCACCACCTTGTGTAGCTGTCCCTCAGGTGCAGACCCTCCCTCTGGCCGGGCTGGTGTACGTGCACCTCCCCCAACCCCCTCCCCCAGGTCCTGGCCATTTCCATCCGCCAGACTTGCATACTGTCAGCTCTGTCCCCCAAGCCTCTGTCTTTCTTGCTCTGGCCTCCTTTCCAAACCCGACACACCCTTCAAGGCTGGCTCCAGTCCCAGCAGAGAGGGTAAGAGCTCTAGTTCTGGAATCTCGGGCCAGCGTGACCTTGGGCAAGTGACTTTACTTTTCTGAGGCTCAGTGTCCTCATCCATGCAATGGGCATCGTTGTTCCTGGCTTGCTATGAGGATGAACTGAGAAACCACGGGTGGAGTCCTCAGCACAGTGTGAATGCGGCGTGCTCAGTAAATGCCAGCCTTTATTGCGATCAAGTTAGAGCTCTCTTTGCAGACAAAGTAAAGCCCGAGTGACCTAGCTCAGGTCACCCAGTCCACGGAGGGAAGAAATGCGACTCAGTCCTCCTGCCAGCTCGTCTGTTCCCTCCTCACGACCTGCTTTCCTCCTCAGCCAGTAGCACATATTGATTGGCTAATTTAATTAGAGCTACGGCCTAGTCTTACCCTCCTAGTGTGGTTCCGTCATTACTTTACATCTGCACATCATGCTTCTCCAAGAAGCCTCAGCACATCCTGTGGCAGATCCCAGGTCTTTTTAGCTCTCTCCCTGCCTCTCCAGTTTACCTGAGATTGTCTAATTCCCCCCCCCCCCGCCCCAAATATCACTTTTGTTAGGTCACTCTCGTGCTCAAAAACATTCAGTGAAAACAACAAAAAAAACAAAAAAACACTCAGTGGCTCCCCATTGCCTACTGGACAGAGTCAAAATCCTTAACCTGGGATTCCAGGCTTCCGACAAACTGTCCCAACTCAGCCACCTTCCTCCAGCCCCCTCCAGCTGCTGGTAAAGCACTCCTTGGGCCGGCCAGCCTTTCCACACCGTAGGTGAGATGTCTTCCTCACTCTTTCTCACGTTGGACTGGCCTCCCCCAAGTGCCCGGGCTTGCCCAGGGTGACTGTTTTCCCCTTAAGGCCATTAGGGGTTCTCCCGACACCTTCTACGGCTTCTTCCCTTTCTGCCTGTTGGACTGGGTCCCACAACCCAAGGGCAGGGCCTGTGGCTCTCACACACCCTCTGACCCATCACCTCAGCCCAGGGCCCTGTGGTCTGCAGGATGACACCGACGACCTCTGCATCCCCTCTCCCAGCCAGAGCTGGACGTTGGGGGAGGTACACGCGGAGACTCGATCAGAACTTCTGAACGTGTAGGGAATGTCTTGGGACAACCTGTTTTGTCCGGTGGTGTCACAACTCTGAAGTGTCCCCTTTTGTGATCAGAGAAAGCTGATAATCTGCCAAATCAGCCCTTTGGCCAGAGAGCTGGAACAGATGCAGAAAGAGCATCTGGCTGGGGCCATCCCTTCAGGGGACAAAGCTGCTTGCTGGCAGGGGGAGTGACTAGGACACGGCCCATGTGGAGACCAAGGGTGACCTTGGGCAAACCACTTCACAACCTCTTGTCTGCACAAGTGTGAGAGGAGTTCCTCCCGCCCGATACTTCACAGATATACTGGTGAGGACAAATGAGGCAATGAGTCTGAAAAGACAGTGGATTTTTCTGGAGAGGCACTGCATGAAGGACAAATGTGAAGAACCCAATCTGGACTTAAATGAGTATCTTAGGCTGTGGGCATTTCACATTGCCATAAAGATAATGATCGCTGTTTGCCTGGTGTGTTGCCACGTGCAAAACATCTCCACCTGTTCTTTAATTTAATTGCCACCACCAAGCAGGCATTATATTCATTTTACTGATGAGGAGCTAACAGGGAAGACTTACTGAGCACTTACTAGATTGTTTCATTAATCCTGCAATAGCCTCCTGACCTTGGCACTGTTTTTATCCCCATGTTCTGCTGTAGGAATCGATGCCCCAGGTTGCCCAGCAAAGTGGGTGGCAGGGCCAGGAAGGAGAGACCCTACCCACCCCATCCTGCCTCGGAGAGACTGCTATGCCAGGGAGACAGGGGCCTGGGACCCAGTGAGTCTCCTGCCCCAACACCCCGGGGCCAGGTGATGGCCCTGAGGAGTGACGGTCCCAGGGAGCCCGACTGCTGCACCAGGGGAGTCTGGGGCCGCATGCTCTGCTCCCTCATCCTGGCCTCTATCCCCGGCCCCTCCGCAGGCACTCTCTCGACCCTCCCAGTCCAGGCCTGTGCTGTCAGCCGGGGAGAAACCTCAGCAGCCAGCCTTGGGGAGTTTCTCAGCTCCCAGAGGCATCTGGGCTTCCAGCAGAGCCTGAAATAGGCTCGTCTGAGTGCGAGGAGGGGAAGGCGGCAGAGTTACAACCGGGAGGGGAGGCTTCCCAGAGCATGGGTGTTCCCTCTCAGTTGGAGTGCAGGTGTGGGGTCTGGCTCAGACCCAAAGACAGCTTCTCCAGCACTGCCACCACCTTCCTGGCTGCGAACTCCTGGGTGGGGGGGAAGTAGAGCACGGGGGTGCGGCTGGCTTTAGCCCAGCAGGGAGGGAGGACCCGAGAGCAATGGGCCGGAGGACTAGTGTCTCAGGCTCTCACTGGGGCCTGTCCCTGTGGATATGTGTGAAATTGGGGAGCGGGGTGTGACAGAACTGAGGTGCACGGGATCTGGGGAGGGGCCTTTGGGACACCCGAGAAGCTTATCGATCTTGCCCTTTCCTCCCTTTAACCAAGCCTCCCCCACCTGGCAGGTCAGGGGGCAGGGAGCAGGAAGAGACCCAGGAGGGGCAGGCTGGTGGGGCCTGGGTCTGGCAGGGAGTTGCTGAGCCAGCGCTGGGCTCCCATCAACACAGAGGTGGGTCAGGTGGAGTGTGGCCTGGGCTGACCAGCAGGCTAGATCTAACTGCTATCTCAGGCCTTCTCAGATGAATTGTGGACCTTCACTGAGCACTGAGCACATTGGTAAATGCCCCCCCACCCCGCCCCACCCACCCAAACCCAGCCTCCCTAAGATTCAGGAATGGGGAACTGCAGGGGCATAGAGAGAAAGATCTTGTCAGAATATTAGACTCTCAAGAAAGAGCCCTGGCCGTAGTGTTCAGTTCCTTCCTCTGCACCCCCATTCCCCGGGGAGGCTGGGTGGTACCCCAGGAGCTGCACCTTGGACACGTCCCCTCCACGTCCTCCCTGGCAAATGGCAGGGTGTCGGGACAGCAAATCTCCAAGGCCCTAAGGACTCCACCTCCTTTCCTCTTGGTGACCCATGTGCACACCGGGGTGCATCCTAAGGCCTGGTGGGCTCGCGTGAGCCGACACACACAGCGAAGAGCCGCCCTCCGGGGCAGCAGTCTGGCACATCTGTGACTCCACTACCCACCGTGTGCTTGTGTGGGTGCTCCCGCGTGTAGGTCTGTGTCTCAGAATGTCCGATGGCTTCGGGATCTGAAACCCCCTTGTAGCCTCCCCACCATCACCCCCCCGCCATGTTTCTGGGTCTCGGGGCTGCCCAAAGAGCTGCCTTCCTCAGGAATTCTCCTCCAACTCAAGAGTGCCTCTTGCTCTTCTTCCTCCAAAATTTGTTTCCAAGTTGGAATCAGGGCATATCGATATGGAGCTGGGTAGGTCTCAGGCTTAGGGGAGGCAGAAGGCAGAGAGAGTCAGGGAGACAGAGAACCCAGAGCCAGGGGCCAGGACTGGGAGACAGGCATGCATTTCAACTCTCCCTTCCACAAACAAGGGCTCACCCCATCTCCAAAGAATAAGGCTGCCCTGCTCTGTCCCAGATCTGGCCGTTTCCCTCTGCCTCGGACAGAGGGTTGAGGGTGAATGTGGGTCTGGGGCCCCAGGGACCAGCATGTGTGGGAAGAGAGCATCATTCCGTGGCTGTAGTCTGTTACTAGCTTGTGTGGGGTGGGGACATTAACTATAGAGCAACGGTATGTGTCCACCAGTGTGTGGTGTGCAAATAAGTGTTACTTTGGGGGCTTGTGGTACCTGAGTAACCCCTGAGCCCAAGACACACGGCCTTTCCTCCTCAAGTGGTCATTCCAGGGTGGGGTCCTGACTCCTGACACTTCTTCCTTTCCCTCCTCAGCTCAGCAGGCACGGTACCCTAGGGACCCTTCACTTCTCCACTCACCTGTGCCTCACCTGGGAGCTCCCTGTCCGCCCACCCCCTAGGGGCAGGAAGGGGCCAGCTGGGGAAGCCGGACCCTAGTGTCCTACTCCTTCTGACCTCTATTCTCTGGCTCTTTGCTCTGTCCTTCCAAGAGGCTGTGAACACAGAAAGGGGCTGAGCTGGAGAGGGGTCTGCTCCTCTTTGTCCCTCTGCTTGGCTGAGCCTCAGTCTTCCTGCCTCTAAAATGGGGAGTCCCCAGCTGAAGCACACAAATCGAAATGTGTGTCTGTGGGAGCTGGGTTGGGTGGTTGGGGTCGCTGATGAAGAAGGCATGCCTGGCCCAGCCAGGAGTTCTGAGGCCGGGGAGAGGAGAGGGACCGAGGTGTCCTCCTCCTGCGTCTGGCTCTTAGTTCCTAGCCCCACGCCCAGAGCCAGGACCGGCTCAGCCAGGGCTTCGCCCACCCCAAGGCGCCCCACGCTGCCCGCACCCGGGCAGGCCCGGCCCCAATTTCAGCTGGAGAGGTGGCGCCGGAGCTCGGACCCGGGCCGAACCCGCCCCTGCCCGGAGCCGCTGCCGCCCTCCCTCCCCCGGCCTCGGCCGGGCCGGAGTGACACCTACCTCACCAGGATGGCCACCCCCACGTCCTCGCAGTTGGCATAGAGCCGGGCCCACGTAGCCTGCACCGCCTTCCTCTCCGCCTCGGACAGCTCCTCGCTCCGCTCCCTGCGCTCAATCTCCATCTCGCCCGGCACTTTCTCCATGAGCAGCTCCAAGCCCAGCCCGGCTTCGCTCGGCGGCGGCGGGGCGCGGGGCGCCGGGCGCGGGGAGCCGGGGCCGGCTGCGTGCGCGGCGGGCGGGCTGGCGAGTGAGGGGTAGAGCGCGCCGGAGGGAGGGAGCGTGTCTGTGCGCGCCGGGTGTGTGTGTGTGTGTGTGTGTGTGTGTGTGTGCAGGGTATATGTGCGGGGGGCGGGGGACCGCGAGCGGGGGGCGGGGATGTGGTCTGCTGGAAAAATGTTAAAAAAAATAAAGCCGCTCCAAACCCCCAACCCCGCGTCGGTGAGCCAATTCCGGCAAGGTGAAGGCTGGGTGGGGTGGGGGCGACGCGGCGGGCGCCCGCGAGGCCACCGCGGACCTTGACCGCCGGGCGGGGCTGGGGCGTAGGTGTGGTGGGAGTGCTGGGGGGGCCTCGGGGGGAGGGGACGGTCACGCGGCGCCGGGCTGTGCCGGCCGCGCAGGAGTGCGCCCCGGGCGGGCGCGGGTCGGGGGGCACGGTGTCCCGGCTCACGCTGCGGGCGGTGTCGGGCCGGGCGCGAGTGTGCACCCTTCACGCGGCGGGGAACTGACTCAAAGTCAAACACTCCCAGGCGTTTGCGGCGTGGCCGCCCCCCCCCGAGGGGGCGGACGCAGCCCCTCCGGCGGCGCGGGGGTCCCAGCTGAGCTCACGCTCACTCCGGCTTCTCCCTAGCCGGCCACTGGGGGCCGCGGCGCCCCTCCCAGAGCTCCCGACCCCAGGCTCCGGAGGGTTTAGGACTGGGGTCCCTTCCCTGCTCCAATTCCGTATTGGAATCCCCCGCTGCGGGGATGGGGGACGGCTGTCGAACTTCAGCGCGGGAGGCCTGCGGTCCCCTTTCCTTCCGGCCAGCAACCACCCCCGCCCACCCTGTGCGTGCACATGGCGTCGGAAAAAAAAGTCCCTGAGTGGTTTATTAATGACACACGCAAGCAAAAAACAGGCGCTACCCCGAATTCCGGCCCTGGTGGAGGAAAGTCCACAAGAAAGGCAGCCGGCCGGTCAAGGAGGTACTGGGGGGAAGGTTCAAGAAATCTTGGGGAGGCCCAGGCCCTGGAGACATCTCAGCTGCCAAGGCTGAGACTAGGCAGCGGTTCTGCGAATGGAGGAGACAAATCCTTGTCTTGGTGGTCCTGCTCTGCGAGGTGTAAGCGCCACAGGACCGGAGGTGGGGGCTGGGCCTCAGAGCCAGAGGGTCCCCACCCTGCAAGTAACTGTTCAGACCTGGGACGGCCGGGTCCCACCTCTGACTCCCAGCCCCAGCCCGAGGCCAATGTCCAGTTCCCCCGAACGCTCCCTGGTGACCCCACCCTTCTCAAGACTTTGGGTCCCACTGTGAGTATTAGAAGAGGTTGGCTCTCCTCTTCAGCTTTGGTTTAGGTATGTTGAAAATCATATTTCAAAGTAGAGAGCCCAGCTGGAGCCCCAGCTCTGGCCCTCCCTGGAGCTCAGGGTTCAGGTACCTCCCTGGAATCCTGGGCAGGAGCCTCTTTGACACTGCTTCCATCTCATTTGAGGGAAGGAAAATCTAGTGCCTTCTTCTGGGGATTTTGGAAAGGGATGGAAGAGGGTGGATGCTCAGACCCATGTCTGCTCCACAGGCTGCCTAGGCCAGGACAGAGCACTCTGCACCTGGCCACCTCCCTGAAGCCCTCTGAGAGGACACCCAATGCCAGTGTGGTGCCCTTCCAAGCAGCTGCCCAGGAGGTTTCCACTGGGAAAGTGAGCAGGAGAAATCTTATTTCTATTTAGTTTCATCTCATCCTTTACAAGTCTTATGTGTGTTCGTGGTGCAGGACTGTATTTGCCCAGTAGTATAGTATATAATGTCTAAGTGGATACATATACCTATTTCACAATGCATACTTAAATTCCGTCTTTTAAGGAAGGGGGTATGTCATCAGTAACATTTGGAGAGGATTGTCCAGAGGGGAGAACTGAACCGCTTAGCCAGCCCTTCACTCCCTGGCTTCCCTTGTCTTTCTGGCTTCATCATCTAATATTCTTCTCCCTTCCTCCCCTCCCGATGCCTCCCCATGACATCATTGTTCTGCTGACACTCAACTTCCAGTTGCTGGAACATGCCCTGTGCTTTCATGTCTGCAGCCCCCAGCAGAATCTTCCAGCCGGGGGGCCCAACCTTCCTTGAGAACCTGCAAATTCTGATGCCCCCAGCTCCTCTTCCAACTGGGCATTCCCTGAAGCTCTGCAGGTGCCTTCCATCACCTACATCTCTCTATTGTGCTCATTTATGTAACTGGCCAGGGCATGTGTCTAGACTAGAAGCCCCTTGAGGGTTGGGCCCAGGTCTCAGTCACATCGACATCCAGAACGGACAGCTTGATTTACCCTGCCACTGCGGCAGACAACCTGGGCCGAGTGAGGTTAATCAGTCTGCACAAGGTCGGATCTGCTGACTCCAATAATCAGCTTGAGCTTCCTAATCCAGTGCAGGCAGGAACCTCAGGACGGACAGCAGTGGCTTGTGAGAGCGGGCAGGGCCATTTTGGCCTTCTTCTACAGACCTTGTCTGGGAGGGGATGGGGCTGCTGAGCCATGTGCACCACCCTCTTCCTGCTCAGCACCTTGGCCATGCTCTGGCGCCGCCGATTCGCCAACCGGGTCCAACCGTGAGAAACTGACTGGGCCACGGGCTTGGGTGGGGAGCGGGGGGCGGGGGGGGGGGGGGAACTACTGTGCCGGGCCAGAGCCAAGTTGAAGGTGGGCCTGAGCTACCTGGACCTCCTGGGAGGCTTTGGGGTGGGGGGTGGATTTGCAGGGAGTCCCTGAGAGGCTTCCCCTCAGAGCAGGGAGAGTTTGCACCTCTTCAAAGACTCTGGCTGAAGCCCCCAGCCCCGCAGCCCACTGTGGCTAGGTCCTGCAGGAGAGGGGGGTCTGGGCCTGGGCGCTGCCCACAGCTCTTCCTGCCTGTTCCTCCCGCCCACAGAGAGCCCAGAGGAGTAGACGGGGCCGTTATGGGCAGCAGATTGGAAACAGACCTCCGGTCCTCAGGCAGGTAAGGCAGAAGAGAGTCGGGGGTGGAGGAGGGAGGGTGCGTCCAAGAAAGCTGCCGCTTTCCCTGTCCCTGTCCGTGCTTGGGGAGGTGTAGGAGTGTGTGCGTGCGCGCTGGAGCCTGGCCCCTCGCCCCAGCCACCCTGTTCCCTGTGTGCCCGGTGGGCAGGCTGAATGTTTTCTCTAGGTGGCAGTGGGAGCCCCCAGCCTCTCCTCTGGACCAAAGCTGCTCTGCCTTGTTTGTCCGAGTGTGGGGTGGTCCCCAGGGTCCTATCGGAAGGCGCAGGGGGACTGGAGAGAGGGATGGGGCAGAAGCAGCTCTGGCGGCTCGGCTCGCCTTCCCCTCCCCCTCCCCCTCCCCGGCTGCCCCCGCTCAGCCTCCCCGGCTCCTCTGCCCGAGCCGCGAGCAGGATTGGCTGTCCAGTCCCCAATAGGAGGCGCAGGAGGAGCATGACATCATCAGCACGGAGTGCCATTGGCTGGGCAGCTCCTGCGGGCTGGACGCTGTCTCCAGTGGCCAGAAAGTTAACTCTTCCCTAGGCTGGAACCATGTGGCCTTTACGAGGGGTGAAGTTTTGGGAACTTCTGGATTTTTCCTTCCCTGGGTCATCAGGGTCCTTAGATGATAGGGGCTCCTGTGCCCAACAAAATCTGGAAAAATCGACAATTATTTATTAAGAACATAGTGTTTTGCATGTTCTTTCGTGCCTGTGGGCCCACCTAGTGTGGGAGTCCTGTGTGGAGTGACATTCTCTCCGGCAAAAGATCTACGAGCCTTCTCCCACTCCTAGTGAAACAAAGAACAGGATGCCCTTGGGCTCCAGGGCCCCTGGCCGGAGGGAGTCTCCCCACAGGGCTCGGATGACTGAGCAGTCAGCATGCCTGCCTGCCGGGGCACCCCAGTGTCTCCTTCTTTTGGGGTGTGGGACCCACCTGCAGTGCCCCTCAGCCACACAGAGACTGGCGAGCCACAAGAATGGGAGTCTCTGTCTGTGTGTGGCCCCTAATTCCTCCTCGGTGCTGGGATCCCTCCAGGCCCTGTCAGAAGGCCCACCGGGCAGCCCTGGGGACGTGCCGGAAACAGGCATTTCTGTGATGCCCTTCCTTGGCATCTAGGCTAGCTGAGATGGTCACGAAAGTGCCCAAGTAGCCCTACTGGTGAAATGGGCTGACCTAGGTGAAATGGTGAGCCCCAGGCCTCACACAGAGCAGGCCCTCAAATGACTGGTCCTCCAGGTTGAGTTTGGGTCTGGAGGTGTGTAGCCAGAGTCCACATCCTGACTCTCTGCTTACTGACTGAGAGACTCAGGGAAAGTTACGTGACCTTTTTATTTATATACAAACTGGGATTAATAACAGAATGGTGTGGGGTGTTGGTGAGGTTCAAATTGAGATCATGGTAAAGCACTTGGCATGAAGTAGCTGGCTATTCTCCTGCTGTTACCTGGCTCTTGATCAGGGTTCTAGTCTTCCCCTGAGGTCTCTCATATATTAACTCACTTGGAGGTTGTAACAGTCCCAGAGGGTTGGCAAGACAAGCGTTTCTATCTCTCATTAATGGTGGAAGAAACTGAGGGACGGGGAGGTGTAAGTTACTTGCTTAAGGTCATCCATCCGATTTGTGGCCAATGGGGACAGACGGGTCCCTGACTTCAGGCAGTCTGTCTCTTCCACACGAAATAGGCCCGGACCCCCTGTCAGGAGGAGAGAGCTGAATCTGGACTATCTGGCCTGGCCTCTTGTGGTCTAGCCAGAAGGAAGCAGTTTCCTGTTAACTCCTCGGGACCCAGTTAACTGGAAAAATCGCCCTAACACCTAACACCTCCTGCCTTCAAGGGCTGGCCTGAGGGAAATTTCTGCTCTCCAATTCCACAGTCACAAATTCCAGCTGATTTCCCGGCTGCTCCTAACCCTCCATAGTGGGGTGACTTGCTAGGCCTGGGGCGGAAGGGAGAGGAAGTCTGGAAACACGGGAAGGACATCCCCCTCAATCCTCTGACTCCCATGCTTTTCTGTTTAGGGAGAAAGAGTCTCTGAAGTAAGTCGTCACCTCTTCAGGCGGAGCTCGGCCCCAGGGACTGAGATCAGGGGCAGAAGCAGGTAGGGCAGGCCTGCGAGCCTTGGAGGGGAGAGGGCTGGGCTGGGGACCAGGAAGGAAGACTCTGCAAGTCTGGCCGTGTGGGAGCAGAGCAGGCCACCTCCAGCTCTGTGGTCATCGGTGGAGGGTGAGCATAAGGCGGGTGGACTCTCATCAGCTCCTACCTTGAGCCTGTTATGGTCCAGACCGCGAGGCAAGGGCTTTAAGGGAACGACATGTGATCTCAACAGCATTTTCTAGGGCTGGGGATGAGGTGGAGGTCATGCGGGGGGCCTGAGGGCAGTGCCAGCGGACTTCTAAGGGAGAGGAGGTGCTCTGGAATATCCATTCTGCAATGCAAGCCTCTGCCTTGGCATGGGAGGAAGTGCTAATCTGGTTTGGTTTTCTGTATTAGTTCAAGTCCTGGCTTGCTCCCCACCCACAAAGGATGCTGTGGTGGAAGCAGCAACAGGAAGCAGGAGAATGGGAAAAAGCAGCCATCAAGAAGGTAGACCCCTCCCTTTGAGCCCCTGGACCTGTCCTCACTTTGCCCCCGGTGCTGGTGGTGGGACTCCTGAGGCAAGGCCTGGCTGGGGCCGGCAGGAGGGGCAGAGACGCTCATTGCTCTGGGCTGGGCTCCCTTCCTCTGAGGTCCTGAGGACCGTCTGAGGTCGGCCCAGAGCGGGGCTCGGCGGGGTCTACTCTGGGGCGGCTAGAGGAGGAGCAGACGGGGAGCAGGGAGCCCCAGAGCCAAAGGATCGCTGATAGGTCTTCTCATTCATTCCCTAACTTAATCCTTGCAATAACCCAAGGAGCCTGGGCATGTTATTGTCCACATTTTGGAAATGAGGAAACACAGAGAGGCTAACGAACTTGTCCAGTGTCGTCTAGCTAGTTAATGGGGGACCCCCCCAGCCTCATATGGAGGCTGCAGAGCCACCCGCGCTCTTAGCCACCAGGGCCCAGTCGTCTCTGAAACCACCTGGAAGTTTGCAACTGCTCTGTGAAAAGGGGTTCCCCTGGCCTGGCAGCCCCAACGCTTGTGGTCCAAGGCTGCATGGCATCAGTTTGCTCGGGTGGCACGCACTTCCTGTGGCACTTCCCTTCCCCGGTCCCCAGGACGCACCCTGTCACTGGCCGCTCTGCTGAAATTATCTGCAAGAACTGCCAGTTGGATCTGTGACATGTCTGCCTGCAGCTGGAGCGAGGCATCACTCAGCTGTGCTCCGAATGTGTCTTCCGGGCACGCGTGTGTGCATGCGTGCGTGTGTTCCAAAGGGCCAGTAGCTTGTGGGAAGGGAAGAAGCATGACACTTGTTTTTGTCAATCCGCTGACTGCTCAGCACCGCGGCGGCCTCCTTTGCCCCCAGCTGCTCTGCCATTTCTCTCTTCACAATCCTGCCCGATCCAGAGCAGAGATCAAAGCAGATTTCCGCTTCTGCTCCCTGGGATCCAGGCACAGACCTGCAGGGAGCTGCTCCCGACTGTCTGGAAGCCATTCATCTTGCAAAGCACCCCCCACCCCCTCCCGCACGTGCACCCCCCTTCCTTGCCATCCAGCCCCCATGGTGGGCGGGCAGGCAGGCGGGTGGGCGGGCAGAGAAGTCTCCGTCTGGCTGGCCCCTGCCATCAGGAGGCAGGAGATGGGGAGTTCTCTAGACAGAAGCCCCTCTGTCGCCGTGACTCCACATCTGAAGGAGGGAAGGAAAGGGTGAGATGCCACAGACAGAGGGGACCCACACTGAAGCCATGGGGGAGGGGCTGCTGATCCTGCAGGGAGCCTGGCAGTGCTGTGGAAGCTTCTAGAAGTAGGGCGGGGCAGAGGCAGGGGAAGGGTCCCACCAGGGGAAGGAGCTCTGGGCTGGAACCACAACAGAGCCCCACTGCGCAGTTGACCCGGGCCAGGAGTTCGTGACCACCTGTCTCAGCTCCTGTCAGCTTGTCTTTCTCCTCCAGGCAGCGGTCTTCCTGGTGACAGGGCTGTCAGGTTGAGGGCCAGAGGGCACTGTTCCTGGGGCCCCAGTCTGCGTCCCTGAGCCCTACCTGTGTATTCATCCTCTAATCTTATTTGCCATGTTCCTGTCACTTCAGCCATGGCTCTGCTCTCCACCGTTTCCAGGTGGCCTGTCTCCTTGCACTAGTCTGAGGAATTGTCAGGCCAAGGTCACCTGGCTGGACAGGGGCTGGCTGGCGGCCCAGACACACCTCCACAAAGCGACACCCCTTCGCAGCACTGTTCTAGGAGCCTGCTCAGGGGATGGTGGCTCCTCCAGGCATGGGTCCCAGATGAAGGGAGGGAAGGCGAGGGGATGGGGGGAGTGTGTTGGCTGGCCTTGGCGCCTGCCCGGGCCCTGGCAGCTGGGGTGCCATGTGGGCCGGGAGGGAGGGGCCCTCTCCCCCAGGGAGCAGGCTGGCTTCGGTGGGAGCAGATTGTGTTTACACCTTCCCCACACGCCCAGCCCACGCTCCCTCTTATTCCCCAGGGCTCTCCCACCCCTGGGCTCTCTGCACAACTTGCACATTTGCTGCCCCTTTCCCGCTGCAGGAAGGGGCCACCCTCAGCCGAGCGCTCCTCTAGAGAAGGCTGCCCGGCCCCGGGGCGCTCCTTCCTCAGCCCACTATCTCCTGTTGCAGGGGGCGGGCCCAGTGTCCCCAAGAGGCTGCCTCCTTCCCCCCCCCCGCCATTTCCTTGGAAAGAGCTGCTGCTTGGGAATGGGAGCAGGAAAGCCCAGGGGCTTGGCAGACTGACCATAATAGGAGGGAAGGGATTAAGGGCAACCGGAGAGACAGCGCTGAGGCTGAGAGCTGGCGCCCCCCCTGGCGGGGGGGGGGGTGCTGGCTCTCATGAAATATCAATGTAGAATCTAAGAGCGAGGAGTCCGGACTCAGGGCACCGGATTTGAATCCTGACTCCACCGTCTCTTCTCAGTTCTGTGGCCTGGGGTGGGTTGCTGAACACCCCTGCCTGGGGTTTCTCCTAAGAGGAGGGTAACGGTAAACTTGTCTCAGAGTTCTTGTAAGGGTTAAATTAGATGACGTGTCTAAAGTGCTTAGCGCACTTAGTAAGTGTTCAATATATCTGAGCCCGGGGAACGGTGTTAACTACTGAACAACAGGTCAGTTTGCAACAGTGGTAGGTTCAGAACAGCTAGTC
This sequence comes from Halichoerus grypus, assembly GCF_964656455.1. NCBI lineage: Eukaryota > Metazoa > Chordata > Mammalia > Carnivora > Phocidae > Halichoerus > Halichoerus grypus. Next base: position 204,577,498 of record NC_135713.1, read on the forward strand.
CTTCGCCTCCTCACCCCATGGCCCTTCCTGCCCTGTCTTTGCACATACTCAACAGCGGGGCCATGGGCAGTTCTGGAAACAAGCCCGAGCCCGGCCCAGCACAGGGGCACCCGGTAGGACCCGGCAGCCAGGCAGACTGGACCAGGGAGCACTGCTGGGTGCCTGGAACCCTGTCCCAACCTCCAGTGGGAGGTCTGACCCGGACACCTTCCCTGCAACGGGCTCTGCTTCCCCGCATGGATCTCAGCTCCTAGAGAAGACAGGAGGTGATGGCCCTGATGCTTTTCCACCCTCCACCTGAATGCTAATCTCTAATCTCTCTGCCGGTTGGAACCTGAATGGCAGGGAAAAGGCTGCTCTGCGCGGCAGGGCGGGAGCAGGGAGGTGCTGTTTGTTGTTGGCTACCTTTGTGGCTGAGACTCTCGGGGCTGCTGCCTGTCGCTCCTGGAGACTGGGACATGACCGGAGAGCTAATGAGGTGGCGGGGGTGGGAAGCAGACATAGCAGCTGCATCAGTTGCTGCTGTCCTGTGTCACCCTAGGGAGCAGATGCTGCCACGGGGAGTACCCCGCCCGTCCCAAACGTGTGGTTGTGTGGATGCGGGCAGGATGGTTCTGGGCGAGGGCATCCAGCAGAGGCCCTGGTCCAAGACAAGGTGGGCGTGGCACCTGATCTGAGGCGGGCACGGTGGCATAAGGACTGGTCCCACGGGTTCCCAGGGACCCTTTACAGGACCTCAGTTAGGAAGAAGCCCAAGACCTTGAGCTAGAGGGAAGTAATGCTTCTTTGTGAGCCTCGAAAGAAGGGAAATGGCTAAGGTTTATAGTAATATAATGATACTAATAATATTATTAATAATGGCTAATGTGTCTCAAACACTTCTTCTGTGCTAGGCGCTGTGCCAAGTGCTTTATTTATATGCATTGTCTCATTTATGGGGCAGGAACTGTTGTAATCCTCATTTACCCAATAAGGGAAGTGAAGTTCACAGAGCTTGCTCAAGGTCACTCACAGCGAGTAGTGAAGCCAGGATGTGTGCCCGGGCAATGTGATGCCAAAGCCTGGGAAGGTGTTGGGGCACAGAGCACTGACTCAAGTCTTGAGCTGGGGCTCGAGGACGTCCTGGGTGTGACCTGTCCCCCAGGGCACAGGGAAAGAGAGCTGTGGACCCCGCCCAGTGATATTCCCACTGCTCACTCTGCAGAAACTCATCATTTGAGGCTGGGCCAGACTCTGGGCCCCGTAAGGCCAGTCCTGGCCTGCCAACTGAGGGGAGTGAGGAGAGCTGCCTTTCCAGGACCTGTCACGGCCCTCAGGGAGGAAGCAGTGGCCCCTAGCCAGGACGACAGACATGATCGAGCTTGTCACTCATTGCCACTACGGCTCTGTTGCAGAGCCCTGGGGGTAGGAGAGGATGGTAGCCAGCAGCCCACCCTGAGATGGGGGAGCTTGAGGAGGAAGGCTTTGTTGTTTGTTTTGCAGGGGAGGGTGTGCGGTTTCAAGGAGATGGCTTCAAGAGGGACCCGCTGACTTCAGCTGGAAACCAGCCCTTATACCTGGGGATTACGGACCCTCTCTGTGGGATACACATGCCCCCTAGCGGGGATTAAGCTGAGAGGGTGGCTGAGAAAATTAAAACCAGAAAAAAAAAAAAAAAAAAAAAGATTTTCTGATAGATTATGGCCTCTGAACCTGGATGGGAATGGCCGGTCCCGTGTCCGTGCAAATGCACGTGCCCGCGCGCACACACACACACGGGCACACACAGGTTTAATACCGTTTGCAGAGGCCAGGTGAACGGAGCATTCAAAGAAATGATTTTATTTCTTCTTGGTCATTTATTTAAGAAGCGTGTATCGGGAGCCTGCGACGTACACACCCTGTGCTAGGTGCTGGAGTCAGACCGTGACGAAAGGGATGGTGCCCGACCTGCCAGGGGGGACAACAGGAAGAACCTGGCTGAGGAAGCCCAGGTGTGCTGGCTTGGCTGCTGTCTGGTCACATGAGCTTTCCTTCTCTGGACCTCAGTCTCCCCATTTAACAGGCAGTGTGGAACCCAAGTGGTCTGATGCTGAGGATGGGAGGGACCCCTGACTACCCTCAGAAGAAGAACCGTCTGGTAAAATGAAGGGGATGGACCACTTCCAGATTCTCCCAGTCAGAACAGGCTACAATGGACCGTGTTTGGAGGTGCTGACAATGACTCGCCCCCTCAGCACGCGTGGATGGAGCACCTGTATGCTGGGCCTCGTGGGTGCAGAAATGAAGCAAGGCTTCCTGCCACAAAGAGCTAGAAAACATGGCCGAACAGAAGCACCTGACACTTGATAGCGGGCACCACACAGGATGGTGACCACATGGCCGCCGCAGTGTCTGCCTCACCCAGGTCCCTGTCTGTGGCGTGGGGAGGGGAGCCCCAGCAGACTGCAGTGGTCTCGTTCTGGTGAGGAGACAAGAGCAGAGCTCAGGACAGCGTGCTGTTCCTAAGGGTATACACACAGATCAGTGGGATCGCCAAAACAGACACCACGGAGGTGATCCAATGGAAAAAGAAAAGTCCTTTTGAGAGAATACAAAAAGCACTAACCATAAAAGAAAAAGATAAGTTGAACTTTATCGAAATTCTTGGAAAGCCCAGAATATTTGCCAAGCAAAAATCTGAGAAAGGACCCGTATCCAGAATATATAAAGAACTTTTACAACTCAATAATAAGAAGACAGCCCCCAAAAAGGGGGAGGGTTTAATAGACACTTCACAAGAAAGTATACATATGGCCAGTAAACACATAAAAAGATACACAACATCATAAGTCATCAAGGAAATGCAAATTAAAACCACTATGAGAGGGGCGCCTGGGTGGCTCAGTCGTTAAGCGTCTGCCTTCGGCTCAGGTCATGATCCCAGGGTCCTGGGATCGAGCCCCGCATCGGGCTCCCTGCTCCGCGGGAGGCCTGCTTCTCCCTCTCCCATTCCCCCTGCTTGTATTCCCTCTCTCGCTGTGTCTCTCTCTGTCAAATAAATAAATAAAATCTTTTAAAAAAAAAAAAAAAAAACCACTATGAGATACTACTGCACACTCACCAGAATGGCTAAAAGACCATGATAGATGTTGGTGAACGACCGTAATCCTGTACTAATACATTGCTGGGAAACCAGTTTGGCAGTTTCTTAGGAAGTTATCCGAGAGGAATGAACCTGGTCCACACAAAGAGATGTTCAGAGCAGTGTTATTAATAATAGCTTCAAACTGGAAACAACCCAAATATCCTTCAACAGGTGAACGGATAGGAAAGGGGGCAGTGTATTCACACAATGGAATACTACTCAGCAATAAAAAGGAAATGAGCCACGATATGAGTCATAACACGGGGCACTGAGAGAAGCCAGACCCCAAAGAGCACCTACTGTATGAATCCAAGTATAGGAGATTCTAGAACAGGCAGAACTAATCTGGAATGGCAGAAAGCAGATCAGTGGTTGTCTGGTGCCAGGGCTAGATAGGGACACTGTGAAATAGCAGGAAGGTGCCCTTCAGGGTGCTGGAGATGTTCTAAATCCTGACTGGGGTTATGGTTATACGGGTGTACGGCTGATTGGATGATTGAATCGTACATTTTAAATGCATGCATTTTATTGTATGTAAATTATACCTCAATAAAGATGACTTAAAAGAGTTTAAAAAAAACAACAAGAATGAAGACCTGATCCTTGTCTTGCTCACAGTCTAGTGGAAAAGCCAGATGTGAAAACAGATAATCATGACAGTGAGTATCCTAAGAAGTGTGCTCAAATAACAAGGGTTCTGTTCGTGACGCGCTCCCTCACGCCCGGCCCGTGGAGGTGCTTGTGTGTGCACTGTGCTAAACGTCCAGATGAGAAAAGAGGCTGAGACGGATGGGCAGTGGTTCACGCGGGGTTACTGAGCTAGAATCAGAGGGCTGGGACGGCTCCGAGCCCGCGTGGGCGAGGAGCATAGATTTCACCAGCCTGCGGCAGAACACCCAGCAGAGAGCTCGGGACCGCTGCAGCTTCTCAGGTGAGACTTTGCGGAGGAAGTATTGACACAGGAGCTGGAATTTGCTCAGCAGAGGAGAGGATGAGGGGAAGGAAGTTTCGAGGCAAAGGGAACAAACAATATAAACAAAGGCTGAGCAACACTCGTGAGAAGGCAGGATTCCTGGGAATGGAGAGACGTGTCCCAAGATGAGCAGAAGAGGTCAACAGGATATTACATGTTCTTCTCATTCGCTTATTTGTTAAGAACCCATTAAGCAATAATTTTACGAGAGGCAACAGCTCTGCTGAGCAGACAAGTGATGTGTGTGCTCTTAGCAAACACAGGAAACAACCCACTGCCATGCCAAGGTCGCCTCTTCTCAGTGAATGGGATACGCCTTGCGACATTTCTCCCCCTGCAGGAGGTTAAAGCTGTGGTCCACAGTCCCAGATTTCTGCTGAACACAATCTGTGGCACGCTTTCATGATCTTCAGAAATCCCAGGCGGGAACAAAAAAAAACCCTGTGCTTTTATGCTGGGCTTTCTGGCTGGCTGAAGTCAGGCCACTGGAGTGAAGCAAAATGTGTCCCACTGTCATCCTGTGTTCTTCCGGGAAACTCCGCACAGCGGTGAGGATCACAGGCTTTGAGGCTGGACTGTCTGAGGTCTGATCTCAACGCTCCCACTTACTGATCACTTTCACCTTTCTGCCCTTTGGCTTCTTTGGTTGCAAAAGGGGGGTGATCATAAGAGGGCAGATGGGAGAATGAAGGGACAGTACATGCAATGTGTTCAGACCCATCAAGTCTGAGGTGTTAAGCATGTATAGTTTTTGTATGCCAGTCTGGCCTCAATATGTTGGCTTCTTAAAAGGTGCTTCGAGCAGAGCCTGGCCCAGAGCAAACACTCAATAGACAGTAGCTTTTGTGTTTTCAGAAAGGGGACATGCACGTGTCAGCTCATTCCTTTTATTTTGCCATGACCTGTTCTTTCAGAGAATTATAATAAAACGAAAAAGATTTGGGACATGTGGATCGTATCATTTAGGACGATTGTGACTCTAACAGAACACCCAACTTAGGGTGGCTCAAACAGTAAGGAGATTTCTTTTTTAAATCTCCCATTCTGGGACATCTGGGTGGCGCAGTAGGTGAAGCGCCCGACTCTTGGTTTTGGCTCAGGTCATGATCTCAGGGTCATGAGACTGCGCCCTGCGTTGTGTGTGTGTGTGTGTGGGGGGGGGTCTGTGCTCAGCGGGGAGTCTGCTTGGGATTCTCTCTCCCTCTCCTTCTGCTCCTCCCCCCAAAATAAATAAATGTGAAAAACTCTGATTCTGTGTTTCACTGAAACTAACATGTCATTGCTTGTAAGATGCTCCTCGCATTCAGAAATATTAAAATGTTAAAATATGTGTCTCTGAGTCAAAACAAAGGTCTGAAGGTACGGGGCTCTAGGACTGGTATTTCGGCAGTTCATCATGAAGACTCTTTGTTCTTTGTTTCTGCTCTGCCACGTCAGACTTTCGGCTCTGGCTTTGGAACAAGCCTCACGGATGCAAGAAGGCTGCCACAGCGTCAAGCATCCTATCTTCACAGCGTCCCAAAGCCGGAAGAGAGGCTGTTGTTTTTAAAAACAAGAACACTTCCCCAAACTTGGCATAATTGCATCACACACCCTTTTCTGAATTCCTGGCAGAAGGAATAGATTTATGTAAGGGTCTGGTGCCAACTCATCAAGATACGCCCTTAGGGCTGGGGAGGAGCCCGTCTCCACCGAAGCACAAAGACAGCCAGTAGCTTTGTTCCGCTTGTGAGATGGAGGAAGAACCGCTGTGGGCTGCCACGCAGATGAACGTCCTGTGAATCACCGGTCAGCTGCTCCCGACATAAGCAGCCAACTGCTTGGGACATACCTATCCACCTTCCTGTTCTTACTAATGATAGTAGAGCTTCCTTTCCAGGTTAAGAAATTAACCTCAATATTCCAAAGACTCGGCTTCCTATTAATGTGGGTTTCGGATACCATCTCTGAAATCCTATCAGTGAATGGAACCCAGTGAGCTCATCACCCGAGCACAGAAGGCCAACTGACTAGATCTCACCTCTGTTGAGCCAAGGCCCTTGCACTGCACCGAGGACTTTGGCCCTGCTCCGCTCGTGTTCTGCTTCTGTCACTGAGCACTGGACTGTGTGACTCTGTCCATATCAGTAACTACAGATCCACACTAGCCTTGGATAACGGCTGCATCATAATTCCACCGCACATAAAACTCAAGAATCTCAGACCTCGGGGCGCCTGGCTGGCTTAGTTAGTGGAGCACACGACTCAATCTCAGGGTCCTGAGTTCAAACCCCGTGCTGGGTGTAGATCCTACTTAAAAAAAGAAAAAGAAAAAAAAAAAGAAATCACAACATCTAACACTTTGGTCTCGACAGCTCTGAACCCCTGCCTGCTCATTCAGAAATCTGATGCATTCTTTGTTGTCTTTCCCACTGATTTCTTTTTAAGATGTTTATTTATTGATTGATTGATTTGAGGGAGAGAGAGAGCGCGCGCACGCGAGCACAGGAGCAGGAGGGGAGGGGCAGAGGGAGAGGGAGAAGCAGACTCTCCGCTGAGCAAGGAGCCCAATTTGGGGCTCCATCCCAGGAGCCTGGGATCATGACTGGAGCCGAAGGCAGATGCTTAGCCGCCTGAGCCCCCCGGTCTTTCCCACGGATTTCTGGCCTGTCCAGGCAGCGTGCCCAACAGGTGCGCAGTCACAAGTCCTCTCACTGCATTTTGCTCTGGCCTCTTGGCCACTGCCCAGCCGCCCGGGACACCCCATCCGCTGTGAGCCTGCTGCTCTTCCGCTAAGTGTCCTGTCGGGTGTGAAAGCTACACTATGGACACACTAGGCGGCAACCAGTCCGGGACTCAAGACTGCCTTGCTAGAGCCCAGAGCCCCACGGTCTAGCACCCATCAGCCCCTGCAGCCTCTCCTCCTTACCCTTCCTGCCATAAAGTGGCTCAAAAACTGTGGAACAGGTGCCCATCATTCCCCCCAGTAATTTCATCCCTAACAACCCCTGCAAACACACAAAACCCCTCTTTGCTCCTCTCCCCCACAACCAGAAGCCCTATAATAAGACTGATGTATAGATACACCTGGTGCAGTACAACTTAGTGGTGAAAGCACGGACTCTACATGCAGGGCTCAAACCCCGACTCCAGCAATTACCAGTTGTGTGAATTTGGGCAAGTTACTTCATCGCTCAATGCTTGCATTCCCTCATCCGTGAAACAGGGGTAGTGATGGTGCACATTAAAGAAATCAGTGCACGTCTAGTGCTCCAGGAGTAACATAGTGTAAGTGCCACGAGGTATCCACTCTGGCTATTGTTCACCGGCAGCAGGTCGCTCGCCTGCAGACCTGCAGTGTTTGGAACTTCCACACTTAAAACTCCCTCTCCAGGGGCACCTGGGTGGCTCAGTCGTTAAGTGTCTGCCTTTGGCTCAGGTCATGATCCCAGGGTCTTGGGATCGAGCCCCGCATCGGGCTCCCTGCTCAGAGGGAGGCCTGCTTCTCCCTCTCCCTCTCTCCCTGCTTGTGTTCCCTCTCTTGCGGTCTCTCTATCAGAAAAATAAATAAAATCTTAAAAACAAAAACAAAAACAAAACTCCCTCTCCAAGGGTGCCTGCGTCAGTCATGATCTCAGGGTCCTGGGATCCAATCCCGCATGGGGCTCCCTGTTCAGTGGAGAGTCTGCTTCTACCTCTCCCTCTCCCTCAGTGCCCTCCCTCTCTCTCTTAAATAAATAAAATCTTAAAAAAACAAAAACACCCTCTCCTAGTGTACAGGGAGAGAACCCATTCCCCCTTTCGGTATTATACAAAACAGTATCTTCAAGGGTAAGACAGGGAAACTTATGGGCCAATTTTACAACATAGAAGTTACTGCTAAGTGAGCCCATGATTACCTGTTGAGTATGTTCTGTGAGCAGAGGCAGCGAAATACCAACCAGGCACTGTGACGAAATTAAAAAGAAAATAAAAATAACTAAAAGAGATGTTTCCTGGGGCGGCTGGGTGGCTCAGTCGGTTAAGCGAGGGACTCTTGGTTTCCCCTCAGGTCATGATCTCAGGGTGGTGGGATGGAGCCCTGGGGTGGGATTATGGGGAGTCTGAGATTCCCTCCTCTGTGCGTGCGCGCTCTCTCTCTCAAATAAATAAATAAATCTAAAAAAAGAGAGACAGACATCCCCTGCCTTAAGAGCTTACAGTCAAATAGGTAAACATAAACAAATGTGGCAACTTGATAATAAACACGTGCGACCTATGGCCACATACAGAATAACAATCCAGACTCAATGCCACTGAGATCATCGCTAAAAGGTTGATGAGAAAGGGGGGAGGCTAATGCAGAAAAGGCTTCCCGGTCTTGCAAATTTAAACTAATTTCCAAATAGGTGTAAATTCTGGTTCTGACTAATGAGTGTTAAGAATAACGGTCAGGGGCGCCTGGGTGGCTCAGTTGGTTGAGCGACTGCCTTCGGCTCAGGTCATGATCCTGGAGTCCCACATCGGGCTCCCTGCTCGGCGGGGGGTCTGCTTCTCCCTCTGACCCTACCCCCTCTCATGTGCTGTCTCTCTCATTCTCTCTCTCTCAAATAAATAAATAAAATCTTAAAAAAAAAGAAAAGAAAAGAATAACGGTCAGAAGGGGCGGTGGCTGCTACACACCACCCCTGCTCTTCTCTGGTTTTTTTTCCCTTGTGGAATTAAAGCCGCCCGGCGGGTGGGGCTCAGGGTCTTTCGGAGCCGCCGCTCGCGGGCGCCCCCTGCCGCCCGGGCCTCCCCGCCCTCACCCCAACTTGAAGGGCAGCGGAGCAGGACACCCTACAGTCCCCCGGGAATCTGCCGCCCCTTCTCTAATGCAACCCACCACCCAGATGACCCCTCCCCGCCCCAAGTGAAATCCGCAGAGCGATTAAGAATGCAATCCGGCCGGGCCTCGGTTTCCTCATCCGTTCCCCTCGTGAGGCCCCCTTGAACTTTCTGCGCCACCCCAGTCTCGGCCAGGGACAATCTGTGGACTCAGTAGATAAATGACTGTAGCTGAAGCAACCGTCCATCTTCGTTTTCTTCCAAGATCAGGCCTCCCACCCCGGGGTCTCTACTGTCCCTGGTGGCGGCCACCATCTTACCCCCACGTCCAGAGTCCCGCTGAGAATGCGGCCGCCCCCATCGGCGGTTGTTTGGACTACATTTCCCCTGAGCCCTTTCTCAACATCGCGCGAGCTCTCGCGAGACTGCTGAGAGGACGTGTGCGCAGGCGCGGCTCCACCTTCTTTTCGGGGCAGGCCGCGTGGCTGGGAGGCATGGCGGCTTCTGGCTGGATCCAACAGGGCGAGCATTCTCGGGCCTTTGGCTGCGGTAAGGCTGTGGAGGTGGGGAAACGAGATCTTCCTTGACCCGGCGCAACTTCATTCGGCCTCCCCTGCCTCAGAGGCGGGATGGTGTCGATAAACCGGTCTCCCTTCTAGGGTGGTTGGGAGGCTTAGTGGAAATACCGGCTCAGACGACGCAGAAGGGCGCGAGTGTTGATGATCGGAGGGAGAGCGCTCAGGCCCTCCTTTGGAGTTAAAGGGCCCCTCCTGGGGCGGGAGAGGTTCTCCCAGCCTGTGCAGCCTCGTGCGTCGCACCACCACCGTGTGCCCTGCGGGTCTCCGAGGCCCGCCCACGGGGCAGGCTGCGGGTGGCAGTTCTTAATTCACATCGAGTGTTAACGTCCAAGTCAAGTCCCTCCTAGAGTGCCTTGAGGACGGCCCTAATCAGTAGTTTTTATTTAATCCTATAGACAGTCGTAAATGGGATTGTCGATTTTGGAAAGCCGTAATTCTACAACCCACCTTCCAAGCTCATTTTTTCATTCCCCACAGGCTTTTCTTTGGCGTCTGCGGAGACAGTGAGCAGCAGACCTGCAGGTTGAAGCTTAAAAGTAACGAATGCATCCCTGAAATGAGTAAGGATGGGTGTGGAAGGCCCGCCGCCTACCGCAGCCTCACACTTTATTCTGGTTTTAAGTTCAGTTTTATGAACACGTGGACGCATAAATCCAGTTAGGGTGAGAAAAATGGACCCCAAATCCGGAAATGAGCAGGGCCTGTGCCAGTGTGATTTGGGGCCACTAGGTGTCACTGTTTGGAATCAAAAGGGTTGCTGCACACAGGGACGGGAGGGAGACTTAAGAAATGGGTTTTGGTTGGCTGGGGTTTAGAAATATTTATGGATGATTTAAAGTTACCCTTGTCTGAAAGGACATCTTTTGTGAAGAGTTCTGATGCCTTGAGGCTCAGCTTTTTAAATACCAATCTTGAGATAACATCTTGACATCGGTTCTGTTAGAATGAAGTATATTTCCCTTAGAGATTAAAGGTGTTGATTGTAGACTCTGAAAAAAGTCAGGTGAAAACCATCATCTTAAGATATTGAGTGTAAGGATTTTTTTGATGAAAATTCTATAAATGGGAAGATTTTTTTTTGCTCTTTGGCAGAGTTGCAGAGATTAGCGTCCCTTTAGTGTCTAGTTAGATTTCAAGGTTGTGAGCCTCCCAGGATTGTTCCTGCCCAGATAAGGGAAGGAGTGTGGAGCTCTGCTAGCCTCCTTGCCAAGCAGTCTCCCAAACTACTTGTTAAACAATCTTAAGTGGAGTAGATATTTTCTCCTTTGCTACTGAGTAAACAAACTGAGGCTTAGAGTTAATACAGCTGTTTCTTGTGTTTTGTTTTTAAAGATTTTATTTATTGGACAGAGAGAGACACAGGAAGAGAGGGAACACAAGCAGGGGGAGTGGGAGAGGGAGAAGCAGGCTCCCCGCTGAGCAGGGAACCCTATGCAGGGCTCGATCCCAGGACCCTGGGATCATGACCTGAGCCGAAGGCAGACACTTAACAACTGAGGCACCCAGGCGCACCTGTTTCTTGTTTTTTTTTTTTATTTTTTTAAAGTTTTTTTTTTTTTTTTTTTAATTTATTTCAGAGAGAGAGAATGAGAGACAGCATGAGAGGGAGGAGGGTCACAGGGAGAAGCAGACTCCCTGCTGAGCAGGGAGCCCGATGCGGGACTCGATCCCGGGACTCCAGGATCATGACCTGAGCCGAAGGCAGTCGCTTAACCAACTGAGCCACCCAGGCGCCCTGTTTCTTGTTTTTTAAAGAACCATAAAAACGGCAAATTTTGTGAGGGGGCTATTACCTTTTTTCAGTTTCGTTGAGAAATAATTGAATTACAATTAGCCCAGTTGTTCTCCACTGGGGTGGAGCATGCTATTGGGATCTAATGGGTGCTGCTCAGTATCCTACAATGCACGAGACAGCCCCCACCACAGAGAACTACCCGCCCAGAATGTCAGAGCTGAGATCGAAACTTTCTATTAGGGGCGCCTGGGTGGCTCAGTCGGTTAAGCGTCTGTCTTTGGCTCAGGTCATGATCCCAGGGTCCTGGGATCGAGCCCCACATCGGGCTCCCTGCTCAGCCGGAAGCCTGCTTCTCCCTCTCCCAGTCCCCCTGCTTGTGTTCCCTCTCTCACTGTCTCTCTCTCTCTGTCAAATAAATAAATAAAATCTTTAAAAAAGAAAAGAAACTTTGTATTAGACTAACATGAGAGATCTGGGCCCTAGTCCCAGCCTGTTACCAGATAACCCCACCAGAGCCTTATTTCTTTGTAAAATCCGGTTACTGCTTTCCAGACCTGGCTGTATATCCAAGGCGCCTACAAAGTGTAAGAAGTACACCTCCAGCCATGGATGAGAATGACCCTGGATCGAGGCCTGAGAATTGTGTGGCCATCCCAAGAGCAGTCATATAGGAACAGTTAGATGATCTGATCTACTTATAGCTCAGGGATTTTTATTACAACAAGATTATAGCACTGGCTATTTTTAAGTAGCTCTTGGAGGCAGATCTATAATCCTCTACTAAAAAAAAACTGATCTAGCTCTGTGGATCATTGTGTATGCAGAGGTGAGTGAAAGAGAAATGACCTTGTGTGATGGTGCCTCCTGGCAGCGGGTTCCCTTTGTACAGCTAGCCTTCAACAGGATGTCCCAAAGGAGTAACCGCACATTTTACTGACACTGGAATATACACCCCACACATACTCTGCTATCAGGCACTTTGTGCCAAGGTAGACTCTGTCTTTAAAAGGGCAGGAAGTAGGGGCGCCTGGGTGGCTCAGTTGTTAAGCGTCTGCCTTCGGCTCAGGTCATGATTCCAGAGTCCTGGGATCGAGCCCCGCATCGGGCTCCCTGCTCAGCGGGAATCCTGCTTCTCCCTCTCCCACTCCCCCTGCTTGTGTTCCCTCTCTCGCTGTGTCTCTCTCTGTCATATAAATAAATAAAATCTTTTAAAAGGGTGGGGCAGGAAGTGTCAGTGAGTCAGGTCTGGGATGCTGGGTACATCTGGGCACTAGGTATCAGCAGTTTTTACCTTGAAGGAAAGTTGTTTTAATAAAGTAGACAAGAGGGCGCCTGGGTGGCTCAGTTGGTTAAGCGACTGCCTTTGGCTCAGGTCATGATCCCAGAGCCCTGGGATCGAGTCCCGCATTGGGCTCCCAGCTCAGCAGGGAGCTCAAATAAATAAATAAATAAAAACTTTAAAAAAAAAAAATAAAGTAGACAAGATTGAGAATTCTTAATGAGGGAAGCAAAGCAGAATTTTGTAAGGAAAAAGTGGTCTGCCTCTGCTAGAAGTGTCAGCCTGTGGGCTGGAGGATTGGTGGGAGCTGAGTCCATGATGATCTAAAGTTATCCCTGTCTGAAGGCAAAGAAAGGCCTTTCTGTGGAATATGGATGTCTGAAACTCAGTTCCCAAGTTTGCTTTATAAAAAAATTGAGGCCAGATTTGAGTGTGAGCTACTTGAGAGTTAACCTGTGTATGTCTTGAGTAGGTTTTTCTTTTGCAATTTCTCCTTGCCAGGTGCAGTCTCAGCCTCGGTTTCTGAGGCTGGAAAAGGATCCTGCAGAAGCGGATGGCAGTGGTAGCGCCTAGCCCGTGCCCTGGGCCCGAAGCGGAGACTTTGCTTTCGTATGTAAGTAGAGCCCTTCCAAGTAGACTTGGATGGGATGTTTGTTTTGCTGCTCCTGCCTCGGGTTTAGGATTGTGCTGAGTGGCAGGGAGATTTTAACATGGGTTTGTTTTGTTTTGTTTTGTTTTGTTTTTTTAAGATTTTATTTTTTGACAGGGAGAGACACAGCGAGAGAGGGAACACAAGCAGGGGGAGTGGGAGAGGGAGAAGCAGGCTTCCCGCGGAGCAGGGAGCCCGATGCGGGGCTCGATCCCAGGACCCCGGGATCATGACCTGAGCTGAAGGCAGATGCTTAACCGACTGAGCCACCCAGGCGCCCCTAACATGGGTTTGTTTTCTTTGCTAGATGTCTGCAGTGTGTGAGACAGAACTGACATGCTTTGCCTGAAGTAAGTGAAAGGACTCCTCTGTTGCTTGTGGTCTTTGTTTCCATCTTTCGTGTCCCTAGGAAGCCCCACAAGCCTATGATGGTTAGTTATCCCTGTCTGAACATCTCGGCTGAGGGGAAACCATCTATTCTGAGGCGTTGGGGTTTGGCTCTTTGCTCTTAAAAGTTGAGGCTTTATCAGGGATCAATCTGAACGGACTCCAGATGGAATTGTCTACCCTGCGAAGACCCCAGTCGAGTGCATCGTCCCTCTGCAGCTTGAAAACTGATGGTGTGGCTGCCCTGTCGCACTCTAGGCCCCTTGATCGATGTTCCTGGGGTACAGGCTCTAAGAAGGGGCAGAAATGGGCAAGTAGCCCAGGTGTGGGTCATGTTCTTACTGTGGAATGAAAGAGTGCTTGTCCCATATTTCGAGGAAATGAATGCAGTCTTTGAAACCGACGGGAATGTCGGAAGTCTGCCAGTTGTGGCAGGACTGTGACCTACCTCTGCACCACATGGTGACATTGAGGAAAGAAGGCATGGCACCAGCAGAGCGGTTTGGTTTCCAGGTGCTTTGTTTACAACACCAGGGAGCTCTGCTAGGGTTAGCTGAGATCGGGTCTGGACAACATGATGGGCATGGGGCTGCTCCTGGGGTAGCCGAGGGCTGAGGGGCTGTGGTGCGAACAAGAAAGTAGCCCAGTGATACTGGGCCGGGAGGGTGTCTGGCTTTGTTCCCATTTAAATGCCAGGCTTAGAGTGGGCAGATGGCCTTTTTCTGTTGAAATTGGGGGGTATGTATGGCTTTTTGTATTTAAGGTCACATAATTGTTCAGTTACCAAGAAAGCTAGATTTGGGGTGGGATTTAATAAGCCTGAAAACTGGCCCCAGTAAAAGTATATGTTTTAGCAAGTCGGGAAGTCGACTTCTTGCCTTATTGTTCCTGCGGAGTAGATTTGACTGCACCACGGGACTCAGGTAGACCTTTAGGTTTGACTTGAAAAGCTTAACCTCCAGAAAGGGGTTGAATGAGAATGTCCCCAGTGCTTCGTGGTGGTTCTTCCCTGGCCCCTTGCCAGACCCTGCTCCCTTTGCGCATTAGCTCCTGAGGGCAGGCTGCAGTTTCAGGTCTTCTGGGAATCCTGGCAGCCTGCTTTGAAGCGTTCTGTGCCCGGTGGTCCCCTCAACAGCATGGGCCTAATGTCTGGTTACAATGAGCGCTGCTACGATTGCCTTTTCTTCATTCACTTTGGCTTTCAATTTTGAGTCCCCTGCTTGACTGATCCATCAAATGACTCTCCTTTGGTCTTGCAGGTTATCTCCTCAGGACAGGCGATGCCAGGTGGAGCAGCACGGCCTCTGTTGCTAATTGTTAATGCCTACAAAATAATCCCCCAAAGGGAGAATAATTGAAGAATTCTTTGGACTTGGTCTTCAAAAGGAGCCAAAGAATTTGAGTGACAGCTCATCCCGCTGGCAGTCAAATCAGGGTGTAACATCCAGAATGCCACAGTTTAGCTGATCTGGGTGTAACTGGTGTGCTGGCAAGAGGGCAGTGATTGTGAACTGAAAAGGGTTAATGTGTATGTGCTCTGTTTTGGGGAGACTGAGGGGAAGCAGGTGCTCAGCCTAGAAAGAGGTTTCTCAGAGTGGATTTCCTGTGAAGTTAATGTATCTTGGGCTTAAATTTTGAAGCACAAATAAAAGTTTTTAAAAATGGATTTTTGTAACATGGATTTCATGTTGAGACCCTCATACTGGGATTTTACTCTGTGACTTAGCTAACACATTCTTGTGTAAATGAAGGTTTCACAGAATCCTGTTTGTTTTTTTAAGAGGGGCAGAGGGAGAGAAAGTCACAAGCAAACTCCATGCTCAACGGGGGGTTCGATCTCATAATCCTGAGATCACCAGCTGAAATCACATCGAGTCAGACACGTCTGGGCCCTGTGCTCAGCGGGGAGTCTACTTCCTCTCCCTAAGAGTGGGACACTTAACCGACTGAGCCACTGAGGTCCCCCAAGTTTCATAGGATGCAATCAGATGTTTTAGAGGTTCCCCACTAAACTGATTTTCTGCCCCTCTTAATGGGTTACCACCCACAAACATAACGTTAGCATTTCTCAAATGTAACGGATAGACCTAGGTTCTGATAGCTACAGATGTGACGGGAATAAGGACAAGTGTCCTGGATACAAGGAGGCCAGGCGTCCTGACTTAGGCTACGCTGGCTTACCAGGGCAGTGGGGTTTCTTTACTAGTAAAGGTCACTGTCAGGTGGCAGAATGGACTGATACTTGGTACCAGGTTTCCCACATTTGATGGTGTTCTTCCCAGGCCAATAATTCTTTCCAGAGAAATATACTTGGGACACTGCTGTCTTTGAGATCAAGGGACAGTTCGATGTTGCCAAGCTAAAGGGAGAGGCCTTGGCCTCCTGCTTGCTACTCCCCTCCAGCCTACACGGCTCGCCAGCCGCAGGAAGTGGTGGTTCCAAGCAGCTGCCTCTGACGTGAACGCCCAGGTCTTTGATCATCACATACCTGAATTTCTAAAGTAGTTTGATTCCAGTGACAGTTCATCCCTCTAAAACATGCTCATAGGATCTGCCTTCCAAAACCATGGAGCCAGAGGCCAGGTCCTGGGCCTTGGTGAATTAGCCAGTGGTGATCAGTGCCCCCTCAGGCAGGCTTTGGACAGTGGAGCAGATCAGACTCGAGCTACTAGTCCTCAGGCCAGTAAATCCCAGGGCTTAAGGCCTATAGTGATAACTTGGTTAGTTGAGACTTACCCTTCCAATAGAGGCCCATGTGCTCTGTCTAAAAGGAAACTGCCTATCATCTAAGCCCAGATTTACTGAAGCCATGATGTGAAGCTGAGGGTTCATTACCTGACCGTGTCGTCTTTCCGGTGGCCAGGTGGTAATCCATCCGTTACGACTTAGGCTGGCAGCCCTTTGTGCAGTTGACCCCTGTCAAATTGCCAGGGCTGGCCCATGGTTCTTGAATTTTCTGAGTGATCTGCATGCTAAACACTGTGGTGTACCACCCCCAGCCCCCTCCCCAACACACAGAAAAGACACAAGGGTCATCCTGTCATTTATGCAAGTACCTAGTTCAAATTACATTCTGCCTTTTGTGCTCCCACTTTATCACGGGGCAGGAGGAGGAAAGTGGTCATGTTCTCAGGTGGTTTAGGCGCGTCTTAAGAGTCCGTCGTCGTGGAGGTGCTGGGAGCTGGACGTGCTCGTGGGAGGGTCTGGCTGTGGAGTGTGTGAGCCTACTGCTGCTTGACCCTGGTCAGTGGACATGTCGGCAGTCGCTGCACCAACATCCTCAGGTTCCGTACCAGCTGCTGGCTTTGAGATCCTCTGCTCCGAAGTATGTTTGCCCTTCGCTGGTGAGGGTCACAATCTCATCTTGTGTTACCTTCAGTTTTAAAACATCCAGCAGAGCAGTCTTTTCCCTTCATCCAAGGTCGGGATGTCTGTCTCCAACCCAGAGTGGAATTTTCTTGGAGAAACCCAAGAACAAAATGGGGTGTCCCACAATGAACAAGCTTCAGTGAGTCACAAATCCACCTCTTAATGTTCTCTAGAGAAGAAGGGGTGGGTGGAGGGGAGCTGGAGCCCTTCTCAGAGGCTGAAAAGACCGGAGGCCGCTTAGGCCACGTGAGGGGCCGGGGCCACAGGTCCACGGCTCTGCGAAAGCAAAGGGCTTGGGTACCTCAGGGTCAGCGCTGGTACAGTTGAAGGATGCCGGCCTTGTGCAGGTTCTTCCACAGGGTGGCTTCCAGGGAGAGGTCGTGGTTGACATAGAATATCAGTGGTTTCTTTATTCGCTCGAAATAGTGGTCAGAAAATTTCCAGTAGTTGCTTGTGATGAATCCATAGGCACTAACCTGGACAAGGATAGTCATTGAATTAGCATTTACTGAGCTCTGTGCAGACAGAATTGTGAAGTGACATGAATTGGGAAAGGCACGGTACCCCCCCCCCACCACCTTGTCCAAGACACACATAAACAATAGTTGGAGCTCGAGCTAACAGCGGGCCCTGTGCTCTTGTACACGTTCTCTCAGCCTCAGGATAATCTCAGGTATTATCCCCATTTTACAAGTGGGGAAGCGCTCGGAGAGATAACCGGACATGTCCTCAGTCACGAGCTAGCGAGTGGCCAGGCTGGGATTCAGAGTCGGGTCTGTGATTCGTGATCTCCTTCGTTAAGCTCGAGACAGAGACAAAAGCCCATTACTACTTGCTCGTTCTGATGGGAGCACAGTGAAGAGACTGCTGCTTTAAACAAATTGGGAAAAGGAACAGGACAGTGTCGTGGAGTGGCCCTTGATCTCCAGCTCTGTACTGGCTTTAGTGTGGCTCACTGCCCTTCTCTGAAAAGTGCTTCTCAACCTCTGCTGGACTCATGTGGGCGGCACTGGGGACGTCTCAGGCAGTGATTTCAACGGTTGTGGAAGGCTAAACCTGCTGCCCAGCCCAGTTCTAGAAGGATGTCCTTATCCGCTCCTTTTGCGATTTTGCTTTCATAAGAACAATTTGATAACACGCGCCTTAAATACCACAGGGGTGAAGGACAGAGGTGCCTGGGCAGGTGGCTCCTGGAGGAGGGCAAGGCTGGCCCAGCACCTGTCCTGGAAGGGCCTCTGCGTAGCCCATGTGGAGGTAGCTCAGGAGTGGCACTCCCTCCTGCCCCTTCCAGAGACCAGCTTTTGCTCCTGCAGCTGGAGAATCCCTTCCCCAGAGGGCAGAGGCCGAGTCCCAGGCCTGGGGGTGACAGGCCTCCTGTAGGGGTTATCATGGATCAGATTAGGTTCCACCCACACCTGTCCTCTGCTGCTGTGGGCTCCCGAAAGGGAAGGCCTCTTACCTGGTCACAGGTGTGCAAAGCCGTCAGCAGCATGAGGGCCCCAGTACTAGGCATATATAGGTTTCCAAAATTTGTGTTAATCAACTTTGATTTCAAAAACCTGGAGACGAAAAGCGGCATCAAAACTCAAGAAAGAGGTGTAGGTCTCACTCGATGGTTGTGCCCTTCGGCTTTCCAGCCACCAGTTCGGATGGCCTGGAAAACCGTTCAGAACTTCCTGGCTCTTCTAGTGCAGTCCATTCCCCATTTAGGAAAAAACCCAAATGAAGCAAACGCCCAAGTGTGGGTAACAGAGTGGGGTGAGAAAGAGGAGCAGGCCTGTGCAGAAGAACCCCAGGTATGATCCTTCCCTCTCCCATTCTAGAAGTGTGAACCCAGCCTGAGTCCCCTTTCCTCTCTGCAACACCCTGCCTTCACCTCTGGGCTAAGTAACCACAGTGCGCAGGGGACAGGTGGCCTATTTATCTAGCCCGAGACCTAGGTTTCTTTCTTTCCACAGACTTCGGCCCAGCAAGAATCCCTTATGAGGGACATGAGGGGCAGGGCACCCAGGTCCTGGGCCTGGAGTCACTGGTGAGAGAAGTGTGTGCACACACTCTCAGAATGCAAAAGTGAGGCCACAGTGCGGTGGCCACAGGCCTGACCTCAGCCCGGATTCACATCTGAGCTTTGCCAGACAAACCGCCTAGCCTCTCCGAGCCTGTTTCTTCCTCTGCTGAGTGGGGCTGTGAGTGCCGGCTCCAGTCGGCCTCCCCAGATCCACTCGCCACTCTCCACCTGCTCTCTGGGGATGCCAGCCAGGGGGTGACAGCAGGGCTTCTCAGCCATGGCACTACTGACGTTTTGGGCCAAATAATTCTTTGTTGCAGGGGCAACATTCTTTGTTGTATGATGCTCAACAGCATCCCTGTGTCTACCTGGTAGTGGTGCTTACCTAGTGACAACCAGAACGTCTCCACAGAGGGGCACGTGATACCCCCCCCCCCCCCACACACACATTGGAACCACTGGTAGAGGGAGAGGGACTGAGGGAGGGAAGGAGGGGTGAGATCAGGCCGGTATTTCCAGGTTCCTCCCTGTGGTCGCCTTGGACTGCCTGTGTTTGGGCCCAATACAGGTTAGCTCTCGCTGTAGGTTACAGTGTCTGGGCCATAAAGGACCTGCAGTGATGGGCTGGTGTGCAGGGGGGATGGAGGGAGGAGCTGTTCTTTGTGCACCACCCCCCCCACACACACACACCTACCTCTCCCTCAGGTAGCTGATGAAGTCTGGATGTAGTAGCTTGAATTTCCTGGCAGAGGCTTCTGGTCCGAAATAGGTCTGAGGCCTAGGACCCATGAAAGAAGTGGACAGAGCGGCCCGGGCCGTCGTAGGGCAAGTTGGGGAGCGAGGTGAGGGGAAAGGCACTGGGCCTGCGGGGGCGCGCGCGGTGCGGGCGGGGCTGGGGGTGGTAGCGGGAGAAGGGCGTGTAGAAGGTGGCCGGCAACACCGTGGGCACCACGTGGGGCTTTCCGCTCACCAGGACCTCAGTGGGCAGGGTGTAGGTGAGAGAGGAGGGGGGCGTGAACAGGGCGGGAGGGGTCGGGAAGGAGCAGTTGACCCGGGGGTGGTGGGGAGGAGGTGGGAGCAGGGGGAAGTAGAGAGAGTCCGGGATAGGAGGGGGCTCCCGGGCCGGGCAGGGGAAGGAGCAGGGGAAGCACTGGTTCTGGGGCAGGGGTGCGGTGGGGGGCTGGAAGAAGGGGGGTTCCTTCAGGAAGCGGGGCACGTAGGGGGCGATGTAGGAGGGGATGGCCCGAATGGGTCCGATGTAGGAGGCTGAGGTGGCAGGGCTGTGGGAAGGGGACCGGGGGATAGGCACGGGAGGAGTTTGGGAAGAGTTTCGAGAGAGGGATTTCAAGCCAGATTGGGAAGGAGATTTGGAGGTGGGTGGAGTGGGGTTTTGGGAAGACCCTCGGGGCACATGTTGGATATGAGGGCTGGGGGTCAGGGACGAAGCCCGGGAAGAGGGCTGTGAGGCAGATGGGGTGGCAGGGTGAGAGGGGGGCCGGGAGGAAGACCCCCGGGTGGGGGATGGAGAAGGGGCTGAGCCACCAGAGCTGGAATAGGCCTGCTGGTTGGAAGAGGCGATATGGTTGGACCGGGACTGGGAGGGGGACTGGGTAGGGGATGGATTGGGGGTATGGGAGGGGGAGCTCATTGGTGTTGGGGAGGCTTACGACCACCCGATCGATGTCCCTGAGCCAGCCCCCCCAAGAGCCCAGTCCCACCTGTGTCACAAAGCCCCCCCCTTATGACCAGCTGCGGTGTCACGAGTGATTGTTGGATCGTCACAAGGGGGGGGTGCAGGTGGGCCAGAGTAAGCGGGCCTGGCCTTTGAGGGCTTAACCCCTAAGGACCTCAGAATCTGCTCTTTCGGGGGTGGGCGGCATGGTCCAGAAGCACTGAGATAGGAAGGCTGGTCTTCGTGGCTGCAGAGGTGGCATGGATTTCTAAGGACTCGACTTTGGGACAAGAAATTGTCTCAGCACCACAGGGAGAAGGTTCGGCTGAGGCCAGGACATGGTTCAAAAGAGCTGGACACGGGCCTACTGCCCGGGAAGGTGGCGGAGAAAAGACAGAGTGCCCTTTGTTCTCTCTTTGCAGGACACTGGGCCCACATCACCTGCTCTCCGTTTCACAGGCACAGTCCTGGGAGGGTGCCCACCGGGATGAGGGCCATGGATACCGGCCCCCCCACTCTGCTTCCAGACAGTGTGCTCAGCAAGCCAGCTGAGTCTGGAGTGGACGAGCGGGGCCGTGCTGCCGGCTGGGGGGCTGTGTGGGGTAGGGGCCAGCAGCCCGAAGCTGGGGAGCCAGGCCTACCTGCTCCACTCAGAAAAGCGGCCCTTCAGGGCTACAGCCCACCTCGTCAGGCGGGCTCCTGGGGACCAGGAGGGTTACCTGGGCTGCTCTGGGGGTAGGAAAAAAGAGCGTAATTCCCCAACAGTCGACTGAATTCTTGGGGATTTTCTTGCTGTCCTCACCCATTTTCCCAGCCTGACAGTGGTCCCAGCACTACCACACCCCACACCCACTCTGCTGCTCACCTGTCCCCTTTATCAGGGCCCTCGGGGACAGGCACACCCAGAATGGCCGATCTCAGCATCACGTAGTCCCGGATGTCAGAGGGGATGAAGATATAGCGCAGGTCCTGTCGGGGCAACAGAGACCCTGAGCCAGTCCCCCCCGGCCCCCCCAGAACAAGACTGTGTCCAGTGCCTGCTCAGCCCTCCACCCGGTCCCGCCACCTGTCCTGATGGGGGAATTTCTGCTCTCTGCCTGTCACCCCCACTCCTGGGTACCATGGTGGTTTCAGTGCGTGGTCACAAATCTGGTAGGTGAGGCTTACTTGCCATCCCCTTGAGTGACTAATGAATAGGAAGAAGAGGAAGGGATGGCGTGTGACCTTGGAGACGAGGCTATAAAGCTCCCTGGGACCCCTCGTGCTGGGTGAAGTGAGCCGCCATGACCTGGGGACACTCTAGTAGCCTAGAGAGGCGCCATCTTGACTCTGGCCTCCTTTAAGCCTTCAAGTGCCCGTAGCCCCTGCTGATCCTGAGCCAAGACCATTGCGCTAAGCTGTTCCCGAATTCCTGACCCCCTGAAACTGTAAGATAATAAATGTTTGTCGTTTAAAGCTACCAAGTCTGGGGTAATTTATTAACGCAGTGGTAAGTCATACGGGTAATGTGCCCAGAAATAAAAGCTGCTCTCTTTTGTTCTGTCACGAGCTAAGAGAGGTCCTGCTGTGTCTACGACACTCCTGGATTTCCTGCTCAGAGGAGGAAGCTTCCAGAAACTCGGCCCGGTCTTATCGAGCACCACAGAGCCCTTATCCTGGGATCTCCCCTCTTTATGTGGCACCCAGACGGCTCTTGAAGGGAGGAGCAGTGTTCCCGCAACTGGGTGAGACTGCACAAGCCGCAGGCAGTGGGTGGCCTCGAATTCTGGCTCCCCTGCTCCCTGGCTGGGCACGCGGTTCCATGCCTTTGAGCCTCAGCCTCCCTCCTAGGCTGCTGTGGGATCAGGAACGCAGCTCAGGGAAATGGGAGATAGCCCTAGTGCTAGTGTGGTCAGAGGGGCCTGGAGGTTGCTGATTTTAGCTGCGTGGTGGCCTTGGATGGATGTGCTGCCATCAGGAAACAGGCAGCTGACCATGTTTACTGCCGGGAACAGAAGAGGCGCTAAGTACCCTTCCCCTGTGTGTAGCGTGAGCTCTGGGTGGGGGGGAGGGGGGAGTCCTTGCTGAAGGAAGGGCACCCAGCCTTAGTCTCCTCAGCAGTAAAATGGGGCTGACATGGCATCCCATAAAGAGCCTGGCACCCCATAAGCTTCCGGTGAATATTAGGCTTTCATGCTCTACTCCAGAGCAGTTCTGTGCTGCCAGAAACCACGGGGTGTCCCTGCCCAGATCCCCCTCCTCAGTGGCCCCATCACATGTACCCAGGATCCTGGCACAAACTCTCCATCTACTGGACTGGGGCCGCTGTGGTTCGCCTCACAGAGGGGACTCCGGGAACAGTGGCACCGACCGTCAGTGACAGTGGCAGGCCCCTCAGAAGCCTCACCTGGCCTTGTGGCACGGAGGTGAAGCCCAAGTTCCAGTAGGAGATGAGGGAGTTCTTCATTGTGTTCACAGTGAAGCCGTAGAAGGAGGTCTTGGTGCCCACATCCTTCTCGAAGCCTTTGATCACAGCACCGTTGAGTCTGGTCCAAACAGAGGTCCGTCAGCGTCCCGATGGTCACACATGCTGTGTTTGTACTTCCTTCCCCGGGGGTCTGCCGCGCCTGCCCCCAGGCCTCTGTGCAGACCGTGCCCCTTGCCCAAGGCAGCACCAGTGCCCCATCCAGCCCATCCCTGCTCCTCCAGACCTCAAGGGATGGCCTGTGAAATGGGCACATCTGGCCCCGGCGGCTCCCTCCCTGCTGGCACGCGGCACCCGCACTCCCATCTTCAGGGTCCCGTCCCGACGGCCATGGCCCTCCCAGAGGATGCTCCCCCAGGGGCTGGCTGGGGACTAGCTCCATTCCCAGCTCCTCTCCCACCTCCTCCCTGGCTCCTGCGCCGCATACCTGAACACGTAGTCATGGGCATCGATGTTCAGACCCTGGCGGGAGCCGTTCAGGATGCCTCCGTTCCCCACCACCGCACACCGGATGCACGTGGAGAGCGGCTTCCCGGAGGCGGCGAACAGCTCGGAGCTCTCTGAGCCGTTCAGGAGGCTCAGGGTGGAGTTGACGGCTGTGGGTGCCAGACCAGGCAGGGCGCCATGAGCGGGGCTGTCATGTGGGTCGGGGCTGTCCCGGGGCTGTTTGTGGCACGCCCCCTGCCAGAGGCCTGACACCAGCCCCATCCAAGGCACAGAGGGCGGGGGGAGAGCAAAACGTCAGTGGGGCCATGAGGCTGAACTGGGCGGGGAGGGTTTGGCTGTCCCCTCAGTCACCGCAAGAACTCGAATAACTAGTCCTCTCAAGACCGTATGCTCCACAGTAAAATAATGTGAGGCAGATTGAAGGGCGGGGGGTGCTCTGGGCGGTTTCCCACAGCGGGAACCATGGGCAGGCTGGCTGAGGGGCCCCAGCCCGTTCTCGGCCGCCTTGGGACGCTGGCCCCAGGAGGTGAGCGCTGGTCAGCAGGCACATCAAGCCCCCCCCCCGACCCCCTCGTGCTTGTAGGGGCTGGTGGGTACGGCAGGAGTCACACAGCGGGGGGGCTGAGCCCTGAGACCTTCCTGGAAAGAAAGGGGCAGGGGGGTGGGGTGTGTGTGGGGGGGTCCCCATAAGGTGCTGTGACGGCAGGGCTGGCACCTGGGCCAAAAGCAGGAGGAAGGGATTCTCTGGGGCCAGAGGGCTCGGCAAGCAGCAGCCACTTCCAATTACCTTGGCGGGAGAGCCCCTGCCAGCCATAGGGGGCTTTGTGCTGGCTCAGTCTGTCCCAGAGCTCCTGAGTGAAGAGGCCCCCCGAGAGCAGCACTGGAGTGGAGAGCTCGAACAGGGCACGGAAGTGGGGGTGCTTCTGGATGGCCAGATAAAGTGAGTGTCGGCAGCGCGGGCTCTGTGGGGCAGGAGATAGAGAGTGCCGAGCTCCCTTAGCTGGGGGCTGTGGCCGGTGGCAACCTTCCTAGGAGCGTGAAGGCCCTGCAGGCTGGTTGGAAGAGCTACCCTTCGCCCCCAGACTTGGTCCACCCCCAGACCTGCCAGCTGAGCTGGCTTGTGGCACAGCGGCGTGGTGGGGGTCAGAGAGCTTTCTGGATTTACCCTGTCCAGCCCTCTCTCTCCTGGATGCCACCTATCCAGGGCCTGGTGGCTCTGGCCTCTTACTCCTTCACTTCACACTTAGAGCAACCCTGGGGCGTTTTCCCACCAAATGGGTAAGACCCGCCTGCCCTTTGGTGGAGGAATTGCAGCCTGGGCTTTGGAATCCGTCGGCCTGGATCCAAATCCTAGCTCTGGCTGTTCTCACTGTAAGATTTGTATGGGACGGGCTGCTGGAAAGATTATGATCATTTTCGTCCAGGTGGTACCTGTACTGGGTTGACTAGTGTCCCCCCGCCCCCTTGTGTCTGCCCAGAACCTCAGAATGTGACCTTATTTGGGAATATGGTCTTTACAGATGTAATTAATTAGGATGACGTCATACTAGTTTAGGGTGGGCCCTCATCCAATGACTGGAGTCCTTATAAAGCCACGTGAAGACACACAGAGACTGGAGTGGCCTGGCCATAAGCCACAGAACCTCTGGCGCCACCAGAAACTGGAAGAGGCAAGGAAGGATTCTTCCCTGGAACTTTCAGGAAGGTGGCCCTGCTGACCCTTTGATTTTGGATTCCGGAGTCTGGAACTGTGAGAAAATCAATTTCTCTTATTTTCAACACCCCAGTTTGTGCTAATTCCTTTCAGAAGCTCTAGGAAAATATACAGTGCCTCTGTGCGCAGGGACCTTGAGGGAGGGTACTGAAGAGGGTCCCACCCCATTTGCCTGCAACCCCCAATGTCTGAATCCTGCACTGCCTCGCCCTGGGTGGGGCTACCCTTCCCACTGAAGGGGGCTCTTTGTTAAGACTGCTGGTTTGACCAATGCAGGAAGGAGCTATGCAGTAATTTCTGCTATAACATTACCTATGGATGCCTAAAAACCACCACACTATGCAAAATGGGTGCAGTCAAAACCACAGGGCTTTTGGGGAAATGGGATGAGTGGCGCAACACTCAAAAGCTTTGTCAGTGATGGATGATAGGACAAACGAGGGGCCTAACAAAGATGGAGGCACAGTCTCACACATCCTGTGGTTAAGATCTACCACGTTCTACTAAACATATGGCCCTTGACCTTGGAGAAGACTTGCCGTTTGCCTGTGTGAGTGGGCTTCAGGAGGGTGGCAGCTGGTGAGTTACTGTGAAGTAGTGCAAAGAGAGTTAGAGAACAATGAAGTGCGTATCTGAAAGGCGCATGTGTGTACATTTTGTGAATTCCTTCGAGGCTCCCTTCGGTTGGGTGCAGTTCTCTGCATTTAACCTTAGTGTTCTCAATGACAGAGTCACTCATAAGCAAACAAAAGTTTGTGTTATGCTCAAATTGTTTCCTAAGATACCAATCTTATGGGAACAAATTCACATTTTCAAAGCAAGCATTGTAGCAGAACCAACTACTAATTTCACTACCTTTCAGTTCATCTTTGGGATGTTTTCCAGGACCTTCTTTAAGAGGTGCCAGGAGAAAACTCTTCAGTCTTTGTATTGGGAAAGGCTGTACTTCATTTGGGCAGCTGGCTTGCTATTACCTCATGGACACAATGGCAAATTTCCCTCTTCACTGTGGCCACCAGGAAGCTCAGAGCCAGATCTATAGCCTATTCCTTATTCATAGGATAGGGAATAGGGAACGATGTGGCCCATCGTTCATGCACTTCTCTACATGACATTGTCTTATTCTCCTACCTTTATTTTTCCTTTGGCCATTTCTTCATTTTATTCTATTTTATATTTTTGCCTTGGTATGTGTATCCAAAAGCCACCTCGAGTCCTTTTTTTAAAACCCAGTGGGGAGGGCGCCTGGGTGGCTCAGTCGTTAAGCGTCTGCCTTCGGCTCAGGTCATGATCCCAGGGTCCTGGGATCGAGCCCCGCATCGGGCTCCCTGCTCGGCAGGAGGCCTGCTTCTCCCTCTCCCACTCCCCCTGCTTGTGTTCCTGCTCTTGCTATCTCTCTGTCAAATAAATAAAATCTTTAAAAAAAAAAGTTAAGACTTCCTAAGAACTCTTCTCCTGGCTACACCCCTTCTCTGCTCCTGGGGTGCAGGGAACCCTGGCGGCCAGGCCTGGCTGGCTGCTCAGCTTGACATGTCATGTTTAGAGGGTCCAGAGAGCTCCTGCCCAACAGTCTCACAAGAATGTTCTTG
Organism: Halichoerus grypus; assembly: GCF_964656455.1. Taxonomy (NCBI): domain Eukaryota; kingdom Metazoa; phylum Chordata; class Mammalia; order Carnivora; family Phocidae; genus Halichoerus; species Halichoerus grypus. Next base: position 204,604,253 of record NC_135713.1, read on the forward strand.
TTTGCTCTTCTTTGGCCCCTCCTCCCCGTTAACTTGAAGATGCTCGACTGCCAGAAGAGTCGACCATTGTACCTTTCTTGTTCCAGCATTTGATGCCTTGCGTCCAAAGAATGCTCGAGACGATGTGGCGTTCCTGGGGGAGAAGCAGAAGTAAAGCAGGGGTCGGACCTGTCCCTCGGAACCTTCTGTCTGACTCTTAGCTCCAGGGGCTGACAAAGCCTGTCAAAGTCAAAGATGGCATTCCTTTGATCTTGCCAGGCTCTGATTTTTGCCCATGTCTCCCTCTTTAGGAACAAAAATATTGTCACATTAGTATGTTTTGCTCAGCCTTCTAAACCCAGAAATCCAAGAAATCCCATGGCAAGCGGCAGAAATGTGGAGTTTACAGAACAGTGAGCTCTGGTTCAAGGATGAAAACATACACTAGGCAAGCTTGCCAGCCCCCTGCCGCCATCTGAGGGAGCTCCCTGCCAAGGCCCCAGAGGGGTTGGTCCCAGATGACTGACGTGGTCCCCCTTCCTCTTGGGGTCGGTCGTCCTGCCGTTGTTCCTGGCTCCTGCCCTGTGGCTCCCGGTGGAGGCCAGGGGTCTGAAGCCTCACTCCCTAGGTTTGTATCCCGTGATCTAGGGAAGTTACTTCTCAGAGCCTCAGTGTCTCTGTCTGGACCGCAGATATAATCAAGTGATTAATTATCATTATTAATCATATCACATCTCCAGTTGTTGGAAGGGTTCACATAGAGACTCAAGATTATCTCATACAAAAAGCGTCCTCTAAATGGTAGCTATTGTTACCTAAAGGAAGAAGGGAAAGGACCTTGTTGTGACAACCTCTATGACCGTGTCCCTTCGGGAGGGAGGGAAGGGGCTGATGTTACTCTCCACCCCTACTCCCACCTGCCAGGCGGCCCCTACATCAGAGGACACAGCAAACAGAACGGAAGGACTAGGGGCCTTTGCCTATTCAAAAGGGTGTCAGGCTTCTCCTAGACTCCTGTCTCCCACCCACCCCCGCCTCCCCCCACCCCCTCAGTCACAAGAAAGCAGGTGGGGAAGATTTTGGATCAGGAGGCAGTTTGCAAGGAAATAAAGGTCTCTTGTTACTTGCTTTTTTTTTTTTTTTTTGCTTCTGACAGTGCTGAGCCAGTTGGGCCACAAGGGAGCGTGCGACCTGCCTCACTTCAGGTTTCCAGAGGACCCTGGAGGGGCAGCCGGGGAAGAGCAGGGATGATTCCTTCCCGCATCCCTCTTTCCCCCTCGGATGGCCACCTGCCCCCCCCATCCTGTAGTTCTTCTCCTCAGCATAACAGGACCCCCTTTGAAGAGGAACTGGGACCCCAGTCAGGGCCGGTGAGAATCCCCAGGGAGCTTTTGAAAAACACCTTGCGCCCAGGGCCTCACCCCTGTAGTTCTGATCTGACCGGTCTAGGCTTCCTCCCCAGGTGATTCTAGCGTGAACCAGGTTTGAGAACCAGATGAGGGAGCTGCTGGCCAGGGCAGCTTGGGGACGGGCTGGAGAGCCCCCCACCCCAGTTCTGTTTTGCTGTCCTGAACACCCCAGCCTCAGGGAGGCCTGCTCATCTCCAGAGCACCCCTCCGTGCTCAGTAACTTCTCCCAGATCTCCTTAGGAATCCCAGGGCTTCTAGACACACCTGCGTGGAGAGCCTGGAACGGGTGGGCAAGGGAGCCAGTCCACCTATGCCCCTCCCAGAAGTGTCACCGGCCTGAGGAGAAATAAGGACCCTGCACCGTAGACCTCCCCTCTGCTTGGGTAAGCTCCAAGACCTGCAGTGGGTGAAACTGTGGATAGTACCGAACCCCGTACAAGCTATGTTTTTTCCTCTACATACATACGAATGATAAAGTTTAATTTATAAATGAGGCACAGTAAGAGATTAACAACCATAACTGATAATAAAATAGGACGATCGTAACAATATAACGTGAGTGTGGTCTCTGTAAATATCTTACTCGGTAAATATCACCCTTCTTGTGACAGTGGGAGATGACAAACTAGGCCAGGTGAAGAGACGGAGGGGAGCGGTGGCCACATTGTTGACTACCATTAGGCTCCTACCGACCTCTGTCTCTATGTCAGGAGGAGGCTGATGTGCTCCCAGACCTGGTGTGCCTGGGGGTGACTGAAACCGGGGAAAGCCAAACTGCCATTTCTCATGAAAAGAAATCTACTCAATTTCGATCTCATGCTTAGGAACTCTGGGCCCTCGGATGTCCTTTCTTTTACAAAATAATGTTGACAACAGATACCGGCAGCTAAGTGGTGGCCTAGATCTATCCTCACCACTGCCCCCTCCCCCACCAATGAAAAAGATTTATTTATTTATTTATTTATTTTTACAAGTCTAGCTATCCCAATGCCTGGAAACTCCTGACCCAGATTCTTCTGCCATGGGTAAATTCCTGGGCTGGGTTCCACTCTCTAGCCTTCAATGAGAGCTGTCAGGTGCGGTTAAGACCGGGTCCCAACACCACCCCTCATCCCTCCCGGGGCTCTCCAGCTAGCCAGGCCATCTGCTTTCCCACCCCAGGTGGGCGGTGGTGGGGGGCGGTCACACAGCCTGCTCCCAGTTGCTCCAGACGGTCCAGTTTCCCACCTCTCCCGGCACTAAATACCCTCCTCTTACAGTGAGGCCCTCCCAGCCAACCCCCGGGGTTCAGCTACATCGCCAACATTAGGGGAACAGCAAGAAAACGGACAAGTTCTTGGCTTGTACTAGCTTTTTAAAAGATGAAAGATCTTTAGGGCACCTGGGTGGCTCAGTTGGTTAAGCGACTGCCTTTGGCTCAGGTCATGATCCTGGAGTCCCTGGATCAAGTCCCGCATCCGGCTCCCTGCTCAGCAGGGAGCCGGCTTCCCCCTCTGACCCTCCCCCTTCTCATGTGCTCTCTCTCAAATAAATAAATAAAATCTTTAAAAAAAAAATAAAAAATAAATAAAAGATGAAAGACCTTTAAAAACTTTGTTGAGGCATAATGGATGTTCAACAACCTCACATTTAAAGTTTATTAGATACTTTCAAAGGATGTTGAAATGTGTTTCAAAACATCTTTACATAAAATTCACAAAGGATTCTCTTTCTTAACACCCTCAAATTTTCAGTCGCTCACCTTACGCAATTTCTGACTACAGGGGGGTGAAGTAATTCCAGGTACCAGCGGCTAGAACACCCTTCGTTCTAGTGGGACTGGGCTCATAATGAGTTGCAGGTGTTTCGTATTGCTTCGCAACTTTAGCTGCCTTTTGACCACGTTTCCTGAGAACAGATGACTTTCCTTTCATCCCTTTATGCCTGGAGCAAGGTTTCGGGAGGGGCGCGCAGGTGGGAAAGTGCTCTGAAGGGAGAGCGCGGCCCCGAGGCCGGTGGGCGAGCCTGTGGGGGCCCTCGCGGCCTCCCAAATCCAGACTCCCGCACAGCTCGATCCACCTCCCAGACAGAAAACCAAATTCTTCGGAGGCTTCCTCAGTAACTGGCACCATCACCCACCAAACACAGGCTCGTAGGTTTATCCTCGCCGAGCACAAATGCAAGGAAGGTGCGCTGGGCGAGCGGGAGGGAGGGGAGCCCGGAGGAGGCTCGAGAAGGGGAACTTGGATGGAGCCCAGGCTCTGCCCCTGTTCCCGGGGGGAGTCCGCCGCTTCGCGGGATCGCGCCCAGACGGCGCTTGATCCAAAATAAACAGAGCAAACAGCGCGTGGGCAAGAGCGGGGCGCCGGGCGCGGCGAGGGCGCAGACCGAGCGAGCGGGAAAGGGGAGCCGCCGCGGTCGCGCCGAGGATCCCGGCAAAGTTGGAACCGGGAGTCTCGGGTCCCTCCCCCAAAAGTAGAGTCAGAGGAATGTGACGTTAGGGAGGGAGCCTACCTGACACAAACGGGGCTGTTTTTATCTGACTCAGACGACCCAGCCAAATCTGGACAATAGAAAAAGTGTTTCGAATCACGGCCGGAGGGAATGAACCCACAAGGCTTTGGGGAGCGAGTGGCCGCTGCGCAAGGGGCGAGGTCCCTCTCGGACCCCGGCAGAGGCTGTGGCCCGGGCAGCGCAGGTTGGTCGCCCGGGTGGAGGCTCTGGGGACAAAAGGCCGCGGCCCGAGTCCCCGCTGCGAGCCACCCCAGCGAGGCCAACGCGGCGGGTGGACGGAGGGGCCCGGGCTGGGCGCCCCGCGCGTCCCCTGCGCGTCTCCTGAGCCACCCCCCGGTCGGACCGCGCCGCAGCCCCTACCTGGCTCCGGACCGGGGCCCCGGGTACGGCCCCACTGCCGAGGAGTACAGAGTGAAGAGGATCCCCGAGCAGGCAGCCGCGAGCAGGAGCAGAAGCCAGAAGAGGCGGCCGCGCGGGAGCCCCATGCAGCCCTGGCCCGCGGGCGCCCGGTCCGCCGCCGTCCCGGGCGGAGGGCAGAGGCCCGGGTGAGCCGGGCCGGCCTCCCCGAGGCTGCAGCCCTGCCCTCCTCCAGCCCCCGCGGCGCCTCCCCGCCCTGCCGCTCCGCTCCTGCCCGGGCTCGCAGCACCCTCGGGGGCCGCGTCGGCGGGCCCCGGGAGCGTGCGTGTCGCCCCCCGGCTCGCGGAGCTGCCCGCGCCCCTCCGGCGCTGCTCTCCGCCCCGGGCACCTGGGCGAGCCGGGGTTTGGGCCGGCCGCTGTCCCGCTGCGGTCAAGGGCAGGCGCGCGCGGGCCGGGGGGCCGGCGAGGGGGGCGGGGCGCCGGGAGACGCCGCCACCTGCCGGGTGGGCCGCGCACTGCTGGCTCCCGGCCCGCGCCCGCCGCTTCCGCACGCCTGACGCCGGGAAAGCCGCGGCAGGGAGGCTCCCCTCGGAAGGACCCTCAGGACCTGTGGGTCTGGCCCCGGCACCTCGGCTCCTTCCAGAAGTGCGGCAGAAATGAGGGGCGCGTTCTCGAGGACGGCTGAGGCGGGGCGGGGAGGATGGAGGCGCCGACCCTGGGTTGGAGGTGGAAGGGGCGGGGTAGGTAGGACTCCCGCCGGGGTGGAATGGATGGGGGGAGCTGAGACCATTCCTCCCCTCGTTTGGTGACTGTCCTGGGCCGCCAGGGCCTCTGGTGTCACCAGGTAGGGCGTCACTTAGAAGGGCAGGGCAGCTTTGCACACCCCCCCGCCCCGCCCTTGAAGCAGAGCCCTCCGCGGGAGTGAGCAGTAGGTGGGAGGGTATATTCTCCAGCAGGCAGTCCAGGGTCTTAGGCCTCCAAAGCTTGTGAAATACCGCAGCCCCCAGCTGTCAGGAACTTCAAGGATGAAAGGGACCCCATCCCTTCCAGGAATGTTCTGCCCTCACCTGTCCTTCACGTATGCGAGCAAGTCTGGGCGCAGCAACAGGTATCTGTCCCACTGCGAGACTTCCCGAGAAGCTGGGGCCCGCGCCTCTGGGCAGGAATGGGTCATTCAGGCTCACCTCCTCCTATGTGGGCCAACTCAGGGGGGGTCACAGGAGGGCACTCACAATGGGACGGTTCTTCCCTTCACTCCAAGACTGCCCTCAGGGTGAGCTGCACCTTGCTACCCTCTTGGTGGGCACTACTCAGAATCAATGGCTTCAAGTCTTTCATTTCCACCTTTGTGGGTTTTAGTCCTCAAAATCCCTGTAGATGTCACTTATCCCTTGATCAGCACCTTATCCCCTTTCTTCAGTGGTTAATAAAACGTCAGACCCTCTCTCTGAGCCTGTGAATCCCTCGCCCACCCTTGCTCTCACCAAATGTCTCTCCTACTTCATAGAGAAAAAGGGAATCACTATTAATTTCTCCTCCTCCTCCTCTTCCTCCTCCTCCTCCTCCTTCTTCTTTCAGTCTTTTCAAATTTACTGAGACTTGTTTTGTGGCCTAATGTGTGATCTATCCTGGAGAATGTTCCATGTGCACTTGAAAAGAAAATGTGTATTCCACTGTTTCTGGATGGAATATTCTGTATATATCTGTTAGGTCCGTCTGGTCTAAAGTGTCATTCAATGCCAACTATTCATTTCTTCAACTTTCCATCTTTAAACCTATAAGCTTGACTCCCACCACAGCCCAGCCTCCACCTGTCTGGACTCCAGCCTTAAGGTGTGTGTGTGGGGGGAGTTCTCCTCCTGTGTGGGAGTTGGCCCCCCACCTCCTGTGTTAATGACTCCAGTCTACCTCCTATGCCTTTAATACCTCAGACCAAGGCCTCCCATCTGTCCACCCAGTGTTCTTTTTTTTTTTTTTAAAGATTTTATTTATTTATTTGACAGAGAGGTAGACAGAAGAGCACAAGCAGAGGGAATGGCAGAGGCAGAGGGAGAAGCAGGCTCTGCACTGAGCAGGGAACCCGATGCGGGGCTCGATGCCAGGACCCTGAGATCACGACCTGAGCCGAAGGCAGACGCTTAACCATCTGAGCCACCCAGGCGCCCTGTCCACCCAGTGTTCTTATTCCTCACCTACAACCTCACCCAGCTTCCATCTCTCTGCCCCTGCGTGCCTCCCAGCACGTCAGCCCTGAAGCTTTCTTTCCTGTCCAGGCAGGAAAGATTATGACCCCTGGGGGTCATCATCTGAGCTACTGTCTCATCATAACCCCGATTCCCCTGTGTTCCTGGCTTTCTGCCCAGCAAAACCCTCACCTGGATTCACGCTCTGAGATCTGCCTGTGCAGCGTGCCCTCCACCCTGCTGCCTGCACCCTGGCCTGGCTGACAGGGGCTGGGATTACCTCCTTCCAGAGTAGAATGGTGCCACGACGCGTTCAGCTTCAGCCGAGCTCTCTACACCTGCCATTTCCCGGTCCTTGGTCAGCTCCAGCCCCCCTCCTGCTCCACTCTGGCTGGGGCAAGTCCATGCTGTCTCTGTGGCTACCTACCGCACCCCTGAGACTGTCGCCCCCCCCACCCCGTTGACGCCACCAGGGGCCTTCATCATTCCCGAGAGAGCAGACGTTTTCCATTCTAATGCTGCTACATCTGCCTCTGAATCTGAATGTGACCGTGTCCTCATGGCTACTTCAGGTCTTTGTCTGTTAAATCCAACATCTGGCCACAGCCACAGGCAGTTCCTGCAGCTGCCTTTTTCCAGTGTGAGAGCAGAGTCCTGCTTTCCTGCTTCTTTGCTTGTCTCATACGTTTTTGTTGGAAACTGAACACTTTAGATAATATATTGTAGCAACTCTGGGTACTGGACCCCCACTCCCCATCTCAGGCATGTTATTTGCTTGTTTAATGACTGGCTGGCTTATTTTAGTGAAGCCTCCCACCCCCGACTCCCACGAAGTGTTAAACCTTTGATGTTGCCCCGCAGGGAAGTGTGGTTTGGGTTGTATGTCACCCTAGGTTGGCAGCGACTTGGGCTGGGCTCGCTGCACCTCTTTCCCTGACCATATCCAGCTGTTCGGTTCCATTAATTGCTCTCTGATTGCTCTATGGTTTATAATAATGCCCTGGGGCAGAAATTGCTCGATAGACTCCCTCTCCTCTGAAGGAGTAGCACCTGAAGTTAGTGTTCCTACTCAGGAGGGTTCCTACCAGCTGTCGCTTTCCCTGGTTCTCTCCTGCAAACCCGCTGGCTTACACTTGATCTTCATCAAATCTACCAATCTGCTATCAGTTCCCTTCACCACAACCTCCACTGTTTCTGAGAGCACCCTTAGGCTTGAACTTCTCCACCCTCTTTGCAAATAAAGTCAGTTCCTTTGGGAAGTGATTAGGACCTATGTATGTTATAGCCTGCTTCTGTCCACCCCCCCCCCCACCCCCCCGCCAAATCTCTGAGCCAGGGCTCTGGAGCTGGGGTGGGAACAACGGTGTGCTTCTCTCTGAGTGATACATTTAGGGGTTGAGCACGTGAAGGATGGGAGGCAGCTTGCCTCTCCCGGCGTGAAACCACCACCTTAACGAGTCAAGGCAGGGACGACAACGCTCAACGTGACACCACTCTCAACGCAGCCTCCATTCCATGAGTGGGGGCCTAACAGAAGAAGGGAGTCCCCACCTCTTGGCCACACTTACCCAGAACTTAGTCTCAACAACAGGGAGCTGGTGCAGGATGACAGATGCTGATGTCCTTCCTGTTCCTCCCTGGAAGAAACCCTCTGACAGGGAGCTGAGAGGGGAGAGGGGCCCTGGGTTCTCGGCTGCACCAATCTGGAGCAGGGGTAGGGAGAGAGAGAACAGTTTGGGCTCAAATACCACACACTCTTCTAAAATCCTAGTGGATTTTCTTGAATAGATGTTTCTTCATTTGTGTATGCCTTTAGGACCACTTCTACATACTGTAAATGGTTGCCCTTTTATACTTTTTACCTGTCTCTCTGGACACTGGGTCTGTGGAGTCCCTCATATTGCCATGCTGAAGTCCATCTTTTTTTTTTTTTTTTTTTTTTGAAGTGAGCTCTAGGCCAAACGTGGGGTTTGAACTCATGACCCCAAGATCAAGAGTTGCATGTTCTATGGACTTAGCCAGCCAGGCACCCCTGAAGTCAGGCTCTTATAATGGTTTTTGCAATTGTTACATCCTCTTGTTGGGTTGATCCTTTTTTTGTTATATAAGGTCCTTCTTTGTCTCTTGTTATAGTCTTCATTATACTTATTTTCATTTTTTTTTAAAGACTTATTTATCCATTTTAGAGAGAGAGAGAGAGCGTGTGAGCAGGGGGAGAGCAGAAGGAGAGGGAGAGAGAGAATCTCTAGCAGATTCCCTGCTGACTGCAGAGCTGGACATGGGGCTCAATCCCAGGACCCTGAGATCATTACTTGAGCCAAAACCAAAAGTCAGATCCTCAACTGACAGAGCCACCCAGGTGCCCCAACACAGTCAGTTTAAAGTCTATTTTGTCTGAGGGGCACCTGAGTGGCTCAGTGGGTAAAGCGTCTGCCTTCGGCTCAGGTCATGATCCCAGGGTCCTGGGATCGAGCCCCGCATCGGGCTCCCTGCTCAGTGGGGAGCCTGCTTCTCCCTCTCCCTCTGCCTGCCGCTCCCCCTGCTGTGCTCTCTCTCCCTCTATCAAATAAATAAATAAAACTTAAAAAAAAAAGTCTATTTTGTCCAGTGTAAGAATTGCTAGCCTGACTTATTTTTCTCATTTCCATTTACATGGCAAATGTTTTTCCATCCCTCACTTTCAGTCTGTATGTGTCTCTAATCTTGCAATGATTTTTAAAAATATTTTATTTATTTCTTTGAGAGAGAGAGAAAGAGCACAAGCAGGCGGAGGGACAGAGGGAGAGGGAGAAGCATGCTCCCTGCTCAGCAGGGAGCCCAATGTTGGGCTTGATCCCAGGACGGTCCTGGGATCATGACCTGAGCCGAAGGCAGACACTTAATGACTGAGCCACCCAGGCACCCCTTGCAATGATTTTTTTTTTTTTAAGATTTTATTTATTTATTTGACAGAGAGAGACACAGCAAGACAGGGAGCACAAGCAGGGGGAGTGGGAGAAGCAGGCTCTCCCCTGAGCGGGGAGCCCGATGTGGGGCTCGATCCCAGGACCCTGGGATCATGACCTGAGCCGAAGGCAGATGCTTAACGACTGAGCCACCCAGCCCGATTTTTTTTTTTTTTAAGATTTATTTATTTGAGAGAGAGAGAGAGAGCATGAGTGTCAGGGGCAAAGGGAGAGGGAGAGACTCTCGAGCAGACTCCATGCTGAGCATGGAGCTGGACATGGGGCTCCATCTCACCACCCCGAGATCACAACCTGAGCCAGATGCTTCACTGACCGCCCCACCCAGGCACCCCTCTGGCAGTGTTTTTTAACTTAATGTTGGCTTCATTGTTGATTTGTTATCTTAAAATTCTATTGTTGAATCAAGGAAATTTGAAATACAAACTGATTATTTGATGAATCTAAGGAATTGTTCACTTTTTTAGATGTGATAATAGTATTGTGGTGATTTTAAAGAGTTCTTATGTGTTAGTAAAACATACTGAAGTATTTACAGATGAACAATATGATGCATGGGATTTGCTTAAAATAATCCAATCTGGGGGTGCCTGGGTGACTCAGTTGTTAAGCATCTGCCTTCGGCTCAGGTCCTGATCCCAGGGTCCTGGGATCGAGTCCCACATCGGGCTCCCTGCTCAGTGGGAAGCCCACTTCTCCCTCTCCCACTCCCCCTGCTTGTGTTCCCTCTCTCGCTTGTCTCTCTCTGTCAAATAAATAAATAAAATCTAAAAAAAAAAAAAAAATCCAATCTGAGCTGTAAGTGAGGAAGGCATGGGAGCTTCAGATGGAAGAAGATTGGCTATGAGTTGATAATTATATTAATAATTACATCAATGTTTATTCATATAAGCTGTGCAGTGGGAGTTCATTATACTCTTCTACTTTTGTATATGTTTGAAATTTTCTAAAATAAGAAGTTATTTTTTCTTTTGTCTACATGTGAAATAGCCTTAGTTTTTTTGAGAAACATAAGGTCATCATTAAGTTGAATTAAAGTCTTGAAAAATATATATACATACTTTTCACTTAAGATGTGAATGGATTACGGCTTTATAAAACCAGAAACACTTCAAAACATGAAGTACTCTGTGTTCTGAAACAATCTTGTGTAAGCGTCTTTGTAAAAATACATTTTTACTAAAATCAATTTTTATTTTTCAGTCTCTGAAGTGGCATGAATTTCAAGCAAGTTTCTAATCAAAATTTATTAGATATTCTAATTATGTATCAGAGGCTGGTTTTGTCATTTCAATCAAAACCTCTTTTAGATGATTAACTGTTTTATGGAAAAAAAAAAGCCATGATGAAAATTGTCCCAGTTGTATTTCAAGTATTTATAAAAAGACAAATTAATGCACTGAATTGAAGCTGAGTAGAACTGAGCTTGCGAAAAGAAAACACATTTGATGACCAAATTTTGAATATCAGCTGGGATGTTCTGGATCAGTCAGAATATGGATTAGCATTTGTGACTCAAACAATTAGAACCTAATGCCTTTCAAGAGTTAAAAGATTTCTTTTTTTATATTTTTCTATAGGCTTATTAATGGGAAGGTTTTTTTTTTTCCAACCTCTTGAAAATGTCAATTTCTTGAAAAACATAAATGTTATTTTATATGAAATGAGAAACTAGTTTTGACAATAGCTAATTTGCCCACTTGTATCACACAGTGCAACTGATAAAATTTTGTGCAATTATAATTGGTCTTGGTAACAATAGGAAACAAAAATGTTAAAATTACAGAACTTAAAATGATTTTATCGTTAATCTTTTTTTTCTTTTTTTTTTTTAAGTAGGCTCCATGTCCAACGTGGAGCTTGAACTCACGACCTTGGGATCAAGAGTCGGATGCTGTACCGACTGAGCCAGCCAGGCGCCTCCACAGTGACTATTTTTTTTTTTTTATTAGTTTGGAATCCAAATCTAACCCATTTGCCATCTTGATGCTAAATATTTTGCAAATCTGCTCATTTCTCCACCTCTACTATAAGTGGCCAATAGCCATAGGGATTATAACTATCTTCTAACTCACTTCCCTGACTCCCAGTTTGTCCTCCCAAATTCACCTTGCGCTCAGCTAGCCGCTGATGTGATTTATATAAAAGTCCACTGGACTGTTGGCAGATACCTGGTAGCCTAGACACAGTTGTCCCTAAAGGACAGTTCCAGTGGCAAGATTTGGCCACCGTCTCACCTGCCTAGCGACATGACCACCTATCTGGACTTTGCTGTATTTGCGGTGAGGGTGCCCTCTGATAGCTGGGCTCAATACATGAGAGTACACTGAAATTTTGTGTGTGTGTATATACATAGGTGTGTGTGAGGGAAATGTGAACCAATGGCCTTCAGTCAGTACCTCGAAACTGCACGTGCCTTCCCCGTCTCCTGTGGCTGAGTCCCGGTGACAGTCCGCACCTCAGCCCTGAAACCAACCCAATGCTTAGCTGCTTCCTTCCCCAGCGAACCCTGGGGTTCAGATGTCCTTGCCAAGCCCCACCTGCTGGCCTCCCTGGCTGCTCTATGACTTCAGAGTGGCAGCTGGGGAGAGAGAGAGGCAGGGATGTATGCTCCAGCCACTATGCCCCTGAATTCCTGGGATTAGACAAGGAAGGAGGGAGGAGTGCCAAGGAGGAAGATACCTCCAGGTGCCTTGGAGGCGGACCTTCAGAAGGTGATGGAGTAGAATGCTCCACAGGGTGGCTTGCAAAGCCACAATCTCAGTGCTGCTGTGTGGGCTGGGACAAGTCCTCTAAACTCTTCCCTTATGCCTCATTGTCCTCATTTGTAACGTGGGAATGACAATGGTCCCAATAAAGATTGCTATCTCACTAAATGTGCAGTTCGAGAAACGGAGGAAGCACCATACAAAGGTGGGCTGTTACGGCCCCGTGCAGACCGTTGGGGACCGACACCAGACCGTGAGAAAGACTGGGCCCTTCTTGGTGAAGCTCTGTGTCTGCCCATCCCGCCAGGCCCCAGACAGTGAGAGCAGTGTTAGGCGTGCGAACCCTGCGTCACCAGGCGCCGCAGGTCCTGCCATCGGAGAATGCACACACCCCTCCCAATAAGAGCGCAAGTCCATTTCTCCACACCTTGACTCTGGACTGGCCTTGTGACTTTCTTCGACTACCTGAACGTGGCCCAAATGACGCTGTGTGCCTTCTGACAATCGGCCTCCAGTGACCTTGCGGGTTCTGTTCGTGTGCTCTTGGGTCCTCGTCCAGGAGCTTGCTGTAGCCTCCTCGAGGATGAGAGGCTGCACGGAAGGGGATGGAGACACCTGGCCAGGAGCCAGGGCCGACATGACCTCCCAGACAGGAGGGAGGCCATCATGGACCACAACCCCAGTCCAGCCCCTGGATGTCTGCACCTGCAGGGGTCACCCCGGGCCAGAGCAGAGGGAAGCTGACCCCGGCCCCAACTACTGGTCCATAAAATTACAAGCCTTTAAGCCTTCAGATTTTGGAAGGCCTGGAGGGCAGCCTCACAGGCAGCCGGGTTGTGCTTAGGGCTCTGCCGTTGGGGTAGAGCTGCCGAGAGCCCCTGAGCTGTGAGCACTTCCTGCCTGGGCTTCAAGACAGGGCTTGTGGTGTCCTGTTCGTTCACATCTTGCCCACAAATGTGGAAACTGTTGTTCTTACCTCACTTCTCAGATCCTCGATACCTGGCCTGGTCGCTGAGAAAATACAGAGCTCTAAGCAAGCCAAAGGAGAGGGCTAATTTAGAAGAAGGATTGCACAATCGAGGGAGGTCAAGTTGAACCACCAGCGCCACCCACCGCAGTGAGCGAGAGAGGGAGGGGCTGATGGGAGCTCTAACTCTAGGGTAACACAAATCCTTTCCAGGGGGTTTTGTTAGAACAGTTTTAAACAACTTTAAACAACTTAAACAAACAAACAAAAAACTTTAAACAACTTAAAAGAAGTTCTGAGATTAAAAACGAAACACAAAACCCATGATTTTTTTAAATTTAAAAATTCACTAGACAATCTGAAAAAAGAAGATAGCCTTTGTTGAGATCCAAATAATTTACACAGGGAAACAACAACAACAACAACAACCCTGTTTTTAGGATGTGAATTATAAAGCAGACTGGGGTGGGGGAGAGATCTGGGGGAGAAGCTGACACCCAGAAAAGACAATGAAAATGTACATTACAGGTAAATGGTAAAGGATTTCCTGATCTGAGGGAGCTGGGTTTGCAGGTTAGAAGGACTCTCAGACACCCAGGTGGGATTACCTCTGCAAAGCCAGGCACGGAGGCCTCTCCTGGCCACACTCTGAAATTCCAGGGACCAAGAAGCTCCCAATGGCGAGAACAGGTTAAAAAGAAGAGAGAGTTCACCCAATGCTAACGTGCTCTCTAGTTGCCAGCACTGGAGGCTGGGAGACAGGAAGGCAGAGGGAAGAGGCTCCTGTGTGGGTGTATTGGTAAGTTCATAAAGGCCCCCAGCGAGAGCTGACTTGCGTCTCTATACCCAGCCAGGCGCTGTGATGGATGATGCTCTGCTTGTCGAAATGGTATCCGCTGAAGTCAGAAACCTACCTATTCCCTCGCCCCAAATGCCTCCTCGCCAAACCTCTCTTTCAGACCCAAATCATATCACCTAAAGTGATTTTTCTGATTTCATTAGCCCCTAACTCTGAGATACTGACAGTCACTGCAGTTTGGGGATACCCCAAGACAACCCTTAGATCAGTCAGGCATCTGTGGGCGAGAAATTCCCCGTCTATGACATGGGTTTGGCTCTGCCAAGTTTGTCTTTCATTCGGAAGGAGTGTGGTGCCTACATGGAATGAAAGGGCATGCGGGGCCATGTTTTTCCCTGCACTTACCGTCACCTAATGATGGAAACTCTGTCATGCATCACCCTGCATGTGCTACGTGCTTTGAGATCTTTTTGTGTGTGTGTGCATGCATGTGTGCATGTGTGTGTGTGTGTGTGTGTGTGTGTGTGTGTGTGTGTGTGTGAAGGGGGTCAGGGGGAAAAATAAAAAAGAAAGAAAGGAAGCCTATGGTTTCCCGGTCCCCAGGGCGCAAGCATACCACTGCTCTGTGTGACTGCCCAGAAGGTGATAATCCAGAGAATGCCATGGTGTTTTGTTTTGTTTTGTTAAGATTTTATTATGAGACAGAGAGCACGAGCGGTGGTGGGGGGGTGGAGTTGGGGGAGCAGAGGGAGAGGGAGAAGCAGACTCCCAGCTGAGCAGGGAGCCTGACACAGGGCTCGATCCCAGGACCCTGAGATCATGACCTGAGCCGAAGGCAGACGCTTCACCGACTGAGCCCCCCAGGCGCCCCAAGCCTGCCACGTTTTAGTATAAACTGATTTGCAAACAATTTTGTGGACAAGTATAAATCCTCAAGTGTGGTAAGGGGTACTTTTCTCCTGGGAAGCCAGTGTTTGACTTGAACCTTTCCTTTCTATACAAGTCAAAGGGTGTGTGAGGCCCACCATGGGGAGAAGCCCCAGTAGCCGCCATCCTCTCCTCAGTAAACTGACGCCTTCCTTTACCAGCAGGAACCTCCATCCTGCTTCTTAATCTCTCTTGATCTCTGTGGCAGCTGGGTGCAACAGAGGTGGACAAAGTAGAAAATTGTGGGCAGTGTTACAGTTACAACTTCATCTTTCAAATCCCCTAAATCTATTGACATAGCAACATGAGCCCGAGGAGAGATGAGAAAGGGGGAACAGCGTTACCCATGGGCGGGGCGGGGCGGGGGGGGCGGCGGTTAGGAACAGGGTGAGTACCTGATCCGGGACTCCAGAAAGACCAGGAAAGGAGGGAGACTGGAATTTGTGCAAGACTGTGAGCTGCACCCTGGAAAGGACAAACCGTGACTCCACCCGTTGGTAAACAGCTCCATTCCTGGGGAGGCTTTGAGTCCTGCTGGCAAGAGGCCTTAGGGTTCAGAAGTGTGAACTTGGAGCTATTTAGTACAACAATTTCTCTCGTGGAACCATATGTTCCTGTCAACATTTTACTTCAAATTTGTGAGAGAGCTAGACTTTCCAGAAAGCCAGTTCAAGGAGCACCTGGGTGGCTCAGCTGGTGAGGCGTCCAAGTCCTGATTTTGGCTCAGGTGGTGATCTCAGGGTCATGAACTCGTCCGGGGTGGGGCTCCACACTCAGCGGGGAGTTTGCTTGAGATTCTTTCCCTCTCCCTCTGCCCTTGCCCCTGCTCTTGCATGCATGTACTCTCTCTAATAAATAAAATCTTAAAAAAAAAAAAAAAGAAAGCCAATTTGAAATGTATTTCTGGTTGAGTGTCATTATAGCAAGAAAGAGCAACCGGATAATATTGTGAGACCAGATATAACAAACTAACCTCTGCTTAAAGGTGTTGCCCTCTCCCCAGAATTAGAATCAGCTGTGTGGGTTCAAGGTTCAAGCCCAGAAAGGGCTCTGTCTCAGGTTGGCTTCCCAGAAGCAGAGCCTGAGGCAGGGATTTGGTGGCACGTGGTTTATCAACAGAGGGTCTTCAGAAAATACCCAGAAGGGGGAGAGGAAATGTACAATCAAGATGAGGTCTCAGGTAAAGTCTAGACGTGGGGACCCAAGCATAGATGACACCACAGAATTGTCCTGACCTAAGCAAGGGGACAGGACTTTGTAGTCCCTTAATGAGGCACTGGCCTCCAGGAATGGGGTGCAGGGTGGAGGGTCCCAAGTTTGTCAGAGCAAAGGGTCCCATCTGCCAAGGGCAATCCTCCAGAGAAGGGCACGGATGTCAGCCAACAGCCTGGGCGCGGCCACATGGGCCCTTGGCAGGACATTTGGGTGGGTCCCCTACAATAGTCTGTTATTCATGCGAGGTCGGAGTTATGCTTCTGATGATCCATCAGGAGGTTGCTCAACGATTGCATCAGAAATGCCAGATAAAGAGACTTCACCTTTTTTTCAGGCTTAAGCCTGTTACCTTTCTCAGCAGCATGTGCCTTATTCCCCCTTCCCACAGGCTTGTGTGTTCCTTGGACGCACAGGTCATACAAAGGACTGTAGCTGATGAACAGTAAATGATCATTGCTTTTGCTTATTTTTTTCCCCCTTCCTACGTGAAATGTAGGATAATCTTTTATTTTTTTTAAGATTTTTTTTTTTTTTTAATTTAAGTAGGCTCCATGCCCAGTGCAGAGCCCAATATGGGGCCTGAACTCAGGACCCTGAGATCAAGAACTGAGCTGAGATCAAGAGTTGGATGCTTAACCAACTGAGCCACCCAGGCAACCCAAGGATTTTTTTTTTTAAGTTTTTATTTATTTATTTAACAGAGAGAAAGCACAAGCAGGGGGAGCCTAGGCAGAGGGTGAGGGAGAAGCAGGCTCCCAGCTGAGCAGGGAGCCCGATGCGGGGCTTGATCCCAGGACGCCGGGATCATGACCTGAGCCGAAGGCAGATGCTTAACCGACTGAACCACCCAGGCGCCCCTCAAAGATTTTTTTAAAAGTTTATTTACTTAAGTAATCTCTACTCCCAACGTGGGGCTTGAACTCACAACCCTGTGATCAAGAGTCCTATGCTCCACTGACTGAGCCAGCCAGGCACCCCCAGTTCAATCTTTTAGATATGTTTAGTGGCCTGTGAAGGTGGTGGAAGAATCCTATTCTTTCATCTTTATCAGAGTGGGTCTTATGGACTCAAGCGTTTTTGAAGGTTCTCCTTACTTCCTGGGAAGATAGATAACATTTCACTGCATCTTTTAGGGAATACAGTTCAGTGGATTTAGTATAGTCATGAAATTGTTTAAGTTTTCCTTCATATTTACTATATCAGAAGAACCCGGTCTACCCCTGTTTCTTTAATTTTACACAAAACACTTCACTCCTGACACTTGCGGTCACTAAATGTGTGGGGCTTCTCCTCACACCAAACAATTCTGTGACCCGGCTGGGTGCTGGACAGTTTAACTCAGTTTAATTCCATCCTGACACTATTCACCTGGAGACAACGTCAGATTCCACAGGTTAAGGGCTCAGTCCTGATGAGGGAGCAGAAGGCTGGCTGAAGACAAAGCATAAGCTGACACCCCCCCAACCCCCCCCGCCCCCACCAACTCCTGGGTGGGACATGTGACGTTCCTCCAGGAAGCTCCCAGCTGTCTTCATGTTACTGCCTTGCTAGAGGGAAAAACAACCTTAACATTGACAATGGCAAGGCCTCCAATATTTTGTAGGTCCTCTTTAGCAGACGGAAGTTCTTTTGAAAACCTCCCTTTTTCCCTACTCCCAACTCCCAAGTATATAATCAGCCACCCCTCACAACCCCTGGGCAGCAGCTCTTTCTGCCCAGGGGTCCTGTCCCCGAGCTTTAATAAAACCACCATTTTGCACCAAAGATGTCTCAAGAATTCTTTCTTGGTCGTCGGCCCCGGACCTCACCCCACCAGACCTCACCTATATTCCAAAACGACATCAGTCCCATGAGACTGGCCCCCACCCCACTTCAGATGCCAATTGCAAGCGCAGGTTGTCTACCTGTGCTTCTGACTGATGGGCAGGAAATCGGAGTTCCCACAACCCCCTCCTCGGGTTTGACTAATTTGCTAAGGCAGCTCACAGAATTCCGGGAAGCACTTACTTAATCAGTTCATTATGGAGTATGATAAAAGAATACGGATGAACAGCCAGATGAAGACATAATAGGGTGGGGGCTGGGAGGGTCCACAGCGCATGAGCTTCTGTCCCTGTGGAGTTGGGATGAGTCACCCTCCCAATACATGCATGTGTTGGTCCACCTGGAGACTCTCCAAACACCATACTGCTGGGGGTTTCATCACGTAAGCATGATCATTAATCCATTTACAGCCCCTCTCCCCTCTCTGGAGGATAGGGGGTGGGGCTAAAAATCCCAAGCTTCTAATCTTGGCTCTGTCTCTCTGGTGACCAGCCCCCATCCTGGAGTCCACCTAGAGTCACCGCATTAGAACAAAAGCCATTCCTTTCACCCAGGGAATTCCAAGGGTTCTAGAGGCTGGGTATCAGGAGTGGGCTGAGTTGGGGTGGGGGAGGAGGCAGCGACCAATATATATTTATATTTTTTCTATTATCTTACATTCAACAAATTTTTTTTTTTTTTTGGCTCAGCTTCCTTCTCACATTTCAGACTTTGGTAGGACCATTTTCTTTCCTCTAGAAATACGTTCTTTAGAGGTCCTTATAGTGCATTTCTGTTGGTAGTAAACTCAGTTTCTAGACATCTGAAAAAGCCATTGGTTCACCCAGTTCTTGCTACTTTTATAGACGTCAAGGTTGACATTCTCTCTCAGCACTTTGAAGATACAATTCTACTGCCTTCTGGCTTCCATTATGGCTGTTGAGAAAAGCTGGCTACTGATTGAATTATAGGTCCTTTGTAAGTGTTCTACATTTTTCTCTCTGGCTGCTTGAAAGATCTTTATCTGTGGTGGTGTGCATTTCGCCACAGTGTGTCTCATGCGGATTTCTTATTTATTTATCCTGCTTAGTATACATTGTGCTTCCTGTGCTGTAGATTCATATCTTGGGGCGCCTAGCTGGCTCAGTCAGTAGAGCACGCGACTCTTAATCTCAGGGTCGTCAGTTCAAGCCCCATGTTGGGTTTGGAGCATACTTAAAAAGATAATAATAGGTAAATAAAAAAGATTCATATCTCAATCACATGTCAACAATGGTCTGCCTTTAGCTCTTCTAATATTATCTCAATTCCATTCTCTTTTTTAATTTATTTTTTAGTGGGGGAGGGAGGACTCTTTTGGCTTATATTAGATGTTTTTATTTCATCTTCTATATTTTTAAACCTTTCTTAATTAAATATTTTTATACCTCTGTTTATCTATCCTGGAAAATTTCTTTAGATCTATCTCTCAGTTTACTAATTCTTCTCTTTTTAAAAAATATTTTATTATTATTATTTTAAGTAAGCTCTACATCCAACACAGGGCTTGAACTCATGACCTGAAGATCAAAGGTCGCCTGATCTTCCAGCTGAGCCAGCCAGGCACCCCTTCCTTTTGTAATTTGTAAGTATTTTATGGGAAAGAGTTTGAGGCTATGTAGATACCTTATTCCTCATCAAACTTTAATCTATTAGTTGTAGCATTCATTAATGATTCTTGTTTAAACCTATAAATATGATGTTTGTCCAATGGTGATTGATGTGGGAAACAAAGGTAGAAGAAAAATTATTAAATTTCCTTATTACCTAGAACCCACTGACAAGTTCTTGAAACAAGCAGAGTGACCTTCCTCTAGGGACTCAACTGTCTCAATGTTAATACTTTGCTAAGGACAAAAGGCAATCCTAGCCTGACACCACCACCCCCCGCCCCCCCCCCCCGCCACCCCAGGATCCTGTAAATCCACTTTAACATATAAAAATTCCTTTGGAAACTTCCTTTACCTCTAAACCACTCCCAAGATAAGTGTTGGCAATCATTCCCCAGGCACATAACCCACCGATATACATCTGAAGGGTCTCATGACTAAGGTTTTATTAGATGGTAATAAATGACCTTTTCCCGACAATAGCTGGCCCTCTCAAGGTCCTGGAAACCTTGCTTCCAAAATTCCCTAGAGACTTACGCTCTCCCTAACCTCCTCCCAACCTGAAATTATATAACGGGCCACTCCTCATGACCACGGTGCCGCTCTTTTCTGCCCACGGGACTTGTCCCCGAGCTTTAATACAACCACCTTTTTGCACCAAAGCCATCTCAAGAATTCTTTCTTGGCTGTCGGCTTCAAACCCTAATAATGTCTTTCCTACATCAGTGATTTTCTAAATTCTTCATCTCACCTACAGTTATTGGGCAGCATTTTTTTGTGTTGTTTTGTTTTTAAATGAGGTATGCCTGTAATTAACTTTTCAGATTCCTCTGCAGGATCAAAAAGTTCTTTTTCGCATTGCATTGCCATGCTCCCTGCTCTTGGTCCTCTATTCCCTGTACTCATTCTTCAAGCATTTTCTCATCTCTTGATCATGATCATTGCTATGACCAAAACATTGCAGGATGCCCTGCCATCTCGTGGCCACACTGGAAGAGCTGAAATGACAGTGACCAGGGAAGACTCCCAAAGACTAGCTCCGCTCAAGGTGGTGAAGACTCCCACGCCCTCCACTGCTGAACCTGCTCAGCTCGGCCATCCCCCGCTTGGGTAGGATTCTACTGTAAGAGAAAGCATTTCTTTTCCCCCTATTATTTCTTTATATCAGTATAGACCTGTTCATTCCTATTTTATTGAATGTGTTGAAGTTCATTATTATCATTATTTGTTTTGGGATGCCTGGCTGACTTTCAATTAGTAGAGGATGTGACTTTCAATCTCTGGTCGTGAGGTCAAGCCTGAGTTGGGCATAGCGCTTACTTAAAAAAAAAAAAAGAATCCCTTATCATGATTTCTTTTCAGTCTCAGATTGTCCCGTGTGTAGCCAGCGGGAGCTCCTTCAAGCTGGTTTCTATGGTCTTTTGATGTGTTGCCCATGGTTTAAGCACTTCCTTACTTTCTGGGATCATAAGATGCTCCAGGTTCATTTTGTGCCTTCCTTACCTCAGCTGGGAACCAGCCATTTTTCTAAAAGGCCCTGGTTCCTTCTTGTGGAAAACAGTGTTTAGGAGCCCATGATCTGGTCCCTACATGTGGTCATTGTTACTGGAGTGTCCTTGCTTCTAGGCCCTCCCAGCTGAGAGAGCAAGGAAAGTGTGTGCGTGCGTGTGCGTGTGTGGGGGGCACGTATCCATATCCCCTTACATACGAAGCTGCGTCTCACACGTGCATACTGATGCCTCCAATGCTGGTCCAATATACAAGGTTCGTTGTTAACTATCGTCTGGCCCCTTTCCATATTTATAACTTTATTTTCCTTTTTAAAGAACAAAACAAGAAAAGTACTATTTTCCAAATATAGAAGGGAATGGTGGTAACAATTCTCAGCCCCACTTTGAGCTGTAACAGAATATATAAACATTTTTACATTAACTCCCATGTTCATACTTATCAATACATATATTCACATATTCTGCCACATCTTCTCATGCTAGGGATGTGGACAACAAAGGCAAAAGTAGAAAAGTTAAATCTCCTCACAATTTGCCGCCCATTGACAAATACTTGAGGTGGGCAGAGTGACCTTCCTCCAGGAGCTCAACTGCCTTCATGTTAATACTATGCTGGAGGCAAAGGGCGACCTCCATGTAACATTAGCGCGACCTCCTGGATCCCGTAAGTCTTCTTTAAAAATCCCTTTGAGGGGCGCTTGGCTGGCTCAGTCACTAGAGCATGTGACTCTTGATCTCAGGGTCATGAATTTGAGCCCCATGCTGGGTGTGGAGCCTATTTAAAAAACAAAACAAAAGAAAAAAACAATAAAAATCCCTTTGAAACTTCCTTTATCTCTACTCCCCACCCTCCCAAGATATATGTTAGCAATCATCCTCCGAACATATGGCCTACTGATACACATCTGAAGGGTCTCATGAACCTTATCTTAACAGCAGCTAGCCCCTCAAGGTCCTGGAAGCCTTGCTCTAAATTCCTTAAAGACTTACACTATCCCTAACCCCCACTAACTAAAAAGTATATATAATCAGTCATTCATCACAACCCCAGTGCAGCTCTCTCTGTCCATAGGTCCTATCCCAATGCTTTAATAAAAACAGCTTTTTTGGAGGCACCTGGGTGGCTCAGTCGTTAAATGTCTGCCTTTGGCTCGGGTCATGATCCCAGAGTCCTGGGATCAAGCCCAACATCAGGCTCCCTGCTCGGCGGGAAGCCTGCTTCTCCCTCTCCCACTCCCCCTGCTTGTGTTCCCTCTCTCGCTGTGTCTCTATCAAATAAATAAATAAAATCTTAAAAAAGAAAGAAAAAGGTTTAAAAAACAAAACAAAACAAAAAACCACTTTTTTTGCACCAAAGACATCTCAAGAATTCCTTCCTTCCTTCTTCTTTCTTCTTTCTTTCTTTCTTTCTTTCTTTCTTCTTTCTTTCTTTCTTTCTTCTTTCTTTCTTTCTTTCTTTCTTTCTTTCTTTCTTTCTTTCTTTCTTTCTTCTTTCTTTCTTTTCTTTCTTTCTTCTTTCTTTCTTCTTTCTTTCTTTTCTTTCTTTCTTTCTTTCTTTCTTTCTTTCTTTCTTTCTTTCTTTCTCTTTCTTTCTTTCTTCTTCTTTCTCTCTTTCTCTCTTTCCTCTTTCTCTCTCTCTTTCTCTTTTTCTTTCTCCCTTCCTTCCTTAGAAACAAAGAGAGAGAGAGCACATGAGCACGTGCGTGGGGGGTGGGGATAGGGAGAGAGAGTCCCAGGCAGGCTCCATGCCCAGTGCAGAGCCCCACGTGGGGCTCCATCTCAGGAACATGAGGTCATGACCTGAGCCGAAATAAAGAGTTGGACGCTTAACTGACTGAGCCACCCAGGCTCCCCCAAGATACTAGAATCCTTTAAAGCTGTCTAGTAATCTTCCCAGAAGACTAGAAGAGGTCTGCTGTGGCTGACACAGATCAACTGACCTGTAGCACTGAAATAAGTAAAGTGCTGTTGCATTTCATTTTGGATATAACTTTCTTTTCTGATAATGAGAAAATTGGTTTCCATTATCCTTAATATATTTACTTATTTGCTTTAATCCTATAATACACTGAAAGTGGTTTCAGCACCGTGTAAAACAAACCTGCCAGTCAGAATTCAATATTTATTTGCAATTCTTTTTGTCTTTAATCTGAGGACATGTAGTTGAAATATAGTCCTGTGCCCCCCACAGCGTCTGCGTGGTTATAACTAACATTTTAATACAATTAGGTTCCATTTTCTTTTTTTTTTTTTGAGAGTTTATCACTTTGTCCATTTTTTTTTCAATTGCTTATCTTTGTATTCCATGTTGGGATTTTCCCCCCAATCCTTGCTGATTTTAATGTCCTTTGAGGATTAAGTTTCTGTTTAAGGAAAAAAGAGACAACAGGCTAAAAATGCAGTCCCTTGTGCTACGCCACATGTCAGCAAACCAAGACTTAATATCTAATGTAATTGCAGTTTTAGCCTTTCCCGGATGGTGACCTTTAACGAATCAATCTGGAATTACCTGATCAGCACTCATGAAGCGATCTGCATGATATATCCCTACCCTTTCCCACAAAGGAAGGTGACTTTTTCTGAAACAGTCCACTCTTTTGTTAGAAACTGCCCCTCCCCCAGCCATCTTCTGCCTATGAAAGCCTTTTATTTTGTATAGCTCCTGGGAGCTCCTTTCTGTTTGTTAGATGAGATGCTTCCCAATTCGTGGTTGTTAAATAAAGCCAGTTAGATCTTCAAATGTACTCAGTTGGATTTTTTTTTTTTTAACAGTACAAAGGCAAAGCTATGCCAGAAGGTACAGTTGGAGAAGTGTCTCTCCCTCCCCACACTCTGTTCTACACTCTCATCCTTTCTGTCCTGTTCTTATTCACCCCTGAAGGGGCTCAGAACAAGCCTTTCCAAAATGTGCCCCTTTGGTTGTGGACTACTTAGAACTGAAGTCAATCAAGACCTGTGGGCTCAAGAGAAAGTTTTGACCTTCTTTTAACTACCTAGAAGAATCTACATTGCAGTTCTTTCCCAGAATAAGAGTTACTTCCAGAGATAAATTTTATTTGAGTGACCCATCTGTATGGCAGGGCAAACATCTAGTTATGAAAGATCTGCTTTTCTCATTGCCCATGAATTGCCTTCCTTCCCTTTGAAGCCTGAGCTTCCACTCCACTCCTTTGCTCAGGATGGTGATGTGGGAAACAAAGGCAAAAGAAAAAATTAAATTTCCTTTCCTTATAACCTGCAGCCTATTGACAAATACTTCAGGCAGGCAGAGTATAACATTCCTCTAGGAAACTCCCAACTGTCTTAAAGTTGATGCTTTGCTAGAGGAAAAACAACCTTAGCTTGACAATAGCAAGTCTTCTTTAACATATGAAAGTCTTGGGGCACATGGGTGGCTCAGTCATTAAGCGTCGGCCTTCGGCTCAGGTCATGATCCCAGGGTCCTGGGATCGAGCCCCACATCGGGCTCCCTGCTCAGCAGGAAGCCTGCCTCTCCCTCTCCCACTCTCCCTGCTTGTGTTCCCTCTCTCGCTGTGTCTCTCTCTGTCAAAGAAATAAATAAAATCTTAAAAAAAAATATGAAAGTCTTTTTGGAAGCATCCCTTTTCTTTACCTTCCCCAACTCCCAAGTATATAATCAGCCATTCCTCACAATCCAGTGCAGCAGCTCTTTCTGCCCATGGGTCCTGTTCCTGTACTTTAATAAAATCCCCTTTTTTGCACCAAAGATGTCCCAAGAATTCTTTCTTGGCTGTCGGCTCTGGACCCCAACACCACTCCAAAATGACATCAAGGGCATACATACCTCATTTTACCTTTCTGTCTTTGAACCTCTCATGTATGTGGGGTTCCCGTACATATGAAATTAAATTAGAGTTTATCCTATTAATCTGTGTCATGTCAATTTCATTCTTAGACCAGCCAGAAGAACCGTTGAAGGGTAAAGGAAAATTTTTCCTACCCAACACCTGGCTTAGGTAAACAATCTCCCTGGTTTTTGGTATTTGCAAAAGTAAGCAGGTATATGTATATTTGATTTCTTCTTTCCTATGTAAAAGGTATAAATGCTATACTCTTTTCTCTTTTTTAAAAAGATTTTATTTATTTATTTTTGAGAGAGTGAGCAGAGGGAGGAGCAGAGGGATAGGGACAAGCAAACTCCACTCTGAGTGCAGAGTCCCACGTGGGGCTCATCTCATGACCCTGAGGTCACAACCTGAGCCGTAACCAAGAGTCAGATGCTTAACTGACTGAACCACCCAGGCGCCCCTTGTCTTTATTTTTTGAAAAAAATTAACAATATACCCTAGAAACCACACCATGTCAGTTCACAGAGATCTTTCTCACTTTATTTCAGCTGTTCAGTCCTCCATTGTGTGGATGTACCATTCTTCATGTTTATATTTCTTATGTTTAAGTACCTCAGCAATTCCCAATATTTTGCAATTTTGAACAATGCTGCGGGGAACAACCTTGTGCATATTTATTTTTGTATTGTTGGAGATATATCTTCAGGGTAAACTCCTAGAGAGGGGATTTTTTGGCCAAGAGGCTGTTGATTTCTGTGTTAATTTTATATCCTGCTGATGTAGGGAAGACGTTAGGTTCAAAGCCAATGGCCAATAAAGAATTATTTAGACGTCTCTGTGCAAAAAGGTGGTTTTATTAAAGCAGGGGGACAGGACCCGTGGGCAAAAATAGCTGCACTGGGGTCATGAGGAGTGGCACATTATATGCTCTCAAGTTGGGAGGGGATTAGGCACAGCATAACCCTCCCAGGTATTTTGACAACAAGGTTTCCAAGATCCTGAGGGGTCTAGCTATTTTAAGGAAAAGTCATTTATTACTGTTTAGTAAAAACTCAGTCATGAGACTCTTGAGATGTTTATCGGTGGTTCACATGCTTGGGGATGATTGCCAATATGTATCTTGTGGGGTAGAGATAAAGGAAGTTTCCAAAGTTATTTTTATATATTAAAGTAGACTTACAGGATCCTGGGGGTTGGGCTAAGATTGCCTTTGCCCTTAGCAAAGTATTAACATTGAGGCAGCTGAGTTCCTAGAGGAATGTTACTCTGTTTTAAGGACTTGTCAAAGGGCTGTAAGTAGTAAGGAAACTTAATTTTTCTTTTGCCTTTGTTTCCCACATCACTGCTACCTAACTCTATGAACACCATATAGCATATTCTATCATATACTATCAGCAGAGGACCTCCAAATCTAGCTTCTCAAATTTAAATTCTGGCTACCCAAACTTAAAGGCTGAGCCTCATTTATCTGGATCCAAAGTGGAGTAAACTGTTGTGTTAGCTCACTCTGGGTGTACCAGTCAAAAGATTTAGAAAAGAGATAACAGAGGCATAAAGAATTAGAAAATAATCTGTGTGCACGGGGCACCTGGGTGGCTCAGTCGTTAAGCGTCTGCCTTCGGCTCGGGTCGTGATCCCAGGGTCCTGGGATTGAGCCCCACATCGGGCTCCCTGCTCAGTGGGAAGCCTGTTTCTCCCTCTCCCACTCCCCCTGCTTGTGTTCCCTCGCTCGCTGTGTCTCAAATAAATAAATAAAATCTTAAAAAAAAAAAAAAGAAAAGAATCTATGTGCAGATGATATGATAGGATATCACACCCTTCACAAACAATTACCAGGGAGAGGATATAATGTAGAGAAAATCCACTTACAACAGCAACAAAGATAAAATACTGAGCAGTGCATTCAACAAGGAACGTTCAAAATCTGTATGAGCAAATATTAAAATACTGAAAGACACAAAAGTAAATTTGGACAAGTGGAGAACCATCTCTTGCTCTTGGAAAAGAGGACTCAATGTAATACATCTGTACATTCTTCCCAAGTAAATGTATAAATCTAATGCAATTCCAATTAAAATACCAAAACATTTTTTTCTAGATCCTAAACGGATACTAAAATTCACACGGAGGAATAAACATGTAAGAATAGCTGGGAAAACCTCAAAAAGACAAGCTGAGCATTCCAGAAACAGGTGGGGTGGGGGTGCGCAAGATGCCGCCACCTGCTGCCCAGAGCTGGTACTGCAGCCCTTCTGAGCAAAGCAAATCCTGTCCTATTTGTATTAAATTAGCTTTTGAACTCTGAGTATGAAGTCTAAAAGACAGCTTACTTTTTTTTTTTTTTTTTTTGCCTTCCACAGCCTCCATCTCCTTTATCGGGGGCCTTCATTCGGTTTAGGATCTTTAGAGTTCTTCTGGGCTTCAGATTCCAAATCCCGTAGCTAGAGCTCAAGGGGGTAAGATGAGCTGAAAAGCCTTTGGCTTGGTCCAGATTCTCAACGTGAGGTTTGAGGAAATGCAGGCTGGCAGGAGGATAGAGAATGAAAGGGGAGGAAACTGGGTCCTTGTTGCGTCAGGCTTTTTACAGACAGTAATTTTTAAAATCCTTGCGGAATGGGTACCCTAAAAGTCCTGCTACAGATTATAAAACAGTGGCCTCAGGACATGATAGAAGATGTTTTTTCAAGGATGAAATGGTGACTTTCATACAAATATAAAATGAATGCATGTCAAGGATTTTATTTGGTGTATTAATTAATGAAGGAACCAGTAAGATGTAAAAACTGGTTTAAAGGAGAACCCTGAGTACGGACACACATCGGAAACGCTAACGTGAATTTGCTTGTATGTACAAAACAGGTCGCTGCCCCCAGGGGAATCGTCACTGGCATCTTCACTGTACAAGATTTATTTGCATCTCCATGGGCAAGAATTATTTTTATTACTATCAGTTTTCTGCAACCCAGAGAGTTGTCAAAGACCTCAAAGACGAGGACAGGTGCAGATCCTTCTAGAATCAGATAAGCCCCGAAGGAAGGTTCCTTTAGACAATCTCTATGAAATTAAGTAAGGCCTTTAAGATTTCACAGCTGCTAAGTACAGATTTGCAATACGAAACCAAATCTACATGTCTCCATAGGTTCAGACTTTTCTCCACCAGGGTCAGGCAGCTATTGGACAGTGAAGGGTGATATTCAGCCGAGATTTGCGGTATTGACTGGTCATCACCCCGTTTAGTTCAAATTCCTTGGTCTCAAGACTGGAGTCTTCCCTCCTTTGAACAGAGCCCGAAGCAACATTCCAAGGTCTCCAAAGCCTCAGTCAGTCATTTGGCGTCTTGAAAGTGTCTCCCCCTCGATGCCAGTGTTCCCTAGGGAGTCTGGAGGGGCCGGGAGCCTGGCCTGAGCCCTGGGAAAATGGTGGTAGAATCTCAAGACTCCCACCGTGCCCCGTGCCTTGGAACGGATGAAGAGACTGTTGCGGCCCAGGCTCCACTCACATCTTTGGTTTGGAAATTATGGGACGCTGATACAGCCGGATTATACCTTCATCATGCAGCCGCTTCCAGAGTGTTCTCTCTAATGGGAAGTCATGGTTGATGTAAAAGATGGTTCGTTTCCAGGACTTATCATAGTAGTGATCAGAAAAGTGCTCGTGGCCCTCGGTGATGAAGCCGTAGGCGCTCACCTATGTGAAGGTTGGAGAAGAAATGAGGCCTGAAGTTGCTCCCTCCCAGGCTTGTTCTCATGGGCTGTGTGTTACTGGGGGACCCTTCATCGTGGTTCCCTCCCTAGGGGTCCGGGCGCAGGCTCCCTGATGGACACTGGCCTACGTGTGTGTACGCACACTCACACCCCTCCCCCGCCCGGGCCGTCGTCCCCTACTGGGCAGGTCCCGGGATAGGGCTTCCGCTCCTCCAGCAGAGCCTTACCTGGTCACAGAGCTGAAGGGCCGTGAGCAGCAGGAGGGCCCCCGTGGTGGGACGATAGATTCTCCAGTGGCGAGAGTTCAGGGTCTTCGACCTCAGAAACCTGGGAAATAGCCCAGCCCCCAGCGGTCAGGAGGCTGCAGGGATGAGAGGGACCCGATGCCTTCCCCCCCGCGCCCTGCCGTTCTGCTCTCACCTGTTCTTCATGTAACGGATTACGTCTGGGTGCAGCAGCAGGTACCTGTCCAGCTGCAGGCTTTCCCGGAAGGCCTCCTGGGGCCTGCGCCTGTGGGCGGCAATGGGTCGTTCACCTCCCCCGATGCGGGCCAAGTCTGGCCAGGGCCACGACAGGGGGCCCATCTCCAGGCGATCGCCAAGGCTGTCCCCACCTGTCCAGCCCTTCACAGCCGCTCAATACGCAGCTGGGCCTGGGGTGGGGTAGGGGGCAGTGAGTACCTGAACCAGGAAAGGCTACTTTTCACCAGGGTCTGATTCAGAAGCAGCGCTTCCAGCCACTCATAGTCTCGGGTGCCCTCCAGGAAGTGCAGGTAGCGGACGTCCTGAGGACCAAGGACAGTGAGCGCTCCAGGGGTCCTGCCTTCAGGCCCCAGGGGCTGGGAGGTTGGGGGTAGGGGTTTGGCTCCGACGCCAGGCTGCCCACTTGCTCCTCGCAGGCCTGTCTGGCCGTCCTCCCCGCTCTTGCCCCTCGGATGAACAGAGCCTGCGCCAGCCAGACTCCAGACACGGGACACCAGGCTCCCTTTCTCAGCTCGTGCTCCCCATTCAGATTCTGTGGGTGGCCAGGCCGGTTCCTCTGTGCTCACCTTCCCCAGAGGCACGTGCGGGAAACCCCGACCGCCCAAGGCAAGCAGAGACTGCGTTATGGAGAAGGCAGTGAAGCCGTAGAAGGTCGTCCGGGTACCCACATCCTGTTCGTAGCCCTTCGTGATGGCTCCGCTCAGTCTAGGCGGCAAGACAGAACCACACAGGACAGGACCCATGAGCGCCCGAGGGAAAGGCGTGGCGGCGGGCGGGAAGGAAAAGAGAGATGGGGAGGCAGCAGGTGTAAAGGGACATTCTCTGCAGAGCCCGGGCATTCGGCCTTGGGGATCCAGGCATAGAACGCCCTACCAGATCTCTCAGTCTGGATGGGGCGCTTGGGGCGGGACGCTTACCGGAACACGTGATCGTGGCTGTCTATCTCCTGGCCCATGTGGGAGTTGTTCAGGATGCCCCCGTTGCCCACCACAGCACAGGTGATGCACTGGGAGCTCCCAGCGGGGAGGCTAGCCAGGAGCAGCTGCTGCTGGGCCACGGGAGGGAAGCGAGTCACCACCTTCTGCACCACTGGAACAAGGGGGGCTCCGCTCAGAGCCCTGGGAGGGTCAGGGAGGGCCAGCCCATCGTCTGTCCCCGCGCTGGGGGCCCCCAGGGAAGAGGCAGACCAGAGCCAGAGGCTCAGCTGCCCAGGCTCCTCCCCAGGAAGACTCACAGGAGTAGTTGAGCTCCATGAAGCCGAAGGGCGGTGCGAAGTGCTCCAGGCGCTCCCACTCTCTCTGGTTGAAGCGGCTGGAGTCCAGGAAGAGGGTGAGGTTGGCCAGAAAGAGTTTCTGGAACCAGGGTGACTTGGAGGCCTTGACCTTCACTGAGTCGGGGCAGGTCTACATGCAGGAGGGGGGGTCAGGCAGGGAGAGGCCCAGGAAGGCCATGGCCAGGCCAGGCTTGGGGCAGGGGCAGAAAGTGGGCCTCAACGTTTGGAAGGCACCACCTCTGCTGCCTCTTCCATCCTGTTCTGAGGGCCTGCTGATCCTCCCTCGCCATTGCCCTGGCTGCTGTAGCCCTGAGGGTCCCAGAGAACAGCCCCTTCTTGGGGCTCTAGGGGATGCACCCTGGCGGGCGTGAGGGGGACGGGGCTGCGGGAGAGCCTGGAGCGCTGGCCAGGGCCCGGCTGCAGGTCTGTGTGTAAACATATGAATTTTGAAGGTTCAAAATGAGGCTGTGGGCCCAGGCAGCTTTTCTTAGGGATGGAAGAGAGGGAAGGTTGGGGAATTGTGTGTACGGGGAAGACAAGGCATTCCCAGGAGTCAGGGTCGGGCCTCAGGTTGGGGTGTCCTCGGCTGTTAGTCCGCCGCTCTGTGCCCCCTCTCAACCCTTGCCCCCTCCCCCTGCCAGAGGATGGCCCCAGAGCAGGTAGCACTCTCTCACCCTGCTCAGGGACCTTCCAGGCCTTCTGGGGGCTCCAGGGCAGGGCTCCTTTCCCTTACCCCTTCCCACACTGTAGGGGAGAGCACGGGGGGTGGGGGTGGGCATGAACAAGGCAGAGCCTGGGGACAGAGCCTGGGAGATCAGGGAGGCGGGGGGCAGGGACTGGGGGGGCTGTCTGCAGGGGGCTTTGGAGCAGGGAGGTAGTGGCCAGACTCACCGATCTTAGGGCTCCCGTGTCAAAGCTATATTGTTCCTCAAAATCCCACTGGGGCTCAGACTTGAAGTTGGTGGCCCGCAGACTTGGACTTCTCTGTGTGATGCGGCTCTGGAAAGGGGTGGAGGGTGGCGTGGCCCGGGCTTTCTCCCGGTGGGGGACAACCGCTGTGGTCACTCCTTTCATTGTCCTCCCCGTTGACCCTGCTCCTGGCCTGGTCAGCACCTTGGCCTGATTTTTCAGCACGGGTGTCCTTGCTGTGGTCCGCACTTTGCCCTGAGGGTTTGGGGGCTCCATCCTGGTGGCTGGGGGCTCCTTGTTCTGGTCCTGCCTTCCTTTGATGGTCCTGGCATCCTGACTCCTCAGCGACAGTGTCTCTGCTCTGTCAGAGGCCACCCTCCCATCCTGTGCCCTCGGGGGCAGCGTGTCCAGCACGGTGTCCTTCCTCTCCTGACCCCTCGGTGGGGCCGGCCCAGCTGAGGCGGCCATACTGGCCTCTGCTCTGGTGTCGTTGTGGGTGGGGCGGGCCGTGGCCTGGGCCGGGGGGGCCTGCATGCTGTTCTCCTGCGCCGACGCCCTCCCCGGGGCCCTTGTCCTTCCTCCCGCGGTGGTGGCCTGCCATGCAGCCTTGTGGAGTGACTCTGGATACCTCTCCTTGCCAAGCATGTGCTGATCCCTAGGGACAGATGTAAATCTGGATTAAGGCCAAGGATCGTATCCACAGGGTGGACGCATAATTAGTATGTTTTCTGGTGCCTTGGGTAGACTTCACACCAGTTTCCCTAAGACATGAAGGCAAGGAGTGTCACCGTCCATACCCAAAATTAAGCTGCACCTGTTGGCGATGGGTCTGGAAACTTACCTCTGGCCCATAAAGAGACCGTGGTGGGCTCGCCCTTGGGAGCGTGTGAGCTTGGTGGGCGCAAGGGAAGGGGCTCTGTCTGGGCAGGGGATGGGCCCAAACAGGTAGGCAGAACCCGATTAGTATCTGCCTCGTAGGTCAGACTGAGGAGTTTGGACTTTATCATTCATCTTCTTGTCCAGGGGGAGCTACTGAAGAATTTCAGCTGGGAGATGGGGGTGCTGGATCAAGAGGGTGGAGCACAGTAGCTGAATTCCAGCCTGGCCGTGCTTTTTTCTAGCATCAGGAGAAGATTGACGCGGGCTGCCTGGTCTGGCTTCTGGCACTCCAGGTTTTTGGCTCTGAGGATTAGATTTCCTTTCTTTTTATTTCCCCCTTTTGGGGGAGGCTGCCAAAAGTATCCCTTAATTTATGCAAATTAGCATCAGGTGTTCTGCTGAGGAAAGCGTGGGTCCTCTGCTGTGCAGGTTTCTCTAACTGGACTTTGAGGTGGGTTCTCTGTGCTACACAGGTTTTGGGGGGCTCCTGGGAGTCTTGGGAAAAAGAATCATCCTCTCTGGGGACCCATAGCCGTCACCCTCATGGATTTCCAGGTGTCCTTAACTCCCGCTCCTTTCCCTGACATCCTAGGCCTCCCTAGCACCTTGATCACCCTTGTCCCAAGCAGCTCTCTTTTGTCTGCTTCTATCATTCTTCTTCCAAGCCATATCATCACAGACTTACTGAGGCCCCAGAGAGAGAACATGAAATGTGCAGCCAGAGAGACCCGAGTGAGAATCCTTAGCACTTCCATTTATTAGCTGGTGTGACTGGGAGAAATCTTCACCCACCTGACCCTGGGTTTTTTTATCTATAAAACTGGCCGCTGCCTTTTGCTTCTGCAAGAAGTCTGCTGTGAGCATTAACTGACAACATGTGTTTAGCCTCTGGCACAAAATACATGCTCAGATAACAAGTTCCCGGCTCCTCAGCCCTGCGTGGTGCTCTGTTCCCAGTGACTCTTGATTTGTCCTGCGCAAGGTGGGGGTCTGCTGAGTCTGGTCTCCTCCTTCTCTGGTTGCAGCTTCGACTCCCTGCCTCCCAACTCTGTGGCCACTAATTTGTTCTTTTATGCAGCAAATATTTATTGAGCACCCCCTATGAACGCTGTGCTAGTTACTGGGGCCTGGGTGATGAGCGCAACCAGACACATTCCTCCCCCGCCACGGAGCCCAGGATATAAAGGGACAACAGATCGTCACACAGATAGACGTCAAGTTGTAACCCGGAGACGTGCTGGGGAATGGGCGAGCATGAAGAAGCCACGGGAGGTAGACTGACCCAAGCTCCGTTTCCTGTGACAACGTGAAGGCTAGAATCCTACGTGTGGTCGAATTGGGCGTGTTTGGGGATTGTATTCGTTCAAGGGCAATGTCAAGCTCCTCCCCAAATCGCGAACTTGGAGGAGGCAGAGATCACGCTAAGCAGTCCTTACTACAAAGCCCACCACGATGCCACATCATCACATCGGTGCTTCTGAAAAGCTTTTTGAGCCCACCAGGAAATGGATTTAAACAAACTGAATAGAAGAGACCCTGAAATATGTAACATGCGGAACATCTCATTCAACAGACGTTCAGTAAATGTCTAGTGCCACGTGCTGTGTAGGTCCTGGGAATACAGATTTGAATAAGGCACAGACCTTCACCTGCAGAGTACGCTGTAGTCACTGTTATTAAAGGTGGAAGACAGAGGAGACTTTCATCACTAGAAGAATACAGGGCTGGCCCGGGTGGTGGTACGTGCACTAGGCAACTTACCTCTCACTCCTTCCTCATTTAGGGCCTCCTTCCTGCATCGTGGCCAGCCCTCTGGTGGATACTGTATTTCCTGCTTCCTGGGCCCCAGGGAAGCACATTTATTCAGGTCTTCCAGGAAGGGCACTCTCTGTCCTGACCTTGAAACGGACAGAGGATCTAACTTCTCTGGAGGTTGTTAGGGAAAAGGCTAACAGTGGGGCCTTCCTCCTTGGAGCACACACATTTTTAACTGTCCTCACGTAGCAAATGCCTCTTTGCTCAAAGAAGTAACTTGGAGGAGAGGTATCCCAGACCAGAAAGGAGAGAAAGGCTGGACTGTGACATGAAGCAGCCTGGAAAAGCTAACAGCCTTCAAGACTTTAAGCCGTTATTCCTTTTTTTGTTTTCCATTTTTAACTAAGAAAAAAAAAATGGGGAGTTTGGATTTATCATAAGGCTAGAAAATGTCTTGAGGAGCCCAAGAGCAAGATGTGGTTGAGCCTCTAGAACGGTCTGGAACCTGGAGTCTCTCTCTTAGGCTGCTTTCTGCTCTCTGCTCCTCAGCCCTCATGGCAGAGGAGGATGGCCGCCCCGTAACACCTGCTTCAGGGACCGAAGACTCTCTGCTCCCAGTTTTTAATTTTTATGGTTCTGGCCCAGTGTCCTTTCCTGTCCCTGGCCACATGGCAAGTGACATGGGTCCTGGGGTCCATCCTGTACACGAGAGGAGGATAGTCTCAAAAGAGAGGGTTGTTGGCTCATGAACTGGGTAGACATCCCTAAAGTGTCCATTCTGAAAGGATACCATCCATGCAGAGTGGAAAACCTGAGTTAGTCCTGAACATAGTCTTTTTTTTTTTTTTTTTTTAATTTATTTATTTGAGAGAGAGAGAGCGAGCTCTCAGAGAGGGGCAGAGGGAGAGGGAGAAGCAGGCTCACCGCGGAGCAGAGCGCCCGATGCGGGGCTCGATCCCAGGACCCCGGGATCATGACCTGAGCCGAAGGCAGACGATTAACCGACTGAGCCACCCAGGCACCCCCATCCAGAACATATTCTTGAGGGATTTGGGCCACCTTTGTTTTGGTGCTGTGAAGTTTGAGTACGGTGAGACTCACTCTGCTCCCCTTCAGTGGCACAACTGAGCTGAAGCTCCCAGCCCGGAGCTACAGCAAAGGCCTAGGTGTTTACTCCAATAGCAAACAGCTCTCGTTACTCAGCCGGGAACCTCGGATTCACCTCCCCCTGCATTTCCCACCCCCAAACCACAAGAAGCCTCTAGAAGTTTTCCTTCCAAAGCGCAAGCACCTTCGCATGGCTGTGATTGGGGAGATGGTGCGGCAGGGTGGTCTTCTCCACTAGACTTCTCAGACAGCTGGCCCTCAGGGACGGAGCACCCCGAGCTCCTCTCTGCAGTCCTTCCCAGAGGCAGGAGGCACAAGGTCCCTGGCGGGTTACTGAGGACTCCTTTACGTTTTACAGGGAGTCGTAGCAATGACCCAGCTACTGACAAAATTATGTAATTAAGTTTCATTTCAATTCCCTATAATTAAACACAACTATGATTGCTAGGAATGTGGGTGTTTACGTAGGCATTTCCTTATGCTCATGCATGGTATTTACTGAATGCTCAAATTCCTTCCGTCCATATGGTGAGTGCCCTGCATTCGTCTTGTCCAGACCCTGGGTAATCCTGGATTTAAACACCACGAGCAAGGCCAGGGTAGGGTGAGGGGGGAACCTGTTTTCTATTAAGGGTTCAGAGGGACAGGCAAGTCATGCAGGGGTCACTTGCAAGCAAAAAACAACTCAATATCAAATCTGATCTATTTGGGAGATAAAAATAAAAAATGTTGCACTTCAAAAAATAAATTTATCATTAACAGGGTTCACATGTCTCTATGCAATAAATGAAGTGGGTACAAAAGAATAATTATACAAAATGGGTACAAAATAATAATTATCTGGCATCCTCTTCCCTCTAAATTCTGAACTACACAACACCACAGGGGACCTGGAAGCAAAGAAATGGCAAAAGGCTCAAAGTTTATTTATACTTGAAGCCATGAAAAGACTGTTGGCGAAAGAGCACTATTCTCCCTTGAATATAGCACAGCTGATCCTTGAACAGTGTGCGGGTTAGGGGCATCGACCCACACACCATCGAAAATCTGCATGTAACTCTTGACTGCCCCAGAACTTAACTACTAATAGCCTGCTGTAGACCAGAATCCTTACCAATAGCATAAACAAGTCAACACATATTTTGTATATGTATTATGTACATATTCTTACAATACAGTCAGCTAGAGAAGAGAAAATGTCATTCAGAAAATCATAAGGAAGAGAAGATACATGTATAGTACTGTACTGTAAAAAAATCCATATATAAACGGACCCATGTGGTTCAAACCATATTGTTCAGTGGTCAACAGTATCTACTAGAAATAGGATAGGGGGTGTTGAAAGTGTCTCACACGTGGAAGAGGTCGTCCAAACTGAAATTTAGCAATGACACCCTGAATCAAAGGCCACTAATAAAACCAGTAGGACTAGAAGATTATTTCAACAAGGAAAAGAAAAGAACTCAAAAAACCTCCTTGATGATCTTGCAATTCCACTTCGAGATATTTATCCAAAGAAAATAAAAACACTAACCTGAAAAGACATACGCGCCCCTGTGTTCACTGCAGCATTATTTACAATAGCCAAGATATGGAAGCAGCCCAAGTGTCCATCGACAGATGAACGGATATATATATAATGGAATATTGCTCAGCCAGAAAAAAGAATGAGGTCTTGCAGCAACATGGATGGACATAGAGGGTATTATACTAAGTGAAATAAGCCCGACAAAGACAAATACCATATGATTTCTCTTATATGTGGCATCTCAAAAACAAATAACAAACGAAACAAAACAGAACTATTTCTGTATCTCATAGATACAGAGAGTAGAGTGGGTTGCCACTGTGGTGGTGGGGGATGGCGGTGGTGGTGGTGGTGGGGATGGGAGGTGGTGGTGGGGATGGGAGGTGGGTGGGGGGGTGGGAGGTGGTGGTGGGGGATGGGAGAATTAGGTAAAAGGGATTAGGAAAGACAATCTCCCCGTAATAAAATAAATAAGACACGGGGATGTAAAGTACAAGCCTGGTGAATATAGTCAATAATATTGTAACAACTTCGTATGGTGACAAATGGAAACTAGCCTGATGGTGAGCATTTCATAATGTACATAAATATTCAATCATTATGTTGTACACCTGAAACTGACATACAGTATTGTATATCAGTTATTCTTCAACGAAACCCAAAAAACCAAAACCCCTTTGATTTCCTAAATAATTCTGGGCTCTGCCATTCAGTGGAACAGACACTGGAAAAGACTCCAGGCTAGGCAGCCCTGCCCTGTGGTGAGTGGCCGGGTGGCCGGTCACACACATGC
This sequence comes from Halichoerus grypus, assembly GCF_964656455.1. Lineage (NCBI taxonomy): Eukaryota > Metazoa > Chordata > Mammalia > Carnivora > Phocidae > Halichoerus > Halichoerus grypus. The sequence continues at coordinate 204,641,455 of NC_135713.1, forward strand.
CTCCAACTGGCGTCCTCACAACCCGGACCCCCTCCCCCACCAGCACTGCCTTTCCTCACCCCCCGCTGAGGACCCTCCGTGATGGGCAGCTCTCATCTCCAGTACCCCACATTGTTGTTAGCCCAGGCCGGAGCTGGTGTCCGCATAGCTCTTTAGGGGCTCTGGTCTTATCTGAAACGGAAACCAGTCATTCTGTTTCCCCCAGCCCCAAACTTTGCAGTATATTTTCGCCAGGAAATCCCAAAACTTTTTGCACGGTTTACATTTTAGAACTTTACTTTGACACTTTAGATGTGTCCGCAAGTTGCTTCAATCACCAAAAGCTGTACTTTGCCTTAATCAGCCTTAATTCTCTTTGTAGGCTGGGGAAAAAAACAAAACAAAACAGAAATCTGTATTCTGTTGTTATTCCAAATGTTCTTTTTTCAAATCAAAGCCAATTCTCTTATTTGTTTAGTTTCTGGCCAGTTAAATCCTAATGGGGGACAATATAAAAATGGGAACAGAAGAGGAAAAACACATCTAAGCCACTGTTCCTAGTGCTTTAGTAGCTGGATCCAATTTCCAAAGCTCTCCCCCAACGGAGGGGCCCAGAGCATTCTCTGAAATCCCTTTCATCGAACCATGGCCCGGGAGATGGGAAGCTGGTTTAAAATTTGGACGTGCTCCCTCCCTATGATACACAAACACATAGCTCTCACCACAGGGGTGAGTCTTGAGAGTTAAGGAGAGTAGGGAAGACCTTGAACGGGGTGGTGGTGGGTGGGACGGAGGTAACTGGGGAAGAAAATGTTTTAAACAAAACAATGGCAGGTACATAAAGGTCCAGAATCACAGATACAAGACGAGACCACGTTGTCCCGTGACTGGGAAACTCTCCCCTCGAACCAAGATTGTTTAAAGCAAAGTCAGTTTTCATCGCCTGGATCTGGTACCTCGCTTAGCTCTTTTGGGGCTAATCACACCTGCGAGTAAACTTTGTTTCAGGGGTTAGCCCGAGTCCCGGTGACATTTTTAGCCTGGCATGTTTGAGATAGTGACCTTGGGGGAAAATAACATTCCTCCCCTTTGCCATCCCTCTGCCCAAAAGAGGAAGGAGAAGAACAAGGGAGTCCAGTGGGCAGCTATCCCTGCCCTCTGTTGGGGCCAGAAGGGCTCCCTGAGAAGCTGCCAAACCCCACAAGCGTGGTGGCACTTAAGAACTTGAGGATCAGGCTTCCTGACGGCTCAGAGCGGGCCGCCCGTCTCCTGCGAGGTCGCTGAGGGGAGTTGCCAGCCATGCCAAGGCTTAGCCTCTGGAACTCTGGCTGTCCTCATGTATTGAACTTGAAAGTCTGACAGAAAACTAAGTTCTTGGCACTTGGCAGACGGGCGGTGGTGCACACTGGGGCGGGAAGGAGCCTGCTTGAGTTCCAGCCAGGCCACTAGCCAGCCCTCTGTCTGACTTTGGGCAAGTCACAGAACGCTTAGAGCCCCTGTTTTCTCATCCATTAGATGGGAATCCTTTTTTTTTTTTTTTTTAAGATTTTATTTATTTATTTGACAGAGAGAGAGAGAGAGAACACGAGCAGGGGGAGTGGCAGAGGGAGAGGGAGAAGCAGGCTCCCCGTTGAGCAAGGAGCCTGATGACACGGGGGGCTCGATCCCAGGACCCCGGGACCATGACCTGAGCCGAAGGCAGACGCTTAACGACTGAGCCACCCAGGCGCCCCTAGATGGGAATCTTAATACCAGTCTCACAATACTGTTGTGAGGACTTCACGGTGTATAAAAGGCACTTGGAAAAATACCATGTTATACAAGTGGGTCAGGTGCTAACGTGTCACGGACACACAGCGACCGTCAGAGTCCCCAGCCGCTCCCGTTTGGGTTCACGTGTCCAGACATGAAAGCCTGAAAGGGCAACAGGCGTCAAGGCCATGGGTAAATGATATTTCATTTACAGCACTAAACCACTTAATTGAGAAGTCAAGAAGTGGCAGGTAGGCATGTGACTTAGAAATAGGATGGTAAATACCAAAAGAAAGAGCAGAAAGAATTGAAGTAGGTACCTTGGGAATCAGGATTCTGGACTAGGGAGAAGGCATGAGCACCACTCAATGTTGATGTAAAATTTGCAATACTATTTGGAACACGTGCATGTCAGCTTAATAATAAAAAAATAAATAAAGGGAGAAACATGAAAACTAAATGAGACATCTTATCGGAAATTCTATGAAAATTTGAAAACACAATGCAACATTTAGTCCACAGATATTTACTGAGTGGTGATTAGATGCCAGGCATTTAGAACTATCTGTTAAGGATTAAAGATGAGAGAGCAATGGTCACTGATCTTAAGAAGCCCCAGATCTAAGAGGGGAGCAGACATGAACATAAATAGCTGCTATAAAGAGTTAGCAGTCCGATGCTATTAGTCAAATGTGTGGGAGAGAGTGTAGATACAACGTAGGGACAGGGTTCTGCTGGGGGGGACGGGCATTTCACTATGGAGGTGGTACCTAAATGGGTCTTTTGTTCCCGAATCTTTCTTCAGAAACGAACTTTGCTGAATTATTCTTCCTTTTATAAAAGCAATGTGTGCTCATTACCGAAAAAGCAGAAAAGGAATTTAAGCAGAAAAGGATATCAGCCTGTGATTGTAACCCCTCAAAGAATCTGCTGGTGGAACCTTAGGGCGTGCACATCCAGATCCCCCTTCCTATGCCTATTAGACTTACAAATGTAGTCGTTTACTATGTTGGAATGTTATTTAATTGTTTTCCTCCTTGTATTTTCTCCCTTTCCCACCGGTGCCCACTTCTCACCCACCAGCAGCTGTTAGGAGCCCCATGTTCATTGCCTCCATGGACACATGTGGCCAGTAAGAGCTGGAAAGTAAAGGACGTCCTCCAGGACCTCTGGCTTCCCTCCATACCTAAGCCCTAAAGCGGGGAGAAGATTTGGTGGAATAGATAAATGTCTCGGAGAAGGATTTCTCTGTTTCCTCCCTAGAAAGATTCCTCTGGGTGAGGAGGAGGGAGAGGACAAGGGAGAGAAGAGAGGGATCTGTGGGTCCCAAGGCTGGAGGGCTCCTGCACCCTACTTCCTTGTAGTGTTCCTAGGGTCTAATAAGACCCCGAGAGGAAATGACAGCATGCTGATCCCAGGAAGACAGTGTCCGGAAATTCTCCCACCTAAGCAGGTGGACATGAAAGAGCCAAGAGGCAGAAGCGATGGATGTCTCAAGGGCAACACGATGGCTAAGAATCAGCTGCCCCCACCTAGGCCCTGGCACCGCATCAGGTATCCAGGAGCCCTTGATGCCATCCTGGGAAGGGGGACAGAGGACCAAGAACGGCTGAGATTAGGTTTCCCTGAAGCTCGGTGAATGCGGGTCCAGGATTGGAAATCGGGAAGTTATAGGAAATGAAGTTATGTTTCTTAGACCAAAATAAAATAAAATAAAATAAAATAAAAAGAAAATCCATAGCCCTGATTTTACAGCTCACTCTTACCCATCAGCTCTAAAGCCAACACAAGGCATAGAGTCTTCAAAGGCAAATTCATTCCAGACCAGGAAACCTAAGCAGGTAGAGACATGGTCTTAGTTGTATCTACATATTCGGGAGCACCCTGGAGACTGGGACCAAATTAAGAAGATATGAGAGGTAGTCCAATACCTTCGGTTTGAAATCATACAATCCTATCCTATTTGTTGCCAAATCCAGCCGGTCTGACTTATTCTCAGTCCTTTCTCCCTAACGTCCTTCTGCCAGAGCCTCCCCACCCAGGGCTCCTACCTTAAACCATTGCAGGAGCCTCCAACCCAGCCCCCCTGAGACCACCTTCCCCCCACTGCCTACCCTATAATCTGGTAACAGAGGAGTCTGCGCAACGCACAAATGTCATCAAGTTCCTCCCTTACGGCTAAAGTTTTCCGTAGCCGTAGAATAAAATTTAAACTGTTGGTACGTTACTGATGGCCACGCATTTACTCTTTCATCAACAACCATTTAAAAAACACCAAATTAGGCCTGCCCTGTGTCCAGGACCTGTTCAAATTACTGAGGAAAGAGACAAATAAGACCATCCCTACGCCCAGGAAATTCATTGTCTGGCAGGAAACAAACAAACTTTGGGTTCCTGACAACGGGTTCTGATGGGTGTGATAGAGGAAGCTGGGCTGCGGGGTGGTGGTGGGGGATGAGGGAGTGGCGAGGTCTGGGGGAGTGATGCCAGCCCGGGGCTGTGACTGGGAACGTGGACTCTGGAGCTAGCTGGCTTGGGTGTGAACTTACAGTGACCAGGGTGACCTTGGATAATTTGCCTAACCTCTCTTATCTGCAAAAGAGGGTGTTGTTAATAATAGTATTTACCCCAAAGCCTTGATACGTGGTCGCTAATCAGGGGTTTTGGAGACCAGTGCCTGGCATGCCAGGCCCCCAGTCAGCATGAGTTACGTTAGTCATCAGCCTCCCCGCGTCTACACCATTGCTCCGGCTGCTTTCTTATTGTGCAATGTTCTGGCGTGCTGGAATGTCACACTGCCTTCAGGAGCTCTACAAACACCACCGTCTCCAGGATGTTCTCACCCTGCCCCCCAGGGTTGAAATGACTCTTTCCAATTTGTTCCCATAGCACTTGACACATGTGACTTAACTGCGGTGATTTATCACGACTACTAATATCACACACCCTCTCTGGTCTATGTTGTTCTGCTCCATTAGACTTTGAGTCTCTTGAGAGTCAACGCGTCCGAGGGAGTGGAGAAGCAAAACATCAGGGTTTGAATCCTGGCCCTGTGACTTCCTAGTGGGGTGACCTTGGGCGGTTCACGTCAGCTCTCTGTGTCTCCGTATATTCATAACCATCAGAATTAGTTAATGTACATAAGGCACTTAGAATAGAAGTGTTGCCTACAATTACGTAATAATTATATGTACACCGAAGAATCAAGTGTGGTCACCCCTTAAGAGTGGGTAGACACGGGGATGTGATAGAGAGACCTTCACTTCTTGCTTGGATTTTTCTAAACATTATGAGAGCATGTATTACTTTCAAAAAAATTTAGGAACAGTGAAATAGGGACACCTGGGTGGCTCAGTCAGTTAAGCATCTGCCTTCGGCTCAGGTCTTTATCCCAGGGTCCTGGGATCAAGTCCCACATCGGTCTCCCTGCTCAGCGAGGATCTTGCTTCTCCCTCTGCCTGCTCTGTGGCTCTCTCTGCTTATGCTCTTTCTCTCTCACAAATAAATAAATTAATTAAAAAAAAAAAGACAAGTGAAATAAAGTCATTCCAAAAAAACTTGAGTCTGGAAAGAAAAGGGTCTTCCTCTGCTGGAGATGTGTTGATTTTATAAGAAAACTGGTCTATAAGGTCCTTTTGAAGGATGAACTTAGAGGCCAGATTTAAGCTAAGTGAGAGGTCTCCCATTTTCTGACCAACTCCTCAGGGAGAGTGTGATTTGGAAGTGAATGGCATCCACGGGATAAATCTTTTGCTTTAGGATGCAGCGAATGGCATGTGAAAACTATCCCCAAAGTCACCATTATTACTCACAGTCCCAGAGGGGAAGTTGTCTCCTGTCTGGGCCTTCCGGAGACCCAGACCCATAGTTTGCCAGCTCCTGCCTGCGTTTCCCCTGGACATGCCGCCAGGCATCCGGACACCTTGGTTTTCCCACTCCTGCCCCCTGTGTGTCCCCTAGGTGCCCCCTTGGATCTTCCTTGCCAGTGGGTGTTGACAACATTCCTGATTCCTGACACCCCGTGTGGACATGGTAGTGTCTCAGAGCTCCCTGGGCTTCCCTGGGCTAGAGTCTTTTAACGTGCCTCCAATAAATTATGAGGAATTTGGAAAGGGTCAGAACCTTACCTGGAAGGTTTTGTATTGGCCTCCTTCATAAAGGAGGGCAGCATGAAGACGAAGGAGACCAACACGGCCAAAAGCAAGAGCCATTTGGTGGCACAGTCCAGACGACTGAGTTGAGGCAGCCAGGTCCTCATGGTGGTGGGTCAGGCGCTGCAAGAAGGTTCTGCGTATCCTGGAGCTTCGCTTCGATATAGACCGCAGATAGTTTGGGCGCCGAGGTCTCCTGGCCAGGGAGTGCACACCTCTTATCTTAACAATGAGCCACTCAGTCTATCAGGAGCTGCCATCCCTGCTTTGTGAAGGCCTATAGGCTGGCGTGGCTTGAAGGAAGAGAAACTCCTTTTGTTCAAACAAGTTTACTTTCCTTTTCATTGTCTCAGAGGCCAATTTCTGCATGTAGAGCTTTATGAGAAACACGCATGTGTTATAGGGAACCTTACTTTTATCAGGTTCCAAACCCTTGGGGACCCCGGGCAGCTGCACGGACTGGAAGATCCTTGCGTGGCCTCCATGCACAACATGATCTTTACGAGAAAAGTACAGGGCATCTGTTTAGCTTGGAGATCCCTCTAGCAATCTTCCCTCAAAGAACATTGTGCTGCCAGAGATAGAGCTATGAGGACAATCTCATTTCCAAAGTGTTCCAGAGTCATACACAGCTCTCAATCCTGGGTGCACATTTGAATCACTTGGGAAGCTGTACTACACCCCAGTGCCCAGACCGCACTGAAAATAATGAAGCCAGAATCTCTGGGGCTGGCTATTTTTCCAGCAGGGGTATTTTTTTTGAGTTCCCCAGGTGATTCCAATGTGCGGACAAGCGGAGGACTGATTTACAGTCGTTTGGCTCAACCTTGCCTGCTTCTCTTCTGTAGTCATGGCCCTGACGGCCCTGAGCCCCATGCTTGCAGACGAGAGTGCTGAGCCAGGCCCCCGGGGGCCGTCCATGTGCAGTAATGCTCTCGCAGCTACTCGAGGCACTGGGCGTTGTTGTCAACCCCATTTTACCGTTGGGGAAACTGCCTTTGTAAGCAAGGACCTTGCCCTAGATCCGAATGAGCTATCAGCTTGGAAACCCATCCAAGTGACCTAGAGATTGCATATTAGCACCTCTGAGAAATCATTAACTCTGCTTTAATATGAAGAATAAAAGGCATGATGCTTAGAGGAAATGTGCAACTCAGAGGAATAATGCCAAGTTTGGTCGTAGAAAACAGAAAATTCAGAGAAGCAGCCCCCCATAAAGAACTGCGGGTTATTAATTTTTAAAATATTGCTCACAGGATATTGAACCACACAGGTGTTTCCCAGCAGTTGAAATGGGAAAGATGCAGCTTGGAATAATAAGCCCTGTAGGTCACGGGACCTGGATTCATTGTTCACACATGACAGGGTATATTCAGAGGAATGCACAGCTTCCCATTCTGTACCCAACGTCCTTGGCCTTCACCCAGGACACGCACCAATAAATGCTTAAACTGCCTTCACCAGGCAGGATGAAAAAGGTAAGACATGCTTCTGAGTGGCTGGGAGTAATACAGACACACGATGGGCGTCCTTTGCTCCATACCATGCGCTGGAACTCGGGGCACTATTCCAGGGGATGGGCTGGGAGCAAGGAGAAAAGTCCCTCTCAGTACTTTTTGAATCTCTCTCTGAACACACCTAACCTGTAAGTGCCTATAAACATTTTCTGAATAGACCAGGGTCAAATCATAACTCTGCCTTAACTGACCCTTAACTGACCTGAATTCCCCTGTGCACTTGCCATGAACAATTACCCTACACCCTGGTGCCTGTTTGCAATGCCAGGCAAATGAAGTGCACAGGGGGAAGGCATTTTCTTACCCTCAGCCCTGGTTCGACGGTAAGGAGCGTCTCTTTCATCTCACCCCCTGCTCTGGAGAAGGCTCTCGGGGTCAGTGTTCTCTCTGACTTCCGGAGCGTGGAGATCTAGGTGGGCTCCTGGGTGCAAGCTGAGCTACGGAACAGTCTGTGCGGCTCACCACCTCAGGGGTGGGTTGAACTTGGAGCTATGGAAAGCCTGCAGAGGGGGCGGGGGGTGGGCACGGAGAGGGGGCCCGATAATCCAGAATTCTAGCTTCCTGGTCCTCAGGGGCCCCCCAGTGTTGCTGCGATGTGTGCTTGTGTGAGATCCAGAGAAACACGTGAGATCCAGAGAAACACGGGTTCTAGTGGAAACAGACTCTCCAAATGGGTATCCAACCTTCACCACCGTTTCACGTTCAGTAAGGTCGACTTTCCTCTCCCTTTTAAAGCTTTTGACTTTAGTCTTTATATACCTGCCAACAGGATGCATGAGACCTTACATGCAGATAAAATTGTTAAAAAGATTATTTGCAGGGCGCCTGGGTGGCTCAGTCGGTGAGGCGTCTGCCTTTGGCTCAGGTCATGATCCCAGGGTCCTGGGATCGAGTCCTGAGTCAGGCTCCCTGCTCCTCGGGGAGTCTGCTTCTCCCTCTCCCTCTGCCTGCCGCTCCCCCTGCTTGTGTGCTCTCTCTCTGTCAAATAAATAAATAAAATCTTTAAAAAAATAAAAGATCATTTTCGGTAAAAGGTAAGATCGCGACTCTCATATGTATAGGAAACCTGAAAATGTGTTAAGGATTTTTTACTACTCATGAGTGAACCGGGCAGATGTAATAATTTATTCAAAAGAGAAGGTGCAGAGGCACAAACCAGGAAATAGACTTTACAGAATTATTTAAGAATTAAACAAATAAAGAAGTATCCAGACAAACAATGGTTACAACAAGGCAACAAGTGGCCAAGTCAGGGGCTGCAGGGGTAGCAAAGTTTTTCTTCTGCCCTTCTAGGTTCTTTGGCTGGTTTAAGAATTAAATTGACACAAGACGGATTAACAGGAGAAAAACAGGTTGAATAACATGCATCCCCCCTGTATACATGGGAGAGACCCAGGAAAACAAGAGTAGCTCCGCTAAATGGCCAAAACCACCACTTTAAATACTATCAAGTGCCTTCTAGCTGGACTAAGAATCAAATTGACATGAGGAACGTTAACAGAAGAAAATCCAATTTAATAGCATACGTGCGGGGAATCCACACAGACATGGAAATTCCAAAGACAGTCAGGTGCAATGAGGTGCATAGGTCATCCTGAACTAAGGAGGAGGGGGTAGGGGCCTGGGACTTCAAGCGGAAGGAATGCACTTCACAGGAAGATGAAAACCCGGAAATGTCCTCTGTCTGACTTCAGAGGCACGCTTAAAGACTGAGCCACCCAGGTGTCCCTCTTTTTCTTTTTAAAATATTTTTTATTTTTCAGGGGTGCCTGGGTGGCTCATTCGGTCAGGCATCTGCCTTCAGCTCGGGTCATGATCCCAGGGTCCTGGGATCCAGCCCCACATCGTTACTCATGCTCTCTGTCGTTATCTCTGTCTCTCTTTCAAATAAATAAATAAAATCTTTTTAAAAATATATTTTTTATTTTTCAGCCTGGCTTTCTATAGGTCACCCTAGGTCAGCATAAGCCACTTGTTGGACAAAGATTGTGCTTAAGCTCCCTTAGACAGTTAGGTTTTTATTTTTTTAGTATTGAGTGTGTGTGTGTGTGTGTGTGTGTGTGTGACTTGGAATCTTACAATTTTGCCCCTATTCATCCAGGCACTAGTAGCTTAAAAGTTCCCCCTTCAAACTATTTTCCTTTTCTTTCTTTTTTTTTTTTAAGTAGGCTCCATACCCATTGTGGGCTAGAACTCATGACCCTGAGATCAAGAGTCACATGCTCTACCAACTGAGTCAGCCAGGCACCCCAAAAGTTCCTCTTTCTGAGGGGAAGCAGCCTTAGGCATTTACACAGTGTTCCAGGCCACCAAGAATAAGTGTGACTTTATTTTATTTCATGTACTTATTTTTCCTTTTAAAGTAAGGCAGACTGCCATGTGCAGTCCCTCATTTGGATGTGTCTGGAGTCTTGGAAGCTTGACTACCCTTATGTTCTCCTACAAATGGACCTTGAGAGCTCCTTTAGCCATTCTAGCAGGAGAGGGCAGATATTTGTATGCCCTTGACCAAATAATGGTCCTCCTCTGTCAGGGAAGGTCTTCCTATTACACCGAGTACACAGCTTTGGGAGGGATGCACATGGAGTGGTGAGGGATGATGGGGACACCACCTAGCCAGCCAGATCAGCCAAAACAACCCTGGAGGTGATGGTGTGATGGGTATCACGGCCTGATCACTCTCACAGCCAGTGTGATCTTATTTTTAAGTCTGAATTCTTGGGTCTGAGTAGCTTTCTGGTCAGATGTGTTTGGTCAGATGTGTTTCAGTCCCTTGAGCCCACTAAGGCTCCTGCCCTTTGCTGATGGGTCTTTGTGGTATGGAAAATTCTCTGAACTCTGTTCCACGTCCTGCTCTGACTGTTTCAGCATGGGTACGCATGCTTTCTGGACCCCCAGGAATGAGTGGGATCCTGTGAGGACTCATCTTGGCTGTCTCTTTCTCTGGTTCTCTCTGTTAAACTTCTGGGTGGTCTGCTATTTTGCTTGTCTCTACTAGGATCATGGAGCTACCATACTTTTTAATGGTTTGCCCAAAATGTTTATATCTCTGAAGAACCTACAAACCTTCATAGCACCAAAACACTGTTGCCTTTGACCTTGAAGATATAGGGCAAAGGATGTGAAGAAGCCTTTCTCTGGGACCTGAGCAGTGTTAGTCATAAAAGCATATGTTGAGCACCAGCTTCAAGTGACAGGTGTACACCGGTCTTTGATAAGTCTGTGTTTGTACATCTGGGACATGGGGCCTTCTGAAGTGTGGGGTCCAGGCCCGGGGCTCCTCTTGTCTCTGTCTTAATGTAATATTATTCTACACCCCTTCGGCCAAACTTCTCTTCTCTTCTCTTCTCTTCTCTTCTCTTCTCTTCTCTTCTCTTCTCTTCTCCTCTTCTCTTCTCTTCTCTTCTCTTCTCTTCTCTTCTCTTCTCTTCTCTTCTCTTCTCTTCTCTCCTCTCCTCTCCTCTCCTCTCCTCTCTTCCCCTCTCCTCTCTACTCCTCTCCCCTCCCCTCTTTTTTCTTTCTTTCTTTCTTTCTTTCTTTCTTTCTTTCTTTCTTTCTTTCTTTCTTTCTTTCTTTCTTTCTTTCTTTCTTTCTCCTCCCTCCCTTCCTCCCTCCCTTCCTCCCTCCCTTCCTTCCTTCCTTAGCTAGAATGCCCTGGTACACAAAGCTACAGTATTTTACAATATTTGTCTTTATAACAGGCTCAACTGGCATATTCATTTCTTAGAAGTTTCTCAAACAGAAAGGCAAACATAATGCCAATTGGTTAAAAAAAATAGAATTTTAATTCATGAGTATTTGTTGTCTGATGAGGGAGTCGATGATTAAGGGTGCCCTAGGCAAGCGTTCACTATTACTAGACAACCTCTCTTCCATACAGAATGTCCTATCTCCTGGTGGTCATGGTCAGAGGTGTGCTTGTCTTGGAACACTGAATCTGGATGGGGCGTCCTGTCAAGAGCCCTCTGGGCTACTGCGGTGTTTGTGGAGGCGGCTAGAAAGGCCAGGCAGACCCTGATGGACCTCCTTGACAACATTTCTTCAATCTCCAGATGCAATGACAGTATTCCAATTCTCTTAAGACTAATAACAAAGCAGAATCCTACTTCATTTTCTAAGATCATAGCCTCTCCTTCCTCAGCACATGGGAAAGCGTCTGCCCTTCCCACGTCCTCTCCTCATGGAGAAGTTCGTCCGATGGAAAGGTGAACGTACTGCCACAGCCCAGTGTCAGGGTGAAAGTGCTATTGAAAAGAAATATGGCACGTGGGGCGCCTGGGTGGCTCAGTTGTTAAGCGTCTGCCGTCGGCTCAGGTCATGATCCCAGAGTCCTGGAATCGAGCCCCACGTCAGGATCCCTGCTCAGCTGGAAGCCTGCTTCTCCCTCTCCCACTCCCCCTGCTTGTGTTCCCTCTCTCACTGTGTCTCTCTCTGTCAAATAAATAAAATCTTAAAAAAAAAAGAGAGATGGCACGAGATCAAAGTTTTTCCTGGTGAATTTGTTCATTTCACACTTATTGAGAGACTCCTGTATGCTGGGCTTCTGGGTGACTCCATAATGGAAGACATGCAGGGTCACTGGAGGCCCAGGGCTAGGGGGTGCTAACCTGGGGGTACATGAGTACAAAAAGGTTCCCCGGGCAGTGCTCCCAACATGACCAGTGAGGCCCACAGGATAACGTGGGACATGGACGCATAAAAGGCAGCACCAGGAAGGCTGAGGACGTGCGTGAAGCAGGAAAACTCCACCCTGCCCACATCCAGCCCCGAGTGCCATCAGTACCTAGAGAGGAAAGGCTGAGAGTGAATGGCCAAATTGTACTGCAGGCCACCTGCAGCGTTAATAATTGCTGTGTAGAAGGCAACTTTGTGGAGAGGTTTTCTGGGTTGGCAGGAGATCGATTTTTGATGGTACTTCCCCAACCCCGGGCCCTATGAGTGCTGCAGACACACCGATGGAGTCCTGACCTCACGGACACTACCTGCCAGGGCAGAGACGGATGAGAATCAGTTAAACGGACAGTGATTGGTTCTGGGAAGGGAAATGAAGGGCTTGAGAGCTGTGGTCAGGGACGGCCTGTCTGGGGAGTGAGCAGGTGAAGGAAGGAGGTGAGCCACGAGACAGACATGGGCAATCACCTGTTGCTCCCCCTGCTTGTGTTCTCTCTCTCTGTCAAATAAATAAATAAAATCTTTAAAATATATATATAGGGGGGTGGGAGGATGGGTTAGCCTGGTGATGGGTATTGAGGAGGGCACGTACTGCATGGAGCACTGGGTGTTATGCACAAACAATGAATCATGGAACACTACATCAAAAACTAATGATGCAATGTATGGTGATTAACATAACATAATAATAAAAAAATAATATATATATATATAAAACAAAACAAAAAAACAATGACTAGTCCTCAAGTAAGAGGGCTGGACAGCACATTTGTCACACGGAGTCCATCCTACTGGGGGGACCGTCTGTGTTAGCTAACTGGCTTTGAACAAAATAAATGAGGCTCCTGCCCTCCCACAGAAACTGGGTGAAGGGGGTGCCATCTTCCTCGATCACGTTTCCAAGAGATGCTTCCGGGAGTCTTTGAGAAAGACATTCCTGGGTCTGGCAAGAAGATTCTTCAGCTTTAAAAAGGCTCACATACATTTCAAATGGACAGAGGAAGCACTTACAAGTTTTCTAAAGCAAACGCTAAGAAAAGGGAGGGGGAGCGAAATCTCTATCTTTATTCTCAACAGAGGAATTAAGCGTCTTATTATTATTATTATTTTTTTACTTGTATCTGCTCTTAGCCTAGAAAAGCAGAGCATGTGGGGGCCTCACAAGTCTCAGTGAGGAGTGTGGGTTTATTCTGAGCTTGATGGGAAGGCTGGGGAGGTATGAGCAGGACAGCGTTCTAAAGGCTCAGTCTGGGTGCTGAGCGGACACTTGGCCCCCAGGCTTGGCCTGATGCCTGTAGCGAGGAGGGGGACTTTGGAGGCTCCAGAAGGTTGAGAATGGCGCTGATTTCCTTTGATGGCTTGTGCCTAGGAGCCAAGTGGGTCTGCTAACTCCAGGACTTGTCGCACTTAGCGGGGCTGTTTCTTTGCATTGTTCCGCCAAAGCCCCAGATTCCTGTATAATGAGTGTCATCTGGTCGTTACGGAATATACCCATCATTTTTCCACTTTTCTGGTCTTTTCTCTAGGACAGTGCTCAAATGTTTCAAACTTCTCCCTAAAAGGTGGAAGTAAGGTAGAGCTTTGGGAAACAAATTCTGAGGAGCTATTTATGAGAAGAGTAAAGAAATGCTAATGAAGGCAGGGCACAGCGAAGTCAAGTAAGGTAGAGAGTACTGTGTGCAACCGTAGGGCGAGGCTGTGAATGTGGCCAGCTCCTGAGAAAGCCAGCAAAGAGAGACGGCATTACTCGAATCAGACCCAAACCAGGGTTTTTTTTCAGGTTTTCCACCTGGATCCTTTGTGCCCTCAATCCTCCTTTATGTAACCGTTTGTCAGTAGAATATTCCATCTAAACAAACAGGTCTCTGAAAAGAAGCAAACTGATTACATAGTTTCTTTTATGCTTGTGGCATAAAATGATAAATAGAATTACACACCACAGCGCTCTGAAAGTTTCCTCTCTGCCTTGCAAGCTGGGAGCTCATTCTTACCTGTTGAGATCCACCTGCTCACCTGAATTCTTGGGTTTGTAGTTGCTCTTATTTGCTCTTTGGCTATTTGTTGTTGTTGTTGTTGCTGGTTCTTTTCTTTGTTTTGGAGCACTCACCCTATTTCTGGACTGCTGGCTGTTCGGAAATAAGAAGCTAATTGGATCTTTTCTCTCCATCTGCAGGAAGATTCGTTTTGTTTTTATACTTTTGCAAGGTCTTGGCTCTCAGAAAACGCATGTTTAATCTCACATGGGACATGGATGCTTTACCGTGGAGACCTTAGTCACCTAATTGCACAACTGCCACCGATAAAAGCAACAGTTGGCCAAGTCATAGAATAAGAAGGGTCTTTGGGTAACTTTGGGAGTGAAAGCCCTTTCGTCCTTGGGCAGTTCTCTCCCTTCTCCGGGGCGAGAAGGCTGTTTTTCTGCAGCTCTGTGCTGTAACTGGGCATCAGTGGGTTCCACGGTGAGCAGGCCCCTCTTGGCAGCAACACTGAATGCATTTCATCCCTTCCCTGTCTCGCTCATTACACCCAGCCACTAGTTAGCTGTACAATCGTGAGCAAATCACACATTAATGGTTATAATAACAGTTCACAAGGGCGCAGACTCTGTTCTAATCCATTACATATATTGTCTTATACCTCATAACAACCCAATGATTGGCAGTTAAAATCCCCATTTTAGGGCACCTGGGTGGCTCAGTCATTAAGCATCTGCCTTCGGCTCAGGTCATGGTCCCAGGGTCTTGGGATCGGGCCCCGCATCGGGCTCCCTGCTCAGCAGGAGGCCTGCTTCTCCATCTCCCACTCCCCCTGCTTGTGTTCCCTCTCTCACTGTGTCTCTCTCTGTCAAATAAATAAATAAAATCTTTAAAAACAAAATCCCCATTTTAGGGGTGCCTGGGTGGCTCAGTCGGCTAAGCGTCTGCCTTCAGCTCGGGTCATGATCCCGGGGTCCTGGGATCGAGCCCTGCATTGGGCTCCTTGCTCTGCAGAGAAGCCCCGCTTCTCCCTCTCTTCCCCGCTTGTGCTCTCTCACTGTCTCTCCTTCTTTGTCTCTCAAATAAATAAATAAAATCTTTTTTAAAAAATCCCCATTTTCTCAATAAAGTGAAGCACACAGTACCTTGCCCAAGGCCCCTCAGCTGGGAAGCAGCACAGCCAGAATTTGGGCACTTGCACCACGATGCTGTGTGGCCCAGGGCTTTGTTAAACCTTAGCGTGGTCATCTGTACCATGAGCTAGTTGACCAGATGTTCTCGAAGCTTCCAAAGAGCCCTCATGCGTCCGTGATGGTCAGCGGCTCACTAGTTTGAGTGCCGAAGAGGAATGTTCTATATCAGCTCTGTTCATTCCCCAGAACTTACCCAGCAGACAAGTTCAGAAACCACTGCAGGCGGGAGGAACCGAATAGGGCTCATCTTCATGGACCAGTCTTCATGGAGCTCTGTGTGTCTGACTATCAGTGTCTTGCCCCATGTCATCATTCATACACTAGATGAAATTCTTGCCTCAGATAGAGTCTCAAAAGTTTCTGGAAACAACTGGTTCTGGGGCTGTTTAATGAAACTAAAGTAAGTTAAGCCCTTCTACACCCCAACTGGAGTTGGTTTCTCTGTCCTTCACACTCACTTGTACCCTACCAAGATTCAATCAATGATGCTTGTTCCATGTCTTCTTGGTTTCTCCCTTGACAATACAGTGTTTGGTTTTTTTCTTTTTCCTTTTTTTCTTTTTCTTTTTTCTTTTTTTTTGAGCCAGGGACCAACTCACTTGTATGTCTTTCCCGTGGCCCAATCACTATTGTGTAGTTGGCATTTAGTGAATGTGTGGCAAATCAGCTGAATCAAAACAAAACAAACAGACAATAACATATGTAGCATAAGCCCTGGCAGGCGTTTCTCCCTCTCTCTTTTTTGTGATCCAAGTGTTTTATTTAAGCTTTACTTGCCAAGGCATCCACTTCTCAGAGGTACCCACTTCGAAGATCACTATCTCAAATAAACACATTACCAGCGACCCCACTCGATAAAGAGCTGGCTGTCTCCTCTGCACTGAGGATCTTGGTTGGCTTCAATAACTGACCATTTGGGCCGCCTTGCCTGTTCTCTTCCCATTTTTAAATTCCTGCTGTTGTGTTTTAAATTCACTAATAAGGCCTAAGCCCTCCAAATCCCAGGTCCCCTCCCTCCACCCCAATAAAAGCAAAACCCCAAGCCTGCACTCCTCTCTCTCTCTCTCTACCTGTAACCTCGCTCTGTGGCCCCAGCTGTGTGGTGTAATTTCCAGGTT
Source organism: Halichoerus grypus (assembly GCF_964656455.1). Lineage (NCBI taxonomy): Eukaryota > Metazoa > Chordata > Mammalia > Carnivora > Phocidae > Halichoerus > Halichoerus grypus. The sequence goes on from NC_135713.1 coordinate 204,657,812, forward strand.
CTGTTAAGTCATCAACCTCTATCTTTCAAAATTTCCTGATGGTTGTTGCTGAAGGGCACCTTGGCATCGTGGTAAGAACCACCAGGGCCCGTCCACTTGTAACGCTGGTTTGGAGGAGAGGGGGTTGTGTGAGGGAGGCTCACCCAGGCTGGGACTGCCACAAAGCAATAGAAGACACTTGTTTTCCAGCCCAGGATTAGGTGTGGTCAAAGAAGCACCCAGCCTAGTCCAGGAAAAGGGCTTGGGAAGAGATAGAACTAAAGCTCTCTGGGCCTGCTATTATGTTGCACGTCCAAAATGCCTGCAAAATGGAAATTTCACATTAGTTACATAGGGGCCAGCGCAGGCTGCCCCAAGATGGGCCACTTTGGCATGAAGACTATCTTGAGATAAAAAGCAATCAAAACCCAGCAGATTCAGGAAAAGCTCTTTACTCCCTCCTCCCCTCCAGCAGCCTAAAAGGAACTCAGGCAGAGGACCTGCTCCAGGAACAGAGGTGTCACCATGGATAACCTCGTTAGGATGGGAACAGGGAGGCTAGGCAGGGAGGAAGCTAAAAAGGCCTGGTCGATGGAAGTCCTCTCTGTCCCATTGTTCCCAAGTGGCCCCGCAAACATTTCCTGGTTTTCATCTTCCTGTGAAATGCATTCCTTCCACGTGAAGTCCCAGACCCCTACCCCCTCCTCCTTAGTTCAGGATGACCTATGTACCTCATTGCACCTGACTGTCTATGGAGTTTCTTTCTTTCTTTCTTTTTTTTTTTAAAGATTTTATTTATTTATTTGACAGAGAGAGACACAGCGAGAGAGGGAACACAAGCAGGGGGAATGGGAGAGGGAGAAGCAGGCTCCCCACTGAGCAGGGAGCCCAATGTGGGTTTCGATCCCAGGACCCTGGGACCATGACCTGAGCCGAAGGCAGACGCTTAATGACTGAGCCACCCAGGTGCCCCTGTCTTTGGAATTTCTGTGTCTGTGTAGATTCCCCAGATGTACAAAATTAGATCTTCTCCTTAATCTGTCTCATGTCTGGTTGACTCTTAGCCCAGCCAGAAGGACCTTGAGAGGGACAGGGAATTCTTGCTCCGTGACAATTAACCTTCAGTAATATGGCTATTCCATGCATCCGATGTTCCCTAGGATTCTTTCTGTGTGACACCAAACTTTGCTGTCCGCAGGCCCTTAACAAATAAGAGGCAGGGTGAGTAAGGGTCTTCTGTCTGACATACTTGTACCAAGGATAGAAACCTAGGAGGATGTCCATGAAAGAGGAGAAGGGGCTCCTCTGGGCACCCCTTTTGAGCCGTGCCTAATAAGAAGAAAATGCCATTTCTCTAGACTCAATATATCAGCATATTTTTGCTAATATTTGAATTTTTACTAACCTTCCTCCCAAGGTTCAAATTTCAAAAATGAATCCCTCAATCAGAATTGTATCTTGAAAATGGAAAAGCTGGATTTCCTCCAAAGGATCTAAGTAGGAAATACCTTACTGCCCAAACCAATGAGTGATGGTGGTTGAGAAGGGGCAGTAGCTTCGGGGAGTGGTCAGAATCCAACTTCTCTGTCATATATGCCAAGGTGTTGAGTGGTATTCTCCATGTCATTCCAGAAATATGGCTAAGACTCAAAGCTGAAGACCAGAGATGCCAAGTGGCTGTGGGTGGGGGCAGCAATGAAGACAGGACCTCTGTGGGAAGGGGCGCCTGGTGTCTCCTGCTTATGGACTATAGCACCTTGGTGCTGCCCCCAGCATGCATCTTTTTGGGGTAGGAACTTTTGAGAACAATTGACATATGTCCCCTGGGGCTTGGGGGTGCATACATGTGAACATACAGAGTATTCACAATAGAGTGACTGTTATTTCCAGTCTAGGGATTTCTTTTTTTTTTTTTTTAAAGATTTTATTTATTTATTTGAGAGAGCGAGCGCGCGCGCGAGAGAGAGAGCACATGAGAAGGGAGGAGGGTCAGAGGGAGAAGCAGACTTCCCGCTGAGCAGGGAGCCCGATGTGGGACTCAATACCGGGACTCCAGGATCATGACCTGAGCCGAAGGCAGTCGCCTAACCAACTGAGCCACCCAGGTGCCCCAGTCTAGGGATTTCTGAAGGCAGGATACCCGCTAGAGTGAGTGGCCTTTGCCAATGGAGTCTGAGAAGACTGTGTGAGTCTGGGAATGAGGACGGGGTGCCCCCATGCCAGTCTCCCATGGCCCTTGGAAGGTGCAGAAAAGCCTCTGCATTTCCTGAGTTTCTATAAGAAGAAGCATGGAGGTCAGAGGAAGGGTGGGACCCACGGGCTGTCCAGGTGGCCTCCCGACCAAAAAATGGGCTCTAGAGATGGGGAAGTGGACTGCTGTGGGGTCAGGGAAGATGAGGCTGTCCTTTCTGAGGGGGCCTCAGTGATGGAGGAGACTGGGGGAAGCCCACCATCTATGCAGAGACCACTCTATGTCAGCGACCGGGAGTAGTAGATAGAACTAAGCCAAGCCTGACCCTGGGGCACACAGCCAGTTCAATGGAAAGATCCCTCTCCCTCCCTCCCCACACCAGGGGAGCTTGAAAGCCAAGCCTTTCCAAAAGAAGGAGCCTCTGTGCCCCCCCAACCCTGCCCGTCTCCCCGTTCTCCCAGCAGCCAGTGGCTGAGCCTGTCCCCCCGCCCCCCATCCTGCCGAGGGGAGGGACCAGGAGAGAGCTGGCACAGAAAGGCTGAGCTGAGGGAGAAATTAGAGAATTGTTTCCCTGTTGCTTCCCCAGGGTCAGTTGAAGCTCAATGAAACTACGCTTAGATTGTTGTCTGGACCAGAGTTTCCCTGTCCTTTGATGCCCTCGCCTCGGGTACAGTTCTGTCCCGAGGCCCTTGTCTCAGACAGCCTGGAGCACTTTCTGCTACCCTCCCATCTGGGAAACAGACACCAAGCGTGCAGGTCCCGTAGCACCCCAAGGGGAGGCCTTTTACTCTAGACTTCGTGGTGGTTGTAACCCTGGGGACAGAGTCTTCCGAAGAATCCAGGACAAAGGATTGCATATCATCATAAGAAGTTTGTTCTTTTAGGGAATTCACAGGAATAAGAGGGAGGATTGCTGATAGGAAAGCAGCTGTCTCCGAGAGTTAAGAAGCCTTCTGACCACAGACGGAAGGACTGTGCCAAGAACAACAGCCTCCGGGGATAGGCAGGCCGGCTGGCCTGGGACAAAGCAGGTCCTCAGTGGTACTGTGTATTTATTGTTTAATTATAACCAGAGTTCAGTTTTGCTCGGCTACCCTATGTTCATCCGGTATTCTGACACTTCCTCAATGGCCTCCTGATGCCCCAGTTTCTGTGTTTGCCTTTCCAATGACTACAATAAATCAATAATGTTAGAGAATTAAAAACAAGTCCACCTTCCAAGCCAGAAGATAAGATAAAGTCTGCCAGGTGAACGACTCAGGGATTACACCCAAAGCCAGTCTGGTGGGCAAACATCTGCATGTCCTCCTGATTTTCCTGGTCAGAAGAGCTGGGTCCACCAAAGCCAGCCTGGAACTGCTATTCCCCCAGATGCGGGGGCCCCGGTGCGGTCGGGGAGTCAGCCCTGGGTGCTGCACGCCCGCCCCCAGCCCGCACTCGTATCTGGCCTCCACCACCAGCTGTCACCAGGATTCAGTCCTTTTCTCTAAATCCCATTTTCCATGGAAGGAAACCAGGGAGCTCTGGAGAAGTAGCCAATTAGACTCCAGAACAGGAAATGTACACATAGACTTGGGACATCTTGTTATTCCAGAAAGCAAGGAAGCTATCAAAGATGAATCGTGTTAGAAGTTCACAGAATCTCCTAAAGAACTGGCCTGTACTCTTCAAAAATGTCAAGGTTACAAAGGACAAAGAGACTGAGGAGCCATTCCAGATCAAGGGAGACAAGAGAACCAAATGCAATGCTTAATCCCTGATTGGATCCTGGAATAGGTTGTTTTTTTGTTTTTGTTTTTGTTTTAAATAAGACACTTTGTTGGGACAACTGGCAAAGTATGAATACATCATAGATGAAATAATGGAAGTATACCTGCTAAACTGATATTGATCATTGTTCATGACTATGTGAGAGTATGTCCTTGTTCTTAGGAAACACTCTCCTGTTCGGAGGACAAGGAGCACCCTGTGTGCAATTCACCCTCACGTGGTTAAAATGTTATACATATGAAAGAGAAAATGGTTAAACAAATGCGATCAAGTGCTAACAATTGGGGAACCTGGAGGAAGGGTCTGTGAGAGCCCTTTGCACCATTCTTGCAACTATCCTGTAAATCTAACATTATTAAAACAAAAAAACAAGGTCACAGGAGTCAACGTAAAAGGTTTCCTTTCCTATATAAACTGTGTTTTAAGGAATCCACAAAACTGATAAGGGGAAGTTCTTTATAGACTTCAAGTTAGTAAGTGCAGGAAGAATACGAGAACTGGAAACCCAACATTTCACAGCTGTAATCATCCGTGAACGCTGATACCCTGAGATGGGAGTGAAGGTGGGCAGGGCGAGTGGCTGACACCACCTGACTCCACTGGCAGATCCTAGCACTGCTAACTGTGGGACTCCTGAGGCCACCCGTGAAGAATCCTGGCCCCAAACAGTGCACTTGAACAACTGAACCTTTATAGCTAACCACCAGTTTGCAGGAAATACGGGTTATAGAGGAATAGGGAAACTGTACCTTAAGGACACCATCAGCCAAAACCAGACGGTGGACTATTCTATAAGACGTATGAGTTACCTGGTTTCTCTATCACATCAATGCCATTTAAAAAAAAAAAAAAGGAGGGGAGATAGACTGTTAGCTAATAAGAGACTTGAGACATAATGACTAATTGCAATGTGTGGCTCTTGTTTGCATTCTGCTTTGAACAAACCAGCTAATTTAGACAATCAGAGATCAGGTCATATTAAGGAATTATTAATTTTATTAAGGATGACAGTGGCACATGACTATGGTTTTTTCCAAATGTTTTTATTAAAGATGCAGGGGCGCCTGGGTGGCTCAGTCGTTAATCGTCTGCCTTCGGCTCAGGTCATGATCCCGGGATCCTGGGATCGAGCCCCTCATCGGGCTCCCAGCTCTGCGGGAAGCCTGCTTCTCCCTCTCCCACTCCCCCTGCTTATGTTCCCTCTCTCACTGTGTCTCTCTCTGTCAAATAAATAAAATCTTTATTAAAAAAAAGATGCATATTAATGTATTTATGGGAGAAATGACACAATGTCTGGGCTTGTCTTTAGAAGGCTGGCAAGGGGTGAGGGGTTTAGATGAAATAAGATTGGCAAGGCATGGGTAATCACTGAAGCTGAGTGACGAGGATGTAGGGTTTCATTACCTGATTTCCTCTACATTTGTGTATGTTTGAAATTTTCCATATAAAAATCTTTAAATCAATTATGCCCAGTGACTGCAATTTAGATTCCATTATTTCAGATGACTATTCCTTTTCTCCCGCCAGTCAAAGCTTCAGGAAATACGGTTCAGAGTCTCTCTCTGGTCCTTGCCTGGTGGTCTGGTGTCTATTTTGATCCTGCTGGTGAGTGGCCTGCCTGCACTTTCCTGCTGATTAGAAAGAAATCTAATTTGACTGGACTTCAAACCCAGCTTGCAGTCATATGAAATTAAAATGCAACCATCCAACTCATGATGTCATTTACCTGTCTCTCTTTCAGTTAATGTCCCTGGTCTCACTTGATCACATACCTGAATTTTCGACAAAGAAATGAGTTCCACAAATGTAGAATGCAGAAAGTCAAGTGTTTACAGAAAATTATATGGTCTTTACTGTATAATATGCAGACTTGAACTTTGCCATGTGTACCCCTATTCAGTAGTGAGGTTGACATGTCCGTGGCATTCTTATCTGAAAGTAATTCACTAATGGAAACTCTGGAAAGATGAAAATGGTAAAGTCCCAATTAAAAGTTGTGACTGAATTTCATAAGTTGTTCTCAAGAAGTAGACTCTCAAGGATATTCTTCTCTTAAGCTCCACAGTTCACTCCTCCCTAGGCTATATAATCTTTTGCTATCCACTACTGTGGAAACCAAGATGAAACACACGGAAAAGCAGAAGGAATCTTGAACTATGGGAGAAGCAGATTAACTTCTTGCTAACAAGTATGATACAAAGAAAGAACATGTCAAAACTCACACGCTGCCCAGACAGAAACTTTGCAATACTCAGTCTCAAGCAATAGTTTGGACGTGAGTGGAAAAATTTAAATTCTAATGTTTGCACAATGGACATCGATTCTTCAATTTTGATCATCTCTTTGCCACAGAATTGATTTTTCATATTTGCCTGTACCAGGATGGGTTTTTTCTTCTTCTTCTCACCATCTTTTCTCCCCACCCCGCTTCCTGAGTGGAAATCTTTGATAAGGGGAGAAAAAAAAAAGTCCTAGGGAAGAAGAGGGCATGTTTTGCTCTTACGCTTCCAAGTTGCCCTAAGGGCTGAGTCCAAAGATAAAAGAGAGAACATGGAAAGTGCTTGAGGAGGTGTCTGAACACAAGACAGTTCCTGGGGCAGCCAGCCAGGAGGTCCTCGAGCTTGTCAGGCCAACTGCAAAGTTTGGGTGCTGGAAGTCTCGCTGTCCCCTCAGGCCCACTTCTGGTTCTCTAGCCCTCATGGTGACTTGATCTCCCCATTTCCTTGCAGCATGTCCACCCCCCCAAGTCTGCCAGAGCTGGTTCCTACTAGCATGAACTCTGACCCATACAGTGTATAAGTGAAAAACAGTAATTCCAGCATTTGTAGAAACGATTTCCTCTGTTTGACCCCATCTTCGGTGTCTGATATCTATATTATCTGTATTATTTGTGTGCTCACCACCCCTGTGAGATCCCCTGTCCATGTTTACATTAAGGGCTGCAGGGTTGCCTGGGGCGTGGGGAGGGGGGATCAGAAGCACTAGGTGGCTCTACTGTGTATCTTCTTGGGGGAAGGGAGCTTGGTGCTTCTGGGCCGGTCCAAAAGGGTGTGGGTCATGGAGGAGGTTCTCCAACGGGTCACTGGGTTGGTCCCAGAGGAGTCCGCGCTCCAGGGGCCACTCTGGCTTGTGTGGCAGCGCCGGAGGGAGCCGTTCTCTGCAGTACCCTGGGCTGTGTGGTTCCTTCTTCATCCCAGCCTCTCAGGGCTTCTCAGAGCAAAGGCAGGTCCGCTGCAGACCCCCAGCTCTGCAGCCAGTGGGAGGAGATATGAATGTCTCCGGTAGCTTCTTCACCCACACTGTTGGGCTCGTGACTCCGCCTCTCTATGCCTCAATTTTCTTGTCTGTAAAATGCAAATAATAATCATGGGGGACGCATTGATGTGCCGCCCAGATTCCCCAGCGGGAAGGGAGGATTTTCCCTCTGCGGGAGCACTTCACTGGAGACAGCAGGCCCCTTTCATTGCAGCCAGCATCCAAAGAGTGATGGACAAGGCAGTGTTAGGGCATGGTCATCACACTCCACGCGGTCTACTCTGAATGGCCATCCCGGCTTCAGAACTCCCTCCGGGGTCTGCTGCGGCCCCTCTCTTCCTCTGGTAGGTGATGAGGCTGGAGCACTCTCTCCTGAGCCTCTGGCACAGGGATCTCCACGTCAGAGATGCCTAGGCACCCAGCCTGCCACATACCGCTTTCTCAATAGGACTAAAGTGCACACAACTTAAAATTCTCATCGCAGAGCCAGGCACAAACACCTAAGAGAATTAGCTGTGCTATTACAAACCCAGGGCATGTCTTTTTTTTTTTTCCTTATGATTAGAGATTTTTAAAAATCCTCTCAAAAGACCAAAAGAGGCAACCTCAGTATGTGCTCATGTTACCATTTTGACTGGAATGCGCAAAAACGAACACAGAAGCAAGAACTCTTAGCTTTTTTGAGATCTAGTTCATATACCGTACAATTCATCTCTTGAAAGCAGACAATTCAGTGGCTTTTAGTATAGTCACAGAGTTTTGCGAACATGACCACAGTCAATTTTAGAATGTTTTCATCACTTCCCCAAAATACCCTGTGCCCATTAGTGGGGACTGCTCTTTCCTTCCGCCCCACCCCCAGTCCTAGGTAACCACCAATTTGCTTTCTGTGTTGTAAATTTGCCTCTTCAGGACATTTCATATAAAGGGAATGATACAATGTGTGGTCTTTTGTGTCTGGGGTTTTCACTTAACATAGTATTTTCAAGGTTTATCCATGCTATAGCTACTTTGTTTGTTTTTATGGTTGAATAATATTCCATTGTGGGGATAGACCACATTTTGTTTATCCATTAACCAGGTGATGGACATTTGGGTCATTTTCACTTTTAGCTATTATGAATAATGCTGCTATGAACTTTCATGTGAAAGTTTTTCTGTGGGCATAGTTTTTTGTTTTTCCCCCAGCTTCATCGAGATATAATTGACATATAACATTGTGCAAGTTTAAGGTGTATAACGCATTGATTTAATACACACACACAGCAGAATGATTCCTGCCACGGTGTTAGCTAATACCTCCAATTACGTCACATAATTAATTACCACTTGGGGTTTTTTTTGGTGAGTGTGGACATACCTTTTGATTTCACTTGGGTATATAGCTAGGAGTAAAATTTGCTGAATCATATGGCAATTCTTTAATTTTTGGAGGAACTGCCACTGTTTCACAAAGCAGCTGCCTCATCTTACAGTCCCATTGCGTGTGTGAGGGTTCCAACTTCCCCACATCCTCATCAACCGCTCCTTTTTATCTGTCTTGGCCATTCTAGTGGCTGTGAAGTAGTGGCTCATGTTTTTGATTTCCATTTGATTTGCATGTTGATCATCTTATTGGCCATTTGTATATCTTCTTTGCAGAAATGTCTACTCAGATCCTTTGCTTATCTTTTTTTTTTTTTTTAAGATTTTATTTATTTATTTGACAGAGAGAGACACAGCGAGAGAGGGAACACAAGCAGGGGGAGTGGGAGAGGGAGAAGCAGGCTCCCCACTGAGCAGGGAGCCCGATGCAGGGCTCGATCCCAGGACCCTGGGATCATGACCTGAGCCAAAAGCAGACACTTAACAACTGAGTCACCCAGGCGCCCCATGATCCTTTGCTTATCTTAAAATTGGGTTATCTTGAAAATATATATATATATATTTAAAGGTTTATTTATTTGTTTTAGAGAGAGAGCACGTATGTGGGCAAGTGGGGGGAGGGACAGAGGGAGATGAAGAAAGAGAATCCAAGCAGACTTCCCGCTGAGGGTGGAGTGCCATGTATGTGGGCAAGTGGGGCTCAATCTCATGACCCTGAGATCATGACCTGAGCGGAAACCAAGGGTCTGGTGCTTAAGTGACAGCCACCCAGGCGCCCCGGTCTTCACAATTTTGAGTCTTGTTTCCCTCTTCTATAAAAGAAGACGTTTACTGTGTCCTTCACAGATTTGTTGTGGAGATTTCACACAGTGCTCTGCACTTAGCATGCACTCCAAAAAGTTAGTGAACTCTCATCTCACCTTGCTTTGAAAGTAGAAACCAAGTCAAATTCATTTAGCATTACATCAGCCAGTGCAGTGCTTTGCATGAAGGCAGGCTCAATAAACGTCTGAAAGTATAAATGTGCCAATTCACACTACTCAATATTCTAATTGGAATCTTATGTGCTTCACCCCCTTGCTCCCGTTACTTTCAGTGAACCTTTTCTTCTGAGAACAATTTTCTTAATTTTATTCCCCTTGCCAGCTACCTCCTGTCCTGAAATTTAACTGGCAGCATCGCTGAAGCTGATTACAAGACAAGCAAAGACACCACCCAACAGGGCTGACGTGAATATGAGAACCCTTTGAAGGAGCTAAAGGACTGACAGCCTGTCAGTACAACCTGTCCCCTTTTGGAGAGCTCAACAAAAAGTAATTAAAGTCATTACAGAAGTGAGAAAATTGAGATTTTCAAATAACCCTGACTGCAGATTGACAGTTATTTAGCAGTTCAGTAACCCGTAACGACCCAGCCTGGTCTGAGGCATGGCCCTCGTTCTCATTTGTAGGGGACCAGGCCACCAGCCGGCCCGAAGATTCGAGGGGTGGGGATGGGGTCCCTGCTAGGGTTTGGATGGATTTGGGTGGGTGGATGGGAGACCCCCAAGTCCTACTTGATTGCACACTTACTCAGCGGTGCATTAGTAAACCCGGCTGAGCTGCCTGGGCCATGACGTGAAAGCTCCAGCACAGGTGAAGCAAGGCGTCTCATTTCACCTTGCACCGTCCTGAAGGTCAGCCCAATACCAAAGGCACCCTGGTGGGAATACGGTTACTTGCAGTTGTGCGCATAAGAGGGCTCTACTGGATTTTACCTTAGGCCCAGGTATAACCGGGAATGTGAAAAACAAGGTGTCTGTGTGTGTGTGTTGGATTCAGCTGCAGGACCGGTGTGTGTGTGTTGGATTCAGCTGCAGGACTGGGGGGTGTGTGTGTGTTGGATTCAGCTGCAGGACGTGTGTGTGTGTGTGTGTGTGTGTGTGTGTGTTGGATTCAGCTGCAGGATGTGTGTGTGTGTGTGTGTTGGATTCAGCTGCAGGACCGGGGTGTGTGTGTGTGTGTGTGTTGGATTCAGCTGCAGGACTGGGGTGTGTGTGTGTGTGTGTTGGATTCAGCTGCAGGACCGGTGTGTGTGTGTGTGTGTGTGTGTGTTGGATTCAGCTGCAGGACGTGTGTGTGTATGTGTTGGATTCAGCTCCAGGACCGGTGTGTGTGTGTGTGTGTGTGTGTGTGTGTTGGATTCAGCTGCAGGACGTGTGTGTGTGTATGTGTTGGATTCAGCTGCAGGACCAGGGTGTGTGTGTGTGTGTGTGTGTTGGATTCAGCTGCAGGACGTGTGTGTGTGTGTGTGTGTGTGTGTTGGATTCAGCTGCAGGACGTGTGTGTGTGTATGTGTTGGATTCAGCTGCAGGACCGGGGTGTGTGTGTGTGTGTGTGTGTGTGTATGTGTTGGATTCAGCTGCAGGACTGGGGTGTGTGTGTGTGTGTGTTGGATTCAGCTGCAGGACCAGTGTGTGTGTGTGTGTGTGTGTGTGTGTTGGATTCAGCTGCAGGACGTGTGTGTGTATGTGTTGGATTCAGCTCCAGGACCGGTGTGTGTGTGTGTGTGTGTGTGTGTGTGTGTGTGTTGGATTCAGCTGCAGGACGTGTGTGTGTGTATGTGTTGGATTCAGCTGCAGGACCAGGGTGTGTGTGTGTGTGTGTGTGTGTGTGTGTGTGTGTGTTGGATTCAGCTGCAGGACGTGTGTGTGTGTGTGTGTGTGTGTTGGATTCAGCTGCAGGACGTGTGTGTGTGTATGTGTTGGATTCAGCTGCAGGACCGGGGTGTGTGTGTGTGTGTGTGTGTGTTGGATTCAGCTGCAGGACCGGGGTGTGTGTGTGTGTGTGTGTGTGTGTGTGTTGGATTCAGCTGCAGGACCAGGGTGTGTGTGTGTGTGTGTTGGATTCAGCTGCAGGACCGGGGTGTGTGTGTGTTGGATTCAGCTGCAGGACCGGGGTGTGTGTGTGTTGGATTCAGCTGCAGGACGTGTGTGTGTGTTGGATTCAGCTGCAGGACGTGTGTGTGTGTTGGATTCAGCTGCAGGACCGGGTGTGTGTGTGTGTGTGTGTGTGTGTGTGTGTGTGTGTGTGTTGGATTCAGCTCTGAAACCCTGGGCCACTTTCTCGAAGCTACTAGAGGGCGGGCCTGGGGCGTGCTGGGGGATGAAGGTGGAGATGGTGGGCTCCTGGGTGCAGGGACCGGCGCGACTTCATCTCCCTACGCGGGGTCTAGCACGGTGCACTGCTCAGGGGCAGTCCGGGGCTCCTGGCCCTGTCGCGGGAGGGACCTGGAAGCCGGCTCCTGGCCGTCCAGCTCGCCAGACCGCACGTCGACGCGGCGGGATATTGGGCGCGGGGACCGATCTCCCGACCTGAGCCGGAGGGGCGGCGCCGCGCGGGACTGCGAGCACAGGGGTGGCGGCGCGGACCCAGAGCCGGACCCAGAGCCGGACCCCAGACCCCGCTCCCCGCAGCCCCTGTGGCGAGGGCGAGGCCTGGGGTGGGCGGGACGGGCCAGCTCGCACTTCTCATTGGACAAATGCCCTTGTCAATGAGGAAATGCGACCGGACATCCGGGACTTCCCCACCTCGGGACAAGGCGGGCTCTGAGGAGACGGGCGGATGCGGTACCCAGTAGCAGTCAAGCTCTTTGCCTGCGCGAGAGATTGGCAGATGTTCTAACCACTGAGACGTCGCGGTGGGTTACCGGCTAGGCTGGGTGATTGGTGGCAGCTCTTGAGTTTTTCAGGTGCGGGGAGCCTCATAGCCATAGTCTCTGTAAAAGGGGCGCCTAATTAACGCATAAATGGGCTGAAGCTGCGGCGAGTTTGTCGTCTTTTCTTGTGTTAGGCGTGAGGCTTTCATGGAGGCTCCTGAGTTTGGTAGGCTTTTCCTGGAATTACCCAGATTTTCTGGGCCCCTTAATAAAGCATCCCCTTCCACATGCAGGATCAGGGCTGGACGAAAACGGGCGCTGCGCCCGCAGTGATCACCGAGATCCCCGGAACCATGCGTGTTCCGGGAGTTAAAGCGAAGGTCCAGTGGGCGACATTCAGTAGAAAACGGGAAGCAAAGAGAACGGAAGTTTGCAGGGGGGAAAAAATGCAAAGAGCCCCTAAAAATTTGAATGGATGCTCAGCCTTTCTCATAATAGGAAAAATGCGAATTAAAACTTGCCTGAGCTAACATTTCTGACCTGTCAGATTGGCAGGAATTCGGAGTTTGACGAGGGACTGCCTAGAGGACGGTGCGGACACCGGCTCTCCCGTGTGCTGCTGGTGGAGTGCAAACCGGCCCGAGACCCGAGGGTGGGTGGGCATCTAACGAAATACCATGTATTCATTCACCTTGGGCCCAGCAATCCATTTTTAGGGGTCTGCTCTGAAAATACGCCTCCACAAACAGGGACCTCTATATGCACAGAGTTTTATTCACAGTGCCATTATTTGAATTAGCCAAAGATGGGAAACTGCACGAATGGCCATCAAGGGGAATGGTTGAAGTGACTGAGGGACGTCAGCACTATGGAGCATTATATAGGAGACCACGTTAAAGCATTAAAGAGAATGAGGAAGCCAGCGGTAGTTGCTGTGATCTCCAGAGACGTATACAGACCGCCACCTTTAGCAAAAAGACCCTGCAAGGACAAAACCAACACGAATAAAAATGGTTGCACGGAAGGGGTAGAGGTGGTGGTGGTGCATCTGGTGGGAGCCTTAGGGGGGAAATAGAATAAAAACAAAGTGATACTGGGATGCCTGGGTGGCTCAGGTCGTGATCCCAGGGTCCTGGAATCAAGTCCCACATCGGGCTCCCTGCTCAGCGGGGAGCCTGCTTCTCCCTCTCCCTCTGCTGCTCCCCGTGTTTGTGCTCTCTCTCTGTCAAATAAATAAAATCTTAAATAAAGTGATAGTAATAATAATAGTAAAATAAAAACAAAACAAAAATCGGTGACAATAGAAATCCGCCACGCTTGGTCCCTGTTCTGGGACCCAGCATTAGATCCGGAAAGCAGTCATGCTGGGCTGGGTGGGCCTCAAGTTCTCTAAATAGGGCCACACAGTAGAGGGAGCTAAGGATTTCTGGCATCCCGCTCCTCTCTAGGGCTTCTCCAGGAGATGAGGACAGAAAGAAAATGACTTTTACCTGCTTCCAGGTAATATATATGTCCCCTCCACCGTGAGAAGTAGAGACTGGACGTGGATCCCAGACAATGAGGATGAAGGGCCCAGTAGGTGACTGTGGGCTTCTCTGTGCCCACGCAACCCTGCAGATGTGGCTCAGAGAGACACAGAGCTCCTCACTGCCCTTCTCCAGCACTGTCTGGTTCCAGAGAAATGATGCCATGGCCTTCAGAAGGCATGTGGCCTGGCCTGCCTGGATCCAGCCGTGCTGACACTTGAGGTCTTCCAGGCCCAGAGGACAAACTGTTAATCTGAGTTCAGGGAGGTCCTGTGGACAAATGTATTTTCTCACAATCAAATTGGGAAGAACAAAACATCTTCAATGTGATCTGTTTTTAGGAAAACTATTTTCATTTTCAGATATTATTTTCATTTTCAAATATTAAAAAATTGACAACAAGGGGCGCCTGGCTGGCTCAGTCGATAGAGGGTGTGACTCGATCTCAGGGCTGTGAGTTCAAACCCCACAATGGGTGTTGAGAGTAGTTAAAAAAAAAAAATTGAGAACAAGTACAAATCATCCAAAAAGGGGAAAAAAGAGCTGTGTGCACAAGGAGTTCACAGCAAAGTTGCTCCAGGTTTTAGATTGCCCTTAAAGCTGCTTAGTTTGCACGTTTTCTTCAACACGGCCATTTTTAGTACAGGAAGTGAGGAGACACCTAATTTAGTCTGGATGGTGGCAGTTACAACGGACATTTTTTTTTTAGGATTTTATTTATTTGAGACAGCACGCACAAGTGCGGGCGGGGGCAGAGGGAGAGGGAGAAGCAGACTCCCCGCTGAGCAGGGAGCCCGATGCGGGGCTCGATCCCAGGACCCCGGGATCACAACCTGAGCCGAAGGCAGACGCTTAACGACGGAGCCACCCAGGCGCCCCTACAACGGACATTTTGAAGGAAGGTGGCCCTGAAAAGTTTCTAGCAAGTGGAGTTTGGTAAATAGAAATGAATTGTCTGTGGACTTGGTTTTTCGCGCACTGCGGGTGTGTGATGTGTGTGATGGGTGACAAGCCACCGCCTTTTGTGTCACGTAGGGAGGCCGGCCTGTGCACAGGGCTCCGGGGTGGAGTGGTGAGGGGGCGCAGGGGGAGGGCGGAGACTCTGGGCATCCGAAAGTCTCTCAAGCCCCAGGCTGGACAGAGTCTTCAGATTGGCTTCTGTCAGCTCCTGTGGCTTTGGGCCCTGCACGGCGGTGCCACATTGGTGGTGCCACATCAGCGGTGCCACGTCAGCGGTGCCACGTCGGTGGCATCCTGCCGTGGCCTGTGTTACAGAAGGCTCACTCCATGTTTGCTCTCTCCCTCCGGTCCTGCTGCTTCCTTCCCCCGTACCTTATGCTTTTTAGTGGCCCTAATGGCATCGAGGTGGTTTTCTTCACCCAACGCTGTGAACAGGGGGTCTCCTCTTGCTCTCAGCTTGCAGGGTGGGATGGTACCTTGTGGTTTTGAGTTATGGCCCTGCCATTGACTCTGAGAACTCCGGGAAGCTTCTCCGAATGGGTTCTGAATCTGCAGGTACATTTGTTCCAAGGCACTTCGAGTTTCCTGAGCCGGAGCAGTCCTGCGATCTGGTGGGACACCTGGGGATGGGTTTGAAGTGGGTTCTGAGAGGACTCTTCTGGCCACAGATGGACTCGAGGGCACCCCAGTGAGGCAGATGAGGCAACAGGAATGGTATAAACACGGGTGGACGCTCAGCTGGAAATGGCGGCAGAGCCACCCCCACAGCCCCAGTGAGTCGGCAGTGCTTCCTGGAAGCATCAGCGGCCCAGTGTGGAACCTGGGCAACAGGACCGCCACCCAGGAGGTGTGCAGGGTGCTGTATGCAGCATACTTCAGAGGCTCCCGAGTCCCCACCAGGTGACAGAGTGGTCCTGGTGTCTACGCAGCAACCACCTCCCCCATCCCCTCCTCACAGAATCCTGACGGCTCCAGCTCTCTGCTCCTGTGAATGGCCCTGTGTTCAGGGGATGCGGCCCCAGCCCCAGGTACCTCAGCCAACCGTGGTTGGCCCATCTCCTTGCTGGAGATTGGTTGAGGCATGAACACATGACATATTCTGGCCAACTGGGACCTGAAAGGAGGTGGGGGGTGCAGGTGCACAGGTTCCCTAACTCCTAGAGACACAAGCCAGAGACGGCCCTTTTCCTGCATCTGGACATGACACGCGAACTCCTGCGGCCGTCTTGCAAGCCCGAGGAGAGCTAGTGGGCCACAGAAGCCCGCAGCGCGAGGAATTCTGAGCCACGGGGACGGCCGCGTGGGCCCATTCTGCCTTTGGGCTCCTCCGTGACCCAGCTCCTCTCTGGTGTAAGCCGGGGGATTTGGAGCTTTCTGTTCCTTGCTGTTGGGACATCTTAGCAGATCCAAGGATACGAAAATTCCTTGAGTTTACTTCCCATAGCCGTGGGAATTTTGACTCAAGTACACACGAGTCCTTCGTGTTTGGTACAATCAGAGAGGAAGGATCCAGGCAGGAGAAGAGGAAGGGCCATCATCTGGCAGCAGAGCAACGTGATGGGCAGGGTGGCCCCCTGGGGGTGGTGGCCCTGCCCGCTGCACGCACCCAGTGCGTGGGAAGATGCAGTGATGGAGAAGGGGTCCCTGGGAGGTGACTAAGGGAACAAAGAACTCTAAAATCAGAATAATAATAAAAAAAAAAGCAGTGACAAAAAGATAAATTTTATAAAAGAAAGAACCACCGATATTGGGATAGAAGAGCAGACCCTCCTCCTGGGCAGAGTGTCAGCAAGGAAGCAAAAGAATCACAGCCGTAGGCAGGGGAGGTGCTCAAGGAGAATTCTAGTAGCGGGCGAGAGAGGAAGGAAGGAGAGTAACTCACCCCCACCATCACTAATGTCAGGTGCGCAAAAGGCCACTGCTTCTTGGAGTTCACTGTGTTGATTTAGCTTTATTTCGGCAAATACAAAATATTTATAAGAACTTCATAGGTTCTCTCCTCAGCAGACCCTCCCTAACTCCGTTTGCTGTGAGTTTTCCTGCCAATGGGGTGAGCAGAAACAGGGCCCGCGCAGCATGAAGGAGCTGCTGTATTCGCCTTGTCCGGCGCTGGCTGAACTCCCGGAAACCTACTGAGCCCGAGGTGTCCCAGACACTGTCCCGTCAGGTCATTTTGGTGTTTTCCTGCATGCTGTCTGGGAGATGCTCTTTCCCTGCACACATGCCCGTCTTCTCTGGAGGACCTTCGTCCCCCTACAGGTAGGCACCATGTCGCATCCTTGATGTCTCTCCCTAGCATCTGGAGGACTTTCATCCCCCTAATGGTGGGCACCATGTCACATCCTGGATGTCTCTCCCTAGCAGCGAGCATGGTCCCGGCTGCGTGATAAGCACTCAAATGAGCCTCGCTTCCTTACACGGAAAGTTAAGTCTCATGCTTAAATGGGAGGAGCTCTTCGCGGGTCTCAGCTCTGATTACACTGATCCGTTCCAGCACGGAAGGTGGGTGTTGAGTTAGGGTTTTTGCTAAAAGGACGCTCGAGTCAGGGCAGGCAGCAGCTCGAAACCCCGGGCACAGCCCCCCCCCACTCCGGGCACCTGGTGTGGAAAGGATTCGGGGGTGCTGTGGGGAAGAGGGGTAACGGGTCCTGCTGCCTGGGTGTCCAGTCTAACAACGCTGCACCCTCATTCTGCCTCAGAAGGCTTTCTGGAAGCCTCTGTAAGTGCACGGGAGGAAGCAGGAGGGGAGCATGCTCTTAGCAAACAAGTCTAACTCTGACGACAAGGATCCCGATTCCCGTAAAAGGAGGCCTAACTGTGGGAACTGCGCGATCCGTGTGTCATCCACCTCTACGGCTACGCGTGGGGGAGGGAAGGGGCCCGCTGACGTCTGCACGTGAGGGCCAGGGCCGCCTACATGTCGTAGAGCCGGAGCTGCTCCTGCACGTCGCCCGCGGACATCTCCCCAAACGTCTCCTTGTTGTCCTTCATGAGCTTGAAGATGGCAGCCAGCTGCTCCTTCTGCACTCTGTGGGGAAGAGAGGACAGAGAGGAAAAGGGTGCTCCGAGCCCGGAGTGGGGGGTCGCCACGTGCGCCCGGGGCTGGGGCCCCGCGCTCTTGGCTGCTGCCGTGTCTGCTTTCCAGGACAAGAAGAAAATCAAACCGAAGCGAAACCCACTCAAAACCCACGAGCTCGCGTGGCCGAACGACCTCAGCTGGAAGGTTCTAAAAGCCGGCTCTACGTCTTGGGTGTTCCCTGCGGGTCTGGGGAGGACCCAAGTGACCCTGTGGGTTCCCCTCGGGCCCCCTTTTAGCGTCGACCTGGCACGTCCCGGGAGGAAATGGGGAGAGGCCTGTTCTGTTAAGTGGCTGGAACGCGAGCCCGTGAAGAAACAGGTTAGCGACAGCCTCAGTTTAGAGGGATGAGGACAAAAACCATGACCAGCCGAGACGTAGGGGGCACACGCAGAGGTGTACATGGGGGTTGACCCGGGGGCAGGGTTGGCATGGGGTCTCACTGCTCAGAGGAAGGAGCGCCTTGTCCTGATTAGCACAGATACCTCGTGGCCAGTGGGGCCCCGTCCCTCCTACCACAGAATGGGCTGGGCAGCTGGGACCGACGTGCTGTTGTCTTTGTGAGGCTCGGCCACACCATCTGACCAGCACAGCACAACTCCCAGGAGCGCAAACAGTTTGCAAGGTCGGGGCAAGACTGCAGCAGAAAGCAGGGGCGGTCTGGGGCTTGCTCGTTCCGCTCCAGGCGCGGGGCTGTCAGCACGGCTGGCTTCTGGCTTCTGTGGTGTCTCCGGGCCACCACACCCTGCACCCCGGCCCTCTCAGCCCCTCCCTGCAGCCAGAAATGCCAAAAAACGGCAGGTCCTGCGTGGCTGGGCTCTGGCAAGACCTCTGGCCACCCAGCACCCGGAACGCTGCCTGAGGCGGGCGGGCTCCGAGCGTCTGGTCTTACACGTGCGTCCCAACAGATTCCTCCTGCAGGAACCCCGTATCTCCCATCCAGAAGTTGGTTTTCTGGCTAGAGCAGCATCTAGAGACTCAAATATTGAAGTCCCAAATCCCAGCCTCACTTTGTCACCCTGGGAATGTGATTCCTACAGTCCGTTTTCCTCTCTGGACGAGAAAGTGTGTGTTGAGCTCCTTGGATGGAATCACAGTCCCTCCCGCCCAGAGTGAACACATATTCTCAGATATTTTCGATGGCTGTGGCGCCTGGGCATTTTTAACAGGGGGGACCTATGACTTGCACTCTGCTAGAGAGTAATAGGCATCAAAATGAGAGAGAGCTCAAATTTTAATGGGTTTCAAAGGAGATTATTTCTTAAAAACAAAGCAAAACTGAAAAAACACACAGTAACCGAGATCATCTACTCAAAGTTTATTGGGCTGAACAAAGGCTGAATACACAGATCCAAGCCATCAGGAGTACGTGAGGCTCGGCGCCTACAAGCCACGTGCAGAAAGATTCCAGAGAGCTAACTAGTTCGGTAACTAACCTGGGAGGGCGGCACCTACTTACTGTAGCAGTAAGATCCCAGCCTGGGTAAGGCTGTTGTTGTTGCCGAGTGGGGACAGGAGTGCCAACAGGGTAAATCTACTCGTCACGTGGCTCGATGTGGGCTCGCCCACCATCGCCTTATCTGCACTACGGCCCTGAACCTAAGCTTGTAGGCCCAGAGGAGAAGGTCACTGGGAATGTAACATGCCCCAGGGGTTGGCATCCCGGCCTTCCATTAAATGGAAAATATTTTTCTATAAACTTACTGCTTTAAAAAAATGTTTTAACCAACACATCTAAAAACTGCAGATTAGTTTGGTATAATATAAATATTGTCCAATATAAAATTCCAAGAAACAGATCTGGGACTGATCTCATTATCTGGTGAAATTCTAACTTATCTATGACACCTTCTAGGAAACATAGTCAAGAAATCTATTTCAAGCAGACTATTCTTATTGCTTCTGCCAAAGCGAAGGTGGAGATTCGGCTGAGCTGGTGAGAGCGAAAAGGCCTCTGAGCCACTAGAGGCCCGGATTCCAGCCTCCTCTAAATGAGGACTAAGGGCGACACAGATCTAGAGTTGTCGCTGGTTCCCTGCTGTGGGGCCATCAATACGCGTCCCTCACCCCCAACAACCGTGCCCCCGGATAGAAAGAGGGAAGTGGGCCCCCAGGGAAAGGAGGACAGTCCACCCTCCCTGAGCAGCTGATGAGCACAGGAGCTCTGCCTCAGCTGTCTGGAATGCCTCAGAGTCTTTCTTGGTTTGGCTCCAGGGAAGGAAAAGGCCAGTGTGGGCTGGGGATGGGGTGGGGGCACTGGAGTGAAGCTACACTGGTTTAAAAATGATAAGGGGGCTGTCACTGCTGATTTCACAGGTGCGAACGGTGAGTGGAGAGTAGGGTTCAGCGATAAGAAAAACCAAAGTCTACGAAACCCCTGCTTAACCAAGCAATCCACACCGACAGGGACAAACACCTCTACCCCGGGGGCCAAGGCACTCCCGGCACCTTCCCCGCTGAGGGACAGGTCCTGATGGAGGGTCTGGGTCCCAGCGGATTTATGCAGGCCAGAGGCACCTGGGAGCTTGCATGGCTCCGCTCTGGGGATTTCCATTTTATCTCTCAAGCTTTTTAGATGCCAAAAGGAAAAGCCTTTAGCAGGAGGCTAAGGATAACTTCATTATTCTTCGGTTCTGTAAAGAGAAATAGGGAGAAAAGATCATTTATTTTACTTCTTCCATCTAACAAGTATCGTGGGGGAGGAAATGGGAAACGGGGATGTGGAGGAGGATGTTTGGGATTGCAGACGCCAGGCCGGACACTGGTTTCTCAGACACGGGGCAGTTTGCTTCTCGTCACCTGCAGTAGGACACTCTGTTCTGGCCCGGCACGGGACCTGGCCTGGCCCGGCACGGGACCTCAGCAGCCTGGCGCACCCCATTCTGAGTCCGGAGTCCATGAGGCATATAGTTAGGTCGGGCAGACCCTACCTCTGGGCAGGTCAGATACTGGGTGCTTCCGATCTTTGGCTACGTGCTTTACTGGGGCCATCCTATCACATGCTTCTATTCCCTATTCCCGCTGGCGGGGTTTGTCCCCGCTGGGGCCACTGGCACCCTAGGATGCGTGTCCACCTTTTCTCAATGACACCCCGAAGGACAAGAGATCGCAGGGGACCCGATTTTGTCCCTCCGGCGCCCTCTTCTGGAGATCAGAGACACGCGTGTTTCCAAACATTGACACTGGCAAATCCCTTGTGGACTCACCAGGTTGCAGACACCAGAATATCCCACAGCCTGGGTTCCCTGGCCTCCTCTCCCCCTTGCCTGTGATGACGTACAAAACACCCTCCACCAGAGTCGTGTCCCCTTCCAGAAAGGTCAGGACATTCTGAGGACCTTCAGAATGGAGTGGGTGCTGGGGTCCCAGGTTCCCGTCTACCAGAGCCAGCCTGGTCTAGACTTTCCTCTGGACCAGAAGGTGGGAAGAACAGATGGCGCACAGGACAGGAGTGGGCAGGGCTGCTCTTTCTTTTTCCTGCCGAGCTCGCCAAGCTCTCCAGCTTCACTAGCTCCGGGAGCCGGAGGAGCGTCAGCAGCCCGCAAGCCCACTGTCCCAGCCACGCTCTGAAGATAGGCGTGGCACCTCCCGGAGAGACTGGCTGGCCAAGGATGCCGTGAGCCCCGAGCCCCAGGAGAAGCCTCGGAGGAGGGGGCAGGCCGTGACAGAACAGGGCCTTCCTTAGGCAGCAACCTGCTCTGGATTCGCAAACCCGGCCGTTTTCAGCCCCTCGGGCAGAAGGAAGCTGACCTGTGAGCGATTCCAAAGATGGGAATGTTCATTTAAACACGCAGAGGAACGATCTGGGGTCTTGATTTTAGTCCTGCTTCCTAAGTGCTCTGCCCTGAGAATGTATGAGGTGAGGCTTTAGGGGATGCTGGATCACGTGCCCACTAAGGATTCGGGCTCCGCCTACTACTGCTTTATTGGCTGAGTTGATAAATTTAGTCAGGGACTTGCAGCATTTATTTCTTTACTAGCTTGCAACTCAACTGGGACCCAGAGGGCCAGGAAAGGGATTAGAAACAGGCAGAGTTTGGTGGGAAAGAATCTGACAGGCAAAGAAGAGGGCACGCTTCGCTGGCCTGTGGTTTCAGTGGTTTAACAACCATATACATGTTCTTCTTCGTCCTGGCACTCCTAGGGCCGTCTCCTAGACTCAGCTGGGACCAGACCGAGCTTGTGCCCGCCGGCTCTCCCGGGCCACACGGGAACCACCGTGCTGTAGATGAGGAGACGGAGCCCAACTCGCCAGCCTCTGCAACCCCAAGCATCACCACGAGAGGGACAGAAGCAGCTGCAAGAGGGGTGCAGGTCAAGGGGCCCCACGCCGTGCCCTGTGGGCTGGCCGCATGCAGGGGCAGGAGACAGCAAGCGGACGGCACAGGTGGATGCGTGCAACAGCTGCGGGGAGCATGCTGGGGAAGGGCAGGAATGAAAATGAACATGAACTCCAGCTCCACCCTGTGAGGACGGCATCACACTGAGCGAGGACCGTGTTTAAGGGTCGCGAAGTCCACCAGCCCCTCCTTCTCAACTTGGGGCACAGCCTGCAGATGAGGAGAGGAGAGCTCCTCCTTCACCCCCAGAGCAGCCCTAGGGCGCGGTCTCCACCCCACAGAAGAGCCAAGTGTGAATCGGTGCGAGAGGCCCCCCAAGACCCTGTTGGGGGGAGACCCACCCTGGGCGATGCAGAGTCTGCTGTCTAATCATAACAGAGAAGAGACTTTCCCTCCCTCTTCCCGAGGTCCTGGCTCGGAGCCCAGGGACGGTGGCCATCTGACCCCACAGCCTGAGGCCTGGCATCTGTCCCCTAACTGTCCTTTCTGTTCCAATGGCTCCTCACATCCACAGGGAGCACCTGCCCGAGCCCCCGGAATCAGGCCTGTCCTGGCCACAGCTCTGTCCACAGGGACCTCTGCGGGACCCCAGGTGCATCCCGCCCTCCCTATTCTTAATCCAGGGGCTGCAAATGTTTTTGGTAAAGGGCCTGATACTGACTCTTCTGGGCCCTGTGGGCCACGTGTTCTCTGTTGCAACTACTTGCCCCGGCCACAGCGGCGTGGAAGCCACCACAGACCACGGGAAAACAAAGAGTGGCTGTGCTGCAGTCACACCGAGCTTACTGACCAGGGCTGCAGTCGGCCACTCCTTCCTCTGACCCGGAAAACCTGCCTGTCCCACCACAAGGGTTTGTTTTTTTTTTTTTCCACATGAGGCTTGCTTCTCAGGGCAGGACGAAGCGGCAGGGCGACACCCAGCGGTTCCCGAGGGGGACGACAGTTCGGCCCCAGCCTCACAAGGGGGCGCTAGCTCCCCACCAGCTGGTCCATGAGGCCCACCCGGAACTTATGTCCACTGGGCTCCCAGAACCCTGCAGCCCTGGGAGGGGGGCCGGGTCACACAGCGACCCCCGTGCTAGCGAAGAATGAGACCGCTTGGTGCACAGAATGTATCTACTGGTTATGAAGGCGGCGGAGGAGGGGAGGTTTAGACCGCGACACTCATGTTGGGGACACATTACCAGACAGGAGGAGGGAAGCACCACTGGTCTAAGAAGTCAGTCTCCTTACCAAAAGGATTTGCAAGAATATGTGTGGCTCAGGACCTAAGGAACTTGCTACAGGGAAGTGAGGTCAGAGGTCAGCTCAATCCTGAAATATAAAGGCAGCAAACCGGGTCACACTCAGAGGCAGTGTCAGCAGCACCGGGGGTGGGGGGGCTCCCGTGGAGGCCACCTTCCCCTGCTCCGGGTCTTCCTCGGGCTGTGCCTACGCTGCCACCCCTCCGCCCCAGGGGAAGAGCCTTCCAGGCCAGGTTTGGAAGAGGCAGGTGACAGTTGCGGGAGGGGAAGTGGGGATTCTCGCAGGCAAAGCAGCTTCTGACTTTTGAGGGACCCTGAGTGGCGTGGCCAGCGGCAATGAAAGGGTGTGTGAGTTATGGATTCGAATAAGCCCTCCTGTCCTCTGCGACCCTAGGACCCCAGCCTGGGCTCCCGTTGAGACTCCTGCTTGAACCGAAGCACAACGCCCAGCACGCCAGGCTCCAGGCCGGCCCGGGGGGGCGTGCAGGAGACAGCTGGGCTGGGGCTCTGACCACTGGTTCTCTCCCCAGCTGTCCTGCTGCTTCCAGAGTGTTCCTTAGCACCCTGGCGGGATGGAGGGAGGCCCACGGGTGTGCAATGGGTGTCTGGCGGGGGCGCGGGCCGTGAAGCTGAGGAGCTAGGCAGCCGCAGTTGTGTGGGAGAACAGATAGAAACCGGCCGCAGACGCTGGGCGAGGAGGGGCGGGAGGGAGGGGAGCTGCCAAATGGACGAGCAGGGAGGATCGCGCCCTGTCCTGCAGTGACAGATCGGTTTTGTCATGAACTCGCCGTGTGAGGGATCTGCTCCAGGCTCTTCCCGGCCTCTCGCTTTTCCCTTTCCAGAGGGGGCGAGGCGGGCAGGGGAGGGGTTCAGCCACCTTGCCTTCCTCCCCAGCTCCCCCGAGGGGACTGTCTCCAGGGGAAACCGAGCCTGGCTGAGGAGAGCCAGGACAGGAAAGATCCCCTAAACCGAAGATGGGGGAGTGGCAGTGGGTGGGGGCGGCGGCTCGCCCGAGTGCGCAGGGGCAGGACGGTCAGGGCTCGGCGGCTGGTGCCCTGCGGTCCCAAGAGGAAGGTGCACGTCCTACCTCTGCTCCTCCTCCAGCTCCTCTTTGGTCATCATCTTCTTGTACTGGTTTCCCCGCAGCTTCCCGGGGCTGTATTTAAAGGAGAAGACTTCTCCCCCTGCAGAGAGGAGACAGGGTCAGAGCCGGCGCGAGGGTCTGAGTGCTGGGGGCCTCCCCCAGACTCGGGGTCCTCTTCCCCTTTTGTTAGTTTCAAAAGGGCCGTCTGGGCCAGAGGGGGTCCCCCCAGTTCCCCACACAGATGCTGCTGGGCCTCAGAGAGGGTGCTTTTGACGTTTCTTCTTGCTGGACAGGCCTTCCTCCCACACTCTGTCCGTGAAGTCCCACGGCAACTTAGGAGCTCCAAGTGGGGATACAGAGACAAAAACAAAACAGCTGGGGAGAAACCAGTCCCCCTCCTCAAACAGCACAGCTCCATCCACCAAACGATGGTTCCCCTCCAAGACCGGGTTGAGCCGTCCACACGACGGTCTGGCTGCCCCTCTCTAGCAAAGGCTCCCGCCAAGCCGCTGTCTGTGAGGATGGCCTACCCTCGTCTTTGAAGCCCCCCCCCATTACTGGGGGGCGAATCACATCAGACAGAGCAGGCTGTGCCAGGGTGCTGGGCTCCCTGACTCACAGGGACTCCTGAGCCTCCTGCTGTGGTCCTCCAGCTCCGGGGCCTGGGGATGCCCACCAGTGATTAGAAATCTGAAACAATGCATCCAGCCCACGGTAGGACATGGGAGTGATGTGGCATTTTTCACACCGTTTTGAATTTGGGCATCAAAACTGGCACATATTACTAAATAGTTGTACCAGGATTTGCCAACCCCTAAGAGCAGACTCCTAGCTGCCTTAAAACAAACGCTCTCGAGGCCTGAGGAGGGCACACCAGAGGTCTGGGCAGAGGAAAGCAGGAACGTGACACAGGGAGCAAGGACAGGTGCTGGGCACACAGGTGCAGGCGGCAGGACAGAAGAGGAAAGCCCTCCAGAGCATTGCCCTGGGCTGAACATCCGGGAGGAGAGAGTCCCCTCGGGAAGTGATGCCCTGAAGTGGTCCTTCAGCCCAGCAGGTGTAGGGCAGACGGCCTCCGGCCACCCCCGGGACAGAGACTGAATGGCTTGTCTTGTCTAATTCCCAGGAAGGCTTAAAGAATTGAGTAAGGGAAATGCGGAGGCCAGCAAATCACCCTCCCACACAGATGTAGTCCTTTTCAGTTCTGTTCTAGAGGGTTTACCTCTTTGTCACTCCAACGTCAGGAATCTCAAACACCTCCACATCCTGCCCCAGGCCACCCTCACCTCTGGCTGGGGGCTGTCCTGCCTGATCAGACAGGCTGGTGTGGGCCCAGGGGGGAGGAAATCGCCTTGGCCCCTCGGATTCAGCTTCTCTCTGGGCTGAAGGAAGAAGGTTCTGGATGCAAATTCAGAACCCAAATGTTACGAGATGGGAGCCGTGTTCTCTCCAAAACCTTGCCCGGGAGGAGAAGGCTGGTGGGCTCCACAGTCCTCCTGTGGCCCCCTCACCCCAGCCAACTGCCCAGGGGCTGAAGCCTTGCCTTAGGAAGAAGTTACTACATCTGTACAAGGATTCCTTTGCTCTTCATTCCTTTGCACTATGCTAGGGGCTGGGGACTTAGCAATGAATAAAACATACAGCAAGCAAAGATAAGTCAAATGCAGTCTGAAGTTGGTCACGCGTGCTCTGCAGAAAGGATGGGGGTGTGGGAGGCAGGGAGGGAGCTGCTTGGAAGCTTCACCGGGGGTGGGGTGGGGGTGGCATCAGGAAGGGTTTTGCAGATGGTAGTTGAGAGGGTGTGGTGAGTTGAGCCCTGCGGTGTCTGGGGAGACAGATCCAGCAAAGCAAGGAGGTCAGTGGCCCTGGGTGGCAGAGAGGGGGCAGCCAGGTCATCAAGGGCGGGGGAGGGGACTTGGTTCTTCCTCCGGGTGAGATGGGGCTTGGTGCACAGGCAGGGGAGTGAAGTCCCACCGCTCCTCACTGGGGACTCCAGCCCCCATTGACCAGCTCTTCCTCCAGGCTGAGCTCTGCTCAGGCCAACAAGCAAAGGCGGGAGAGTTCTATTCCTTGTGGGCCCACAGAACTCGGGGGCTTCCAACAGCACCCGGTGTGGGCTGCCTGCATCGGGCAATCTGGGTACTTTGCTGAGTGATTCAGAGCTGCTGTCTGAGGGGCCTGGGTCCTTGGTGGTCCGGAAAGCCCCAAAAAGCCTGCCAGAGGGGCGGAATCACACAGAGATTGCGGTCTCAGCATGAGCTCACAACCGACGCTGGATGCTGGCCCCACCAGACAAAGAAAACCAATTAACCTCAACATCAAGGTCACTGTGTTGCTATGTTTTAGAAAAATAAAACATAAAAAATTCTGCCAGCTGGGTACGACTCAAGGTTTCCATTTATGGGGCAGGTCTGATTAGTCTGATGTTTTTGGGGCCAGGCAGAACAAACGACTAGAAAAGGCTTTCACTGAATCACATCGAATGTGGTGTACCAAGGAATACACAGTCACATCCAATTTCGCTAGACCGGGAGGTTTCGATGTGAGGGCCTCCTGGGAGCAGGACTTCCTCCTGCAGCCTTCTGTGAGTCACCAGGTCGCTCAGGGAGGGTGTCTGAGCGACACTAATCAATTAGCCTGAGAGCTGAGCTGCTCACTGCAGAGGGACTGGGGGCCTGCTCCTCTTTTCCTCGGACAGCTGCGGCCACAAACCTCCCCTCCCTCGCCTTGTCAGAGCTGGCAGGAGGCGGCTGGGGGGTGGGGGATGTCTAGGGGGCAGCAGTCAAACAAGGAGGGAGGGCCCCTGACCAGGCAGGGTGTGAGGCTGGTGTGAGCCTCTCCTCGTCCTGGCCAGGGGCCTCTGGTGGCCTCGGCTCCAGCCCCTTTCTGTGTCCCCGAGTCACTAACAGGATCCTGACTTTGGGCATCCCTGCAGCCACCTGGGGCCACGAGGCAGGGATAGACAGACCCCAGGGCCACAGTTCCTGTGCATCTCTAACCTGCAGATGATGGAGGAGAACCAAGGGCTCCAGGGAGAGCAGGTGACTCCCCTCCCGCCTCCGCAGCTGCCCGCCCTTCCCTCCTCCTCTGAGGCAGTACTGAGAAGCCCCAGCCCCATGGGGCCTCAGTGGGGAGCTGTGGGCCCCCCAGCGCTGCCCTGCTGCTGGCCCACACGCCCACACCAGCCGTGATCACGGCGTTCCTGCAACCCGCTCTTTCCACTGCCCCCGCCAGCAGTCAGCTGAAAGCCACGGCAACAGTCCCACTTTTTAAAAAATGATGAAATATTTCCAACATACACAAAAGTACGAGTAATAAGTCCTCCATGTACTTTCCATATAGATTTAACAAGTGTTGACATGTTGCTTTTGTTTGTTTGTTTTTGTTTTTTTAAAGAAATAAAACACGACAGACCCAGCAGAAACCCAGACCATGTGTGGTTCTGTCTCTGTCTGTCCAGGACACTGGCCCCTGGGGGTGCCCAGGGCAAACCCACGGCCTTCCACCCGGTCAGGTTCCAATTGGCCAGTTTTCTTAATGCTCCCGGTCACTCCCGCTTGCTTGCCCTGGCCGGCCAGAGTCTGATGGCAGGGAGGTCTGGCCAGTTAGCCTGAGCTGCTTGGAAATCAGGCGTCTCCTCCCCTGGGGCCTTCATTGTGCAGAACGCCTGGGCAGTGGCCCTGTGAGTGGCTTTCGTCCCCATCAGATAGATCGGGAGACGCTTGGCAAGAAACTGAAATGCACAAGCAGTGACCGGAGGGGAGCTAGGAGGCAGGGCAGGAAATGGAAGGTCAGGGTGCTCAATTTACTGGCGAGATGGGCCTTCTGTATTCGGAAGACAACTCAGTGTGAGACAGGAAAGTGGGGAGAGAAAGAGCAAAGGCGACAGGGCTGGGGGGCTGCAGTCTGGAGGCTGGGTCCTACTCACCATCCTCTTCCTCAGGCACTGCTCTGGGTGGGCCCTCCTGGCCATCCTGCTCCTTCTCCTGCTCCTCTTCCTGCAAGACAAGGAGAGAGTCAGCACCGGGTGCCAGGAGCTCGAGAGGGTTCACTCTGATACGGTCATCCAGGTGCCTGACTCCTTGGTGAAAGCCACCCGACCCTGGGGGCGATGGTCAACCTGCGGGTGGAAGCCATGTGAGCTCTGCGCAAACGCTGTGTGGCCGAGATGACAAGGGGGAAGCTGTGGCCCAAGGAGCTGTGCTTTTGACCTTTGAACCTCAGTCCCTTTATGCTTTCTGGGTGGGTGGCCTGTCAAAGCCTTTGGATGCCATTTTGGTAACAGGACAGGGGACCGCCCCCGCCCCCACCCTGCTCCAGTGACTAGAACTAAAGGCACAAGAGGAGGGCTGGCGGGCCATCTGGAGCCCAGACAGGGCTGGGCCATCACAGAGGAGCGGCGCTCACGGGCACAGACTCTGTCTCTGCCTCCTGGCACCTCGTTTCTACCCCTAACAGTTTCAGTGTCCATCTTTCCAAAACTGGAGCTCCACCTCCTTCAGGCCCAGCGTTCTCCCACCAATGGACTCAATAAACAGATGGCTGGAAGGAGTGTCCCAAGATGGCCTTCTTGGGAGGAAGGAGTGACTTCAACCTGCAGGAATGCTGGGGGGGACTGGGATGCGCTGATCCTCCAGCTACAGGGATTTTAGGCGTGGCCCAGGGAACTGTGAGGGGAAGCCAGAGGGCAAATACGGACACATCTGCGGGTTTAGAGAGGGAAGCACACACAGGAGGAGAAAGTCGCCCGCGGTGGAGAGGGCAGCACGCCGAGGCCTTTGGGACTCCGCTCCCAGGGCAGGCGCATGAAGCGGCCTGCAGCAGGCTCCCTCACAAAACAGGGCCAGCAAAGCTGGCCTGCAAGTTTGCACAAGCCCAACGACCGGTGATGAGTGGCAAACCCCGAAAGGCCTTGAGTTTCCTGGGACTCACACAAAGTGCAGCCGGGAGGGGCAGGGCAGGAGGCAGGAGCCGGACTTCTCCGCTTAGCAGTGTCCAGCAAGCTCAGCACCACCAAGATGGGAGCCACGCTGCCCTGAGCGCCACCGTGATGCCCCCCAGGATTTTGCACAGCAAAGCGTCTTTGTGGCTGTGGGGAGGGGGGCAGGCCTCTTCGGGGGAGGCAGGAAAAGGAGACACCCCTTTGACCCAGCAAACCCACTTCTGGGGATATGCTCTGGACTGGAAAACCATCTGTTTAGGTTTTTATACAAGGACTCTGTGTGCAGCAGAAAACACGCCAAACTGGAAACAAGGAAATGTTCATCCTTAGAGTTAAATCTCTTACAGTGAAATATATTTGGTTAACAAGTTCACCACGATATTAATAGGTTAAATGTGGCACGGTGTGCATACGCCACGCAACACTGTGCTTTAAAAAGGAGGCAACCACACAAACTGATGTGAGAAATGCATCAGGGTAAATCACCAAGAGTGAAAAAGCAAGGGGCAGCACAATGTGAGAGGGGCAATCTTCTTGGTGTAAATATAAAAATGGAAAGGCACCTCCATGCTCATAAATGCTGAGGAAAGGTTTTCTGGAAGGACACGAAAGGCCCTGCTGGTGGTGACTACCTTTGGGGGCGGGGCTACCTTGGGGGAGGGGCGGCCCTTCTCTGTTCATCTGATATACTTCAGTATATTTGGATTTTCTAATAATATACATGAATATGCATTAATTATTCCTAACATATTTAAGGAATGCTACACAGGGGTCTCTGAACTGTGAAATCTGATTTTCTTTTTTTTTAAGAAAGAGAAAAAGAAAAAAAGAGAGACAAACAGCCATTAACCCATTCAGGGCTGGACCCCAGAAATCAGCCCAATTTCGAGACTAGAGAGGTCGATTCTCCCATTATGTGTGAGGGACACCAAGATAAAAGAGAAAGAAGCACAGTCCCTCCCTCAAGGAACTCATGATCCAGTTGGGAAGACACCTACACAAATAATTGCCATCCAAGGTGAGAACATCAAGAGCCGAGGCCATCCCAGAGGGACACAGTGAAAATTGACCTGCCAACACTCTCCCGGGGGGAGACTGGTCTACGTTTGAATCTTGCACTTGACTTCTGAAGTGTGCTGTTTCTTTTTTTTTTTAAAGATTTTATTTATTTATTTGAGAGAGAGAATGAGATAGAGAGAGCATGAGAGGGGGGAGGGTCAGAGGGAGAAGCAGACTCCCCGCTGAGCGGGGAGCCCGATGCGGGACTCGATCCCAGGACTCCAGGATCATGACCTGAGCCGAAGGCAGTTGCTTAACCAACTGAGCCACCCAGGCGCCCCTGAAGTGTGCTGTTTCTTAAACTGTGGTTGTGGTCCCATTGGCAGGTTAGGAAAGCAATTTAGAGGTCGCTACCGATTTTTTTTTTTAAATATGCAACCCGAGTCTTAGTGTGGTTTTCAGCTTTAATAATTTCAGAAGCATAAATGCTAAAAACATACCAAAAAATGACATTGGAAAGGTTATTTACATTTTAAATATATTGATTGTTTCTCATTCAAATTCGTGTAATTACCACAGTCCAGTGCTAGATATAGCTCTAGTTGATTTTCAAACTTCCAAAAAATATTCATGGCCCGAGCTTCAGTGACTGTGGGACCGCCTTTGTGACACCAGCCTTTTGATCTTACGAGGATTTGATGCACACCTGACTGCCTGGACATGACTCCAAGGGAGGCTGACCAGCTCACCAAGGTGCCCGTGGGAGAGGGCTCCTCCACCTGCCTACCCATCCGGACTCTGGCACGCACAAAGAATTAAAATGAAAAACTTGGCATTCAAATGTCAGGAAGCTAAGTATAAGAGGAATTTAAATAAGTAAATATTCAACGGATGTGTGTTGTAGCTTTGTAGCATTTACATTTCTCAAGTTATTAAAACTTAAAACTGCACTAAGACTTTGGGGGTACCCCTGTATCCCGGAATTAAATGAAAGATAAATAGTGTTATGTGTGTGGTAGACAGAGATACCGTTTGATAAAATTTCTTTTTCTTTTTTTTTTTTTAAAGATTTTATTTATTTGACAGAGAGAGACACAGCGAGAGAGGGAACACAAGCAGGGGGAGTGGGAGAGGGAGAAGCAGGCTTCCCACGGAGCAGTGAGCCCGATGCGGGGCTCAATCCCAGGACCCTGGGATCATGACCCGAGCCGAAGGCAGACGCCTAACGACTGAGCCACTCGGGCGCCTCCCGTTTGATAAAATTTCTGGCGTGCTTCTGTGGCTTTATATATGGGGATGCAATTTAAAATATATTTTTTTTATTGGAGACTTCATGAAGTTTGGAAAGCAATGCTGAGTTGGCCACGTCCTGCTTTCTGTCTGTGCAGAAATCCCCTTCCTTCAGAAGATGCCCCTTGAAGCCCGTGGGCCTGGTGGGCACTGCCCCAGGCAGTCAGTGCCCCTCTCGCAAGGGACCAGCATGCAGAGGGGACCCATGGCCCAACTCTGCTGGGGGAGAAGGGAGCTCTGGTCCCCGAGGTGGGAGCCCCTGGCTGTGCTTGTCCCCGAGGCCACTCCAGCCTGACCTTTCCCTATCCTTGAGCGACTCAACTCCCAGTTCTGCGAAAGCTGACTGAGCCAAGTGGCTGTCACCCTGTCACTGTCTGATCACACCCTACTTTGCAAGCTCAGAACGGGTCAAGTCCTCGTGGGAGAGGGCTACCCGCGTCCGATTCCAGCAGCACAGCAGCTGAGGGCTGGGCAGTGACAGAAGCTTCCAATGGTGCTGCGGGGAGGTGCCCTCCCCAGCCCCCCCACCTGCAGTCTTCCCTGGGTTACTTTAGATGACATCACCATGATGGAAAGGAGTCCATCATTAAACAAAACACTGCTGGGGCACCTGGGTGGCTCAGTCGGTTAAGCGTCTGCCTTCAGCTCAGGTCATGATCCCAGGGTCCTGGGATGGAGCCCCGCATTGGGCTCCCTGCTCAGCGGGGAGCCTGCTTCTCCCTCTCCCACTCCCTGCCGCTCTGCATACTTGTGATCCCTCTCTTTCTCTCAAATAAATAAGATCTTTAAAACGCCCCCCCAAAAAACAGTTTATTGCATTTTGCCCTTATCTTATAAAAAACATGTACACGAAAGGAAAATGGGAAGTGCTGATACCAGTAATAAGATGGGCGCGGGTCTCGTACACAGTGCCCTTGGGACAAAGACGGCCAACCTTTTGGAGTTGGTGGCCCTTGGGCATCCCTCCAGACGGTGAACTATGTGTGTGACAGTGAAGGAGGGCGGTAAGGTGCAACCACGCACAAAATGCTGGAGCAAGAGCCGTCGGAAAGGCCGTACCTCTTTACCTTCTTTCTTACGACACGTCCCACCTTCCGTCCTGCTTTGGCACGTGCAGTTTTGAAGGTATGTTTTCTGGAGCACATTGTGTGTCTAAGCAACAGGGTAGAGGGGCCCCGAGGAGGGCAGCTCGGCTGAGCTTGAGGGGCACGGCGAGGCCCCAGAGGGGACGCCAGGCAGGGAGCATCACAGCTTTTGCAATGACTTGCTGGAGTTTGATGTGGTTGCAGGGGATTGCAGGGTGGGGGTCAGGAGGCAGGGCTCAGACCGGGGAGATCTTACAGGGGACGAGGCAACGAGGGGCCCCCAGCAGCTTTTAAATGGGGAGAAACGCGAGGAGACTGGAATTTTTGGAGCAGGAAGTGGGATGGCATAGTGAGGGCAGGATCAGAGGCAGGAAGAACTCCTAGAAGGGGGTTCAAAGTGCAGGTAGGGGATGTCAGGCCTGAACTGGGAGGTGAAGGGACTCTGGCCCCCAGCTCAGTGTTTGTTGAATGAATCAGCGAAGGACTGGCTGCCCCTGGCTGAAGGCAATCCCCTGGGGGTCTCGAGGTCTGAATCCCACCCTTGGGCTTGTTTCCCCACATAGCTGGGCTAGGACCACGCCTGGGGCCAGCACAACCCCACAGGTGCTCAGAGTGCTGACTGCAAGCCAGCAAGAGGCCATCACTGTCGATTTCCGGTCAATGCCCTTGGTCCTGAGCGTGTTGCAAGGTACCCTGCATTGTGGGCTGAATCGTGTCCCTCCCCACATTCACAGGCTGAGGTCCAAACTGCAAGTATCTCAGACTGTGACTACATTTGGAGAGAGGGCCTTTGAAGAAGGAATTAAGTTAAAATGAGGCCGATGAGGGGGGGTCCCAACCCAATTTGACTGGTGTCCTTTTAAGAGGAAATCTGTAAGAAAGGACACACGTGAGAGACACCAGGGGTGCATGTGCTCATGGAAAGACCCCGTGAGGACGTGG